>NC_053165.1:48467518-49067518 GCF_016835505.1 Polypterus senegalus
AAAAGTACACGGACCGACAGGTGAGGCAGATGATGGACACTAGTTTACTGCAGCTTTGTGGCAGACAGCTGACACCCTTACCCAGCCGGGATGCCTGTTTATGAAGGACCAGGGGAGAAAGCGTGTTCAGGGTATTATCAGGGTATTAACTCCCTCTGATCACTACAGCACCACGGATTCCCTCAGGGCTTCATGTTGGAGTTGGAGTTTGGTGGCTCAGTCCTGCTGGCTTCTGGGGTGCCACTGGGAGGTACTTCAGGCACACCGTTCCCCTACTTTTTTCAGGCTCCCACCTTACCCAGAAGTGCTTCTAGATCAGTCCTACAGGACACCTGGGGATCGCATAAAAGGAGCCAGAGTCAAGAGGAAGGTGACAAAGCTTGCTGGAGGAGGAGTGGAGGCGGACAGACACAGAGGGAGCGAGAGGAAAGAAGAAGAAAGAAGGCATCGCTGTGTGCTACATGTATATGTGTTTTAATGGGCTAGCTGGTGGGAAACGCTTCCCAAACAAAATCAAAGCAGTGTGTTGTACTGGACTTGTGTCTGCACCTGTCTGTGTCCGATTTGGGGAGCTGGAGCGCCCCAAAGTCAAGTTCGACCAACAAGTGTTCCTTTCTATTACTGACGGTCTTATTGACAAGTTAAGTAATTCTAAGTGGAGTTACTGTCAGTTGCTTATGTGCGTGACACTTTATAATGTTTCATAATATTGACATTCTGCCTTTGCTATACAGATGTGCCAAAAATCAACACCTGTTTTCATTATAAGAATCAATTTTTTCTAGAATAGGGACTCTTAACCAAATTAGTAGGGGGTTGTGCAGACAGCCATCGCTTTTCTTGATAGAACAGGTACATTCAAACAGAATTTTTTTTTTGAGAATATGGGTGTTTTTTGCAGCCCACAGTGACATAAGGATAGATTCTCATCCCTTGCTTCCTCCATCTCTAACCAGATTTAATGGCATGGCTTGCACCGGGGACATTATGTACTTCAACGGAAAACTAAGGAGACCGTTGGAACGTATAGTAGAAGAGCTGAACACTCTGTTCACTTCAAAAGTGAGACAGCATGTGTGTGCTGAAGCAATGTTTACTCTTTGAGGGCTGAATATTTTTTCTAAAAAACTTTCACACATAAATCAACATAAAACGTCTGTTGCTACGTTCTGTGGCTGCTGTTGGTGCCTGTTCGGCATCTCTGGCAGCAGTGGCTGCACAGGGGTGGCTTCATGGCCAGCAGGAATGCATGGCGTGTTGGCTACCTCTCTGTCTTCACACAACAGGTGGGCGACGGTGGCAATCTGGTTTGTACCTCTTGTCATCACAAGTGGTGGTCCTCCTAGGCGAACGCTGTGGTAAGCATATCATCTATGTGTTCAGCGCCACGATCAGCTGGGGACAAATAGGCTGATGCTGGTACCTCGCTTTCATTTTCAATATATATCTCCAGATCACTTGCATCAAACTCTGACTCCAAAAAGTATGAGTGTGATTCAGCAATCATACGTAAAACGTCCATGGAGTATTTTGCTTTGCACATATGCTTTAGTCTCACCAGATGTTTGCTCTTCACTTCTCACGTACGCGCAGGGAATCGAGGTCAAATCAACAAAGCTATGGAACTTTCCTTCAACCAAAAAGAGTCGAACTAAAATGTAAGGGCGAGTTTTGTTGAAATTTACAGCTGATTACCATCCTCTATCCCTGAATTTTGACAAAAGTCAACATCAGCCCTAAAAGAGTTAATGAACAGCGACAATTTGCATGGTAACTCATTGTTTTAGAGCTTGTACCATTAATAATAAATATTTCACTTTACTAATAGCTTGTAGTGGGCTAAAAACTCAGCTGAGAGTCACACCATCGATATGACGATGATTTATTTATTTTTTCGGTGGGGATCCCAAGGAACACACCCAGCCTTAGCCTGACTCACACACACACTCCCTCACAGAGACAAAAAAGCAAAACGGAAATTGAAGAATGTATTAAACAATAATTAACGAAATATAACTACACAAACTAAAATGATCCCAGCCAGGTTCCCTTTACGGCGATGTACAATAAACACAAATTCAATAATAACAAACAACTAACAAAAACCACACATGGTAAAGTCCATGAAAAATGGCATCTGATGAAATGAAATGATGGAGGTAGATAATCCAGAGAGCAGCATGCTGTATGTGAATGTAAAGGTCGGTCCTACTAGGATTTCCTGATGAGATGATGATGTGTGAATGGGATCAGGAGCGCTCCTTTCTTAGCAGGATGACAACAAATCCTCAGACAGTCCTCACGCAGCAGGAAGACAGCAGACAGTCCATACACTCAAAACAGGAGACGATCCAGGACAAAACAAGCATCCACTGGTAGTAAACGGGAAGGCAGGCAGACAGGCAACCCCAGACACGAAACAACCAAAGACTTCTATTTTTTCTCCGTAGAACTGGCCTCCTTTTAAATCTTGTGCCTGCCTCCTTGTCCCCAGCAGCCCCTGCACCCTCAGCAGACTACCAATCAGAACAACTGCAGGGACTGCTGGGAGTTGGAGCTTCTTCACCCAGCAGCACTGCTACAATCTTGAACTGTTGAATATATCAGCCCAGAACTGTGAAACCATGCTACACCTCACATTAAGAACGAAAGCGCATTTTCTACCAAAATTTGAGTCAAATCTCAGTAATTCCTGTGTTCATTGACTAACAGGAATGAATACCTTAAGGAGAATGCACTGTTGGTCTCCATAGGCCGAGATCTTTCCCACTTTTGCCTGACTGGAATTGCACCTGAATCTCATCCTTCACTTTCTGGACAACAATTCCATGATACCTATTCAGTCTGAGCCCAGTCAGAATATGCCAGTGATCACCAGTCCTGAGGCTGGCTCAAGGAATGAGTTGTGACATACATGGTCCATGCAGAGTTCTCTTTGATTTAATTGAGACTATGATGTGGGTCACTTATGGACTGAACTGAGGCCCCTATCTCTGTGGTGTTCTCATTTGCTCTTCATTTTGACAGTGTCGGGTTAAAGAGGCTCCCAAAATGGATAAGGAAGCACGGAGCCAACCCGCATCATCACAACCTCCAAACAGCATTATTTCAAGGATTATTGAGACACCAAAGCCCCTCACGTAACCCCACCACCACCACTACCACACAAGAATCACAATCCTAGAAGAGGGAATGAAAATGACATAACAAAGGAATGGAAGAGGATTAGAAGAGGATTAGAAGGATTAGAAGATTCAACAGGTTTTCAAATAAAGATGGAGGACATCTAAAGAGACTTTCCCTAAGAATCAGATGAAGATGTGATGTAAACTGAGAAAGCTTAGGTGAAGCTGAATTGATTTAGTTTTATGTTAATATTTAAGGCTTTATGACAAGTGAAGTGAGCATGAAGGTTGGTTTTCCTTTATGGTAAAGGCACAGACATATTTTTCAGGATACAGTTTTAGAGACAGGATGATGTGCTGGCAGACAATGTATGCTTTACTTCTCTTGTGTTTGCTTGTACTGACAGTGGTGAACAGACCCTGCCACCCTATCCTTAGCTGCAGTCTCCTCGTTCCTTTTGGTAAATTTCCAGGCGCAACACACAAAGCTACCTCAAAGCAGACACCATGTCACACTTGCAGTTGTTAGATCTCATCCACTTGAGGATATCCAGTTACAATTCGAAATTGCAGGGGATGATGGATTATAAGACTCATGATATTTCTGCACAGTTTCACATTTCTGAAGTATCAGTAGCTTGCGTCATTTTAACAGCCAATTACTGTGCAGCCACAATGTCATTGTCTCTATAAGTGTTTCCAGGAATGGTGAGTTAGGCTGCAGTCTTGGCCCATGTTTTTCATTTTTTTTATTCAGTTGTGGTCCAGCTAACAAGACACACTGTACAGGCGTGCATCTCTTCTGTTTGCATTGTCCTGATCACCTGATTACCTTCTTTTCTTGCAGCAGCATAGTATGCACTGTAGTTCAATGTAACAGTTTTGTCAACTCTTGCATACTTTTGACAAAATCAGACCCGTATTGGGAATGTCACACTACGCCATTGATAGTCATGGGTGTGTGCCATGACACACTAAGATTATTTATTGTGATAGACGACCGAGGTCCTTACCCGTTCTGAGGAGAGATCCAGGGGAGTGGACATATCAACAGCAGTACTTCCCCTGGGACACAAGAGGGCAGCCCTCCAGGGTTGCATCTGGGCCACGGGCTTGGAGATTAGAAGCTCAACCCTGTTGAGGTCCATGGCCACCGCCAGGGTCTGAAGCACTTCCGCCACACTCAGAAGTGCTGCCAGAAGAGGAGTTGGATTCCCTGGAAACACTTCTGCCACACCCGGAAGCGTTTCCAGAATTTGATTGGAAAGCACCTGGAGCACTTCCAGGTGCAGTGTAAAAGAGGCCACCTCACTCCATTCGGGGAGTCGGAGTCGGGAGAAAGAAGACAGAGCTTGCGAGAGAGGAGTGGAGGCGGCAGAAGAGAAGAGAAGGAAGGAATAGAAAAAGGGTCAGAGCATTGTGGGGTTTGTGTACTGTGTGTGGGCAAGAAGAAGGAAATAAACGTGTGTGTAGTGAGACATTCTGAGTCTGTGTCTATCTGTGTCGAGTCTGATCGTTCACAGTATATTAAGGGTACAACTGAAAATGGTTGGGGGGTTTGATGCCGGCTGAAGCTGCCAGTGATTTATAACGTCCCCTGTGTTTTTTTTGGGTATACCTATAGATCTTCTACTAGTAGGCCATGCCTGGTGCACATTGCATCACATATATATCTGGGGAATCTTCACAGCATTTCCTAAGTATCCTTTCTTGATCCAGAGAAACAGTGCTTCAACTCTGAGGCTTTTCTGTAATAATGAGCTCCTCATTTAACAGTGTGTGCCTCCTCTGCAACAACACAGTAGACATGGCATACAGTGTCCTCCATAATGTCTGGAACAAAAATAAATTTTTTCCTTGATTTTGCCCTCTGCTCCACAGTTTAAAATTACAAATCAAACCTTTCAGGCATGAATAAAGTGCACATTGCAGACCTTCATTTAAGGGTATTTGCGTAAATTTCAGTCCCACCATGTAGAAATGATAACACTTTTTTCTGCGTGGTCCCTCAATTTCAGGGCACCGTAATGATGGAATGCAACAATAGAGGGTATGTTAGAGCAGTCACATTTAGTACTTTGTCGCATATTCCTTGCATGCAATGACTGCTTGAACTCTGCGATTCATAAACATCACCAAGTGCTGAGGATCTTCTCTAGTGATGCTCTGCTAAGCCTTTAGTTCCTGCTTATTTCGGGGGCTTATCCCCTTAAGTTTTCTCTTCAGTATATGGAAGGCATGCTCAGTCGGATTTAAATCAGGTGACTGGCTTGGCCATTCACAAATTTTCAATTTTTTTAGCTTTGAAAAACTCTTATGTTGCTTTAGCATGTTTGGATCATTATCTTGTTGTAGGATGAAGCGTTGTCCAATGAGTTTGGAGATATTTACTGGAACTTGAGCAGATCAGATGTTTCTGCACAACTCAGAATTTATTGTGCCACTGCCATCAGAGGTTGCGTCATCGATGAAGTAAAGTTTGCCAGGACCTGTGGCAGCCATCTATGCCCAAGCTATAACACTCCCACTACCAAGTATAACAAATGAGGTGGTCTGCTTTGGGTCTTGGACAGTTCCCTTTGGTCTCCACACTTTCCTCTTGCTATCACTCTGATGCAGTTTCATCTTTGTCTCATCCATCATCAGTACTTTGATCCATCATCATGCTAACCAGTGTTTTGCATCATGCAGTGTGGCCTCTGTATTTCAGTTCAGGAAGTCGTCTTCGACACACACATCTGAATCCTGAGGACTGTTTCTGATCTGTCAGACAGGCATTTTTATTTACCATAGTGAGGATTCTTCTGTCATCAGTGGTCTTTCTTGGCCTACCAGTCCCCTTTCCAACTACTGAGCTCATCTGATGTCTCAAATGGTTATAGTCTTGATTTTCAGACTCATAATGGCTTCTTTGATTTTCATTGGCACAGCTGTTGCCCTTATGCAGAAAAATGGCAACTACAGATTCTGAAGGGTAGAAACAAGCCAGGGTATCTTAGGCCTGCACTACTGAAGCGATGAAACACACCTGAGGAATCACAAACCTGTGACGCCAATTGTCCCAAATTTTATATTTTCATGGGTGGACCGTGTATAAAAGTGTTGTAATTTCTACATGATGGGACTGAAATGTGTGCAAATACCCTTAAATGAATCTGTAATGCATAGTTTAATCATGTCTGAATTTGTTGACTTATAATTTTAAGCTGTGGCACAGAGGAGTAAATCAAGGACAAATGTTTCCCAAACATTATATAGGGCTTTGTAACTCAAGGAATTTTATAAAGAGATATATATTTTTTCTTCCACATGTGCTGATTTTGCCATTTGTAATCACAAATTTTAAAAAACCTGTGTGCCTTTTGTATGCCAGTAAGCCATTGGCACTCTTTTCCAAGCATCCCTGTAGTGTGCCCTTTTCTGCAGGAGTCAGAGGCTTCTCTGCGTTTCCGGCATTAGATTAATACACTGGAGGTACAATAATGTGGGACAGAGATGGGAGGGAGGGAGGCAGCTCTTGCTTTCGGCATGTAAATGAAACAATAAGCACCTACAGGTATGTCACTCACATTCCATAGAGCCCATACAAAGCCAGTCCCTCAACATATTAGCCGATGCTGGGTGTCCATTCCTAATGAGCAGTCTGGCTTGTGTCCTCTGGATGCCTTCCAAGACTAAACAACAACTTGTGATTGGCTTCCTCATGCTTCTACAGTCTGCACCTTCAAAAAGTCCTGTCTTTGACTTTTGAGAAAACTTTGACTTTCAAAAATGAATGCCTTATTTTCTGCTCTGTTCAGCATGCACAGTTCTCTGATATAACTTCAAATTGTTTCATTGTTTTACATTAGTTTACCTTACAATTGCTCCATAGCTTCCATTTTGGAATGTCTAGAATGCGGTTTAGAGGACATAGGTGGCCAAATAAGGCCTTTCACCTTGGCAGAGGGTCACAGATTCGGAAACAGTCTGAGGTATAGAAAACCACCTTCATTTTGATGGTGAAATGTAGAAAAGCAGCAGTGAGTTTGTGCAAACAGAGATAAACCTTTAAAACATTGAGAGAGTCACTGAAAGTAACTACTGTTCTGGTGTCAACCCTAGACAAAAGTACAAGTGAGATTAAGCTGGTCATTTTAATTTTAATTAAATTATTACTTGCACTTATACTGACCATAGACAGTTAGGTCATACGACAAGAATGGTCAGACAGAAGCCCATTTTCAAAACTCTATGAAAGTTGGTAGGGCCATAATTAACGTGGAAAACACTGCAGACCAATTTAAGGAGCGTAACCTTCATTCTGTGCCGATTCGCAGTTGCACGGGTCTTTGGAAAACCACTGCATTTCATTAGCAACGAAACGTTAAGTGCTGTTAAATGCGCAATACCAAACGTCAATTTTACGTCATGCAGCACGTTTAACATTTATTTGATTGAGATCTTGTTCATGAATGACGCCGACGATTCCCTGTTTGTGATTTGCGCACACATTTAGACGTGTACTTTCCTAGCAGGCATGAAGTTCGATGTAGAGGACCTGATGCCCCGGCTTTTGCCTGTGGAAGACTACAACGTGGAGGACTTTGATCCCAGTATACCTTCCAGGAATCCCCAGGATGCTGCAAAGTGCCCAGATGTTATTGTGGCTCAGATTGACCCAAAGAAATTCCAGAAAAGGCAAACTGTGAATATGTCGCTTTCCATTTGCGAGCCTGCTCCTGATGGATATTCCCCTAGTCTTAAGTGGCAGCAAATTCAGGTTGCCAATTTCTCTACAGTAAGGCAGAGTGTTGTCAAGCACAGAGCACACTGGCAAGCACAGGCTTTAGACCAAAATGTAATGATGCCAAAAGTGGAGGATGATGAAGTCTGGAAGAAATTTTGTTTGGGTGAAAATGTTTACTTTTGAAGATCTGCCATCTAGGATGTCAAGAATGAAGAAATGGGTATGGATTATATGAAAGTATGTTTTTCTTCTTTGCTAAGTATTGTCACATTGTTTAAATTACTTAAAAATAAAGAAGCAATGTCCGAGAATTATAAACAAATAACTCAAAATAATGAACAAAGAATGAGGACATATGAATAAACATCTATGACAGAAAAATTAACATTTGTGAATCTCGTGGAGGAAAAAAAAAACTAATGGTAATAACTTCTGACATTGCTGACAAAAAGTGAAGAGAAGCCATCTGAATGAAAGGTTGTGTTAAATGAAAGAATTAGCTTCTGATTTAGAAAACCTACTGGCTCAGTGACTCTCCATGAATGGAGTTTCTAGCGTCTATAGTAAGCAAATCTTGCTGAGAGACCTCCATATTTCCTTTCTGGTGTGGTGGTTGGCTGGGGGCTGTGCCCATTCGTGACACCTGGACGGACCATGAGAGGGCAGCCGTCCTGCCCGGTTTGGGGCCCACGGGGTTTGAGCATGGAAGCTCAACCCTGTAAGGGCCCGTGGCCACTGCCAGTGGGCGCCCAGACGATTGTGGAGCCTCGGACGTTAGCGCTTCTGCCACACCTGGAGGTGCTGGCGGAAGGAATAATGAGGACACATCAGGAAGTGTCCTCAGTACCCAGTACTCAGAAGCTTTTCCTCCACGAGATTCACAAATGTTAATTTTTCTGTCTTAGATGTTTATTCATATGTTCTCATTCTTTGTTCATTATTTTGTTATTTGTTTATAATTCTCAGACATTGCTTCTTTATTTTTAAGTAATTTAAACAAAGTGACAATACTTAGCAAAGAAGGAAAACATACCTTCATATAATCAATACCCATTTCTTCATTCTTGACATCCTAGATGACAGATCTTCGAAAGTAAACATTTTCGCCCAAACAAAAGCAGGAGGTCCATCGGAAGCACCTGGAGCACATCCGGGTGAGAATAAAAGGGGCCGCCTCCCTCTAGTCGAAAGCTGCAGTTGGGAGGAAGAGGATAGAGCTGGGTGGAGAAGAGTGGAGAAGGTGAAGGACTATTGGAGGGCCTGAGAAGGGGGTGATTGGTGCATGGGCACCGTGTGTTGTGAGGACTTTATATAAATAAACGTGTGTGTTTTTGGAACCATCGGTGTGTGCCTGTCTGTGTCCGGGGCTGAGCTTCCACACTGGTATGTCTGGTAAAATGTTAGTAAAATATTATTACAATTGAATGAAATATCTTACTTTTTTCCTCAACCTTTAAAACTAATCTCTCTATTATAATAAAAAAAATCTCGGGACTAGACATGACTTTTTCAGAGAGATACTTTCATGTCCTGCGAGACTAGACTTTGTGCCAAGAGATTTAACCACACCTGGGGCTGGAAATAAAATACAAAGAGTAGATGACAAAGTAGAAGGTCGTAAAGAATTCAAAAAATGTTGGCATGATACTCATGCAGAGCAGGTTAGAGATAATGAAAGTACTAAAATTTGAAAGTCTCAAAAAAAGGAAAGTAAAGATTGCATTAATGTAAACAAATGGAAATTATTACTCTGTGAAATAACAGAACAGCGAAAAGAGATTGAATATATTGTTCAGATTTAAACTTTAAGTCGGAGACTTGTAAATCGTTTAATTCATGTTGCCATCAGAGAAACGTAGTGTTTCTTCCCAATGAAGAGTCATATCCGCGAGAATTAAATAATTTGTTGTTTGGTGAAATTGAAATCCACATACGCAAGCAGCAGAGACACAAAGTGGCTGGCACGTAGTGCAGGCCGGTGGGGTTGGCAAGCAAAGTGAGCAGGGAGTGAAGCCCCCTAGTTTCATGCAAAATAATTTAATAAAATAAATTAGGATTAAGTGCCTTTCACTTTTTGCACACTTTATTGTATTGTAGATTTAATTTTAAATAGATACATTTGCCATTTTTGCCCATTAATCTACACTTAATAACCCATAATTACAAAGAGATAACATGTTTTCAGAAAGATTTTCAGGTTTATTAAAGACTAGCAAAATACCCGCGCTTCACAGCGGTGAAGTACTACCTTAAAATTTTTATTAAGAAGAAAATTAAACCTTTTTAAACTGAGGGAAAATATACCAATAATTATTTGTTAAGGATCTCTTTGTATACCACATTGTCAGTTCAGCCTTCTGGTTGTAATATGACCAAGCTGTGCGCTGAGCTTACTTTCAAATCTCACAGCTTGGATTGCTGCTGTTATAATCGGTTTGAGTTTCATGGTTTGTTTCAATTACGACAGTATTTGTAGGACTTGTGTTGAAGAGACATTCGCCATCTGTCAAGCATTGTAAGCATACAACTTGTTTCATTGATAACTTTACATCCAGCTTTTGAGAGTTTAAACATTCATAAACATCAAAGTGTCCATTACTGAAATCGTCACCTGTGAATCTAAGATGTTTAAGAGGCATTGGCGGTTCTCCAAAGATGTAAAATATTTGGCCATTTCGGTACACTTGAAAGCGACAACCGAACAATTCAGCGGCAGCCATCAATTCACATGCAGAACCATAGGTGAAGGGCTTAAGCATTTCACTCTTCTAGTGCTCCTGTGTAGTATAATTATCTCCTGTAACGTCATCAGTCCACACCTTGAACCTGTCACAGTCATTCAATACATAAGACACAATGTTCCTCCGGATATCAAGAGTGAGCCTGATATGGCCGTGCAATATGTAACACAGAGAATGGAAAAGGCAGGCGGCATCTCTGGGCATGGAAACCACTCGGTAAGTGACAGTTCTTTGATTGATGGTGATCACCTCGATAGACATGTTAATAGGGGTATGGTTGGAACGATAAAGGAAATGGGTACGTGAACAATGTAAAGTAAGTCTAAAATAACTACACAATAACTATAAACGTAATAAATGAACAATAAAATAGCGGAGAAGCCGTGGATTAAATAAAAAGGCTGTAGTTATCAGCAGGGAGACGTGAATCCTGTGGCGAAGCAAGGAAGGGAATGAAGAGACCGGAGTGACGAACGGCCTTATATAGGCAGGCAGCCAACAACGTGGGAGGCATTGGGATGGGGGACCCAACGCTGCCTCACACGGTGACCGAGCTGCAGGCTATGGACGTATATATGTACGTAAGTAGGATTCAGTTAGCGCTGGGAACCCGTGTACCTAATTTCTTGAAGATGGGCCCATAAGTATCAAAGACAGTTGGAAAGTTCAATATGGCGGCCGAGAGTGGCATCATACAACCGAAATAAGTACATACATCAGTTTCGGTTAGCGCTGGGAAGCCGCCTACCAAATTTCGTGAAGATGGGGCCATAAATAAGAAAGTTCAACATGGCGGACGTTGTCGACCGTTATGACCATTACGCATAGAATTTCGAAATAGAACCTGCTTAACTTTTGTAAGTAAGCTGTAAGGAATGAGCCTGCCAAATTTCAGCCTTCTACCTACACAGGAAGTTGGAGAATTAGTGACGAGTGAGTGAGTCAGTCAGTCAGCGAGGGCTGTGCCTTTTATTAGTATAGATCAAAAACTGAAATCTCCAAATTATGGTCTGCTGCATCCCATTTTCTTTAATTATTCTTGAGAATTGTCTAGAACTTAATTAGAGTCCACCTTTGGCAAACTGAAATAATTGGACTTCGTTTAGAAAGACAAACACCTATAAATGTATACAAGGACCCCAATTCATACTGCATGTCAGAACAAAAAATGAGCAATGAAGTCCAAATAACTCTCTGTAAACCTCCACAATCAAATTGTTGTGAGGTAAAAATCAGGGCAATGGGTTAAAATCATTTATAAAGCTTTCAGTGTTCCCAGGAGCATCGTTGCCTCACTAATTGCGAAAGAGAAGTTTGGAACCACCAGTACTCCTCCAGGAGTTTGCCATCCAGCCAAACTGAGTAACTAGGCAAGAAGGGCTTGGTCAGGAAGGTGACCGAGAACCCTACTGTCACTCTACCAGACCTTCAGAAGTCCTCTGCTGAGATGGGAGAGCCTGTCTGAAGGACAACCATCTCAGCAGCATTACACTGATCAGGTGTTTAAGACATAATGGGTAGATAGATGCTACTCTTGACTAAAAGGCATATGACACCCTGCTTGGACTTTTGAGTGTTTGAGGAAAAAAATTGTCAGGTCTGGTGAGACAAAAATTGAGTTCTTTAGGCAGAACTGCAAGCACTATGTCTAACAAAGACCAGGGGTCTCATGTATAAACAGTGCATACACACAAAAGAATTTGAATACACAAGTTTCCACACTCACTTCAAGATGTATAAAAACTAAACTTGGTGTAAAGCCTCGCACATTTTCACGGCAGCCTCACACTGTGCGTACACACTTTGCTGCTCGGTTTTGGAAATGGACAGAACCTAGTGTTAATGTAGTGCTACTGTTTCACTGTGGTGTCTCTTTCTTTTATAGATTAGCATCCATGATGACGACTTTATCAAATACACTGAAATTAACTGCATATCATTTACAGATTTAATTCACTTGATTGTAATTATTCTGTAACAATATAATAGTGCTCAGAATGGCCAAACTATTCCAACTAACACAGCAGCTTTAGCGTTATTAGAAAGCATCGCAAATTGAAGAATTAGAGAAGAGATGATGATGACTGACTTCAAAGCTGATTTTGATTTCCAAGAGCTGTCCTCTTGGAGCTGTGTGCTAAACTGGCGCTATCTTTACAAAGGCAGACTTTGAGGAATTGTGATCTACCAGTTCCTTTGCAATTTCAGTCCACTCTTAGGTTTTTAGCCACATGAGCTTTTCAACGTGAACTTGCCGATCAATCAGGTATTTCTCAGTCATCATTGAGTTGTGCCATGCCAGCTGTATGGGATGTTATTATCTGCTTGTCGTCTAGATATATAAGATTTCCTTACACTGTGGTTGAACTGGAAAACATCAAAGCATAATTTGCAGCAATGTCTGGTTTTCCAAATATAATCAGAGTGGTCAGCTGCACACACATTGCTATTGCAAAGGTGCTGAGCAAGTTACATCAGCCAGGGATGAATCACCAAAAGAATGAGCTGGCATTACATCATATATAGTGGGAGACCCTATAAAAACGGTAACTCTGCACAGTCACAGGTGCTTTTTCCAACTAGTGTGGCAAAAGGCAAACAGTCCTTTTAAAGATAGTGAGTCACCTCAAAGAGCAGAAAATGTATCCACTGTGGTACTCGCTGCAAATGCTACACTATAAAGGTGTTTTCAAAGAATTAATTTGCTTATGTAAATAGAAAGCATTTGCACTCTATTAATGTCCTCCTCTATAGTGCACAGAACCTTTGTCACATTGTGTCAGCATTTAGTGTGCTGCAGAATGTGGCACACAATTGTAGCTTGTCAATGCCTGAAGAGATACAGTATAATGAACCTGACCCTGACCCACCAAATGATCAGCCAAATCGGACAGCAGTACAACTTTGTTTGAATGTAATTAGCAGAATGTAAAATCAGGTAATCAGATGTAGCAATTTTTTTCAGCCAATTCATTATCAATATCACATAGTACAGCCCTTATATTCCTTAGTTCCATGGCCTCATCTCTGACAGCATTCACTATTACATTCTGAGACTCCAGAACAGCGTCCATCAGCACACCCAGCAGTTTCTGAGGTAGAGATGTGTGTGTAGCCGGCACCTGAAGATGTGCTGGGTACAGCCACACTTGATGTCTCGTCGTCGGCACAGCGGTTAGCTTTTGTAATATTATCTCAAACAGTAGACAGTGGACTGTGACTTGCCTTTTCACATCAACTTTGACATCTAACCACTTCTTTTTATTTCAGACTAGCCGAAGCCCGCCGTAGCATACGGCAGTGTAAGAATAGGAATGGAAAACGGTGAGAAAGGAATTCAGTATAACAAAGGCTTAGAAAACCACCGTCGCAGTATAACGAAAATAGCAAGGAGCGAAACCAATGCCAATGGTTGAGAGAATACCTTCCTGTAGCAGGCTACTGAAAACATAGACATATATAGATAGACGCCGCATTCACTGTGTTGCCCAGTCGACACGATAAGTCAGCGCGTCCGCCCTATTGCGAGTGGTAAAAATGCCATTTAAACTAATACAGTAGATGTGGAAACCGGGTTTTCTTATGAAAAAACAATAACGTTTTAAACAGTATCGTTTACATACAACAGATTTTGGCGAATCGTTTACATGCAATTATTTATATCCATGTATACACTAAATGCGTGTGTATCCCATGATCTTAGAGTTGGCGGACGGGGCTCTGTGAGTTGGTGATCGTGGCTCTCTGTCTTGCGTGCGGTGTAAAGTCAACATGGTTCAGAGGTGCATGTGGACTTTTGCACAGACGAAAGCGACTAAGGCTGTGTTTGGTGAGTTGTTGCGTGCCTTGAGAGCGACGCTGGACTCGGGAGGACGGTTACAGTTGGCGTGCGTGGCTGTGTCGTGCGTATCCCATGACGTGGTAGGAGGGTTAGAGTTGGAGGGTGGAGCTCTGTCGAGCATATCCCATGGTCTTAGAGTTGGCGGGTGGGGCTGTGTCTTGCTTGAGCTCACTGTCTTGCGTGCCCTCAGTGTCTTGCTTGCGCTCAGTGTCTTGTGTGCCCTTAGTGAATTATATATATAGATACTGTGCGACTTTGTAAACTTGAACTTTTGAGTGCCACTCCATCAACTTCTTTTTGTCGCTTATACCACTGCTTAAGCCACCAACTAGTACGTTTTTCCTTGCGTCTGCTTCACTGAGCAGGACCTCCACTTCACATTCTCTGAAATTCTTTTTTTTTTCAAATGCTTTTGTCATTGTTTTTTTAACAAAACACTGAACAGAAGGGGCTATTTATATTGATTTGCATATTCAAATATGTGATATTCAGAGAGGAGTCGTTATGAGGCTATAGGTATATGCATGTGCATTAAAATTCATATTGATTGGGATTTGGGATTTAGGGAAAGTGTATGGAACTTTGCTTATGCACAGTTTTATGCATCTGAATTTTTTTGTGCATACGCACATATCCAATTTTGTCCGTACACCATATTTTAGTGTGAATTCTATGCACAGCTTTATACATAAGGCCCCAGATACCGCTCATCACCTGCATAATGCAGTCCCTACTGTGAAGCATGCTGTTGGCGATATCATGCTAAGGGGATGCTTCTCAGAAGCAGTGACAAGGAAAATGGTCTGAATTGAGGAATGGATGAATGCAGCCAAAACAGATAGGCCCTTGACCTCAGAGTAGGGTGACAGTTCACCTTTCAGCAAGAAAATGACCTGAAGCATACAGTCAGGACAACACTGAAGTGGCATTAGGACCAGTCTCTAATTGACCTTGAGTGGCCCAGCCTATGTTCATACTTTGATGAACACAGTAGATTAGTCATTTGGTAGAAATCAAAACAAAAAAGGCATTAGAGACAAGAAAGACAAAATACAGATTATTAAAATAAGACTGAAAACATGTATCCTTTGTTTATTATGTAAATAATAACAGTAATATATATATATATATATATATATATATATATATATATATATATATATATATATATATATATACATAATGACATTATAATTCTGCCAGTTAAGGAAAGGAGTAGATTCATCCTGTGAAGTAGGTCATTGTCTTTATTTTTAGAAGCAGATCAAAATGTAATTGAAAGTAGTCAGACAGCTTTGGGGACATGTTGATTACTGTATTTTAAATGTTGCCACCGGAGAAGGTGAAGAGTATTTTTGGAGTGCGTTATTCCACCTCCATTATGAATCTTGTACTGTATATTAATAGACTTAAAGATTTAGTCCATTGGAAATAACAGACAGTTAATAAAAACATTAATAATTTTGGAGGCAATTGGATGAGTTTTGTAAATGTAATATAGTACATCACATGTGTACAAGATGATTTTATTCTGTGTTCTAGAAATGTGGATTTCCTTATAATATTTGTTTCCCCATATTCCTATATAACAGGAAGTTCAATAAAAAGGTCAATGAAAAGGTGAAAATGGCCATCCTTGCTTGTAGCCTCGGTGTAGTGTGAAGCTTTGTGATGTGACTCATTTAATGAAGAATACTTCAAAACCAATTTCTTTAACACTTGACTGAAAGTTTTCAAATTACTATGTCACAAGCTTTTCTTGATAATAATTTTATAATAACTGTGTTCATGTATTTGGAAAAGTGGCACTAAATAGTCTGCACCAATGACATACACATGTGTTTTTGATAAATCACACTAAATGGAAAGACTGTATTGATTGAGCTGTCTAATACTCCCTCATTAATTTGACATCTGTGTAAGGAAGTGGTGTAGGCCGATAACTGAGAGTGTGGTTGGAATTGGGCTTCAAAAGCAATGGTTTAACTGTGGGAGTATTCTAGACTTAGGTTTTATGGCAGTCATTCTGGTAAACTGTACTATCATTATTACTGATATAACAAAATGTTTATAAAACTTATCAGCTAAACTATGTAGGCCTGGAGATTTATTTTTTGCCATAAGGTTAAGAACTTTCATAAATTAATCTGGTTGTTAATGGCACATTCAGAACATCTTGTTCTTCTGTAATTTTTGGAAAGTCTAGTTTTTTAAAAATGTTAAAAATGTTTGGTTTTGGTTCTTGGTCTAAAGCACATAGTTTTGTGAATTTCAGACACGGCAAAAGGGGGCGTGAGGTCTCCCAAATGAACCACAAAGCAAGGCCAGGACCTTCACCGGCCTGTCGTAATGTAGCTTCACTCCTACACAGCCAGTACCCAAATATTAGCTGCATGCTTTGGCTATAAAAGTTCAGAATGCAATCAAACTCTCAATATATATCAAAATGTATTATAAGGGAGAGGACACTGCAAAACTCTGGCTTGTAAAGACTATCCATACTGAAATCTTTATAAATTGAGAATTTATAAACAAAAATATAACAATTAAAAAAAGAACAAAAAAAAAAAAAAGGATTTGCATAAAAGGCAGTCCAAAATGAATAAATCTTATCCACAGTCCAGAAACAAGATCCAAAGGCAAGAAACAATCGAATTAAAAAAAAAAAAGCAATACTCACTGACAATTCCTTACAAACTCAATGATCCACTGCTTGATCCTTCTTTCTGACCTGAATATAAAGGCACCCAGCAGCAATAATGTCAGAGTGGCCCCGCCTCCTGCAGCTCCACCCACAAAGTAAAAGGAATAGACAAATATTTAAAGAGGTAGCACATTTTAAACAAACATATTACAATTTACTTTAAAATATGTGTAAAACAGCAAAAACAACTGTAAATCAAAAAATAAATACAAACCCGGTGAAAAAAAAAACACTGGCTGTGACATGCTATGCTTCAAAAGTTCTGTTTACTTCTTTAATTGCATGCATGGTATTCCCCTCTGACAATACATGATAAAAGGTTATTTGTATTCAGTTTTAAATGACCAGGCAAATATTTTTCAATATATTACTGCATTCAGAATGTTCTTATAATTTGAAACTTCATTATTTTTTCCTTATTTCATATATGGAAGAAGTGTTGTTTTCTTGAGAAAGTAACTTCAGGTTTTCAATGGAAAAATTCATTTGGGACACAATTTTGTTTAAAATTATAAATTACAGAAAGCATTTCATTACATTTTAGTGTTTTCAGGTACCATACAGTCAGTGCCCGTGCCACCATTAAGGTGAATTAGGCATTTCCCTAGGGCGTAGATCATAAGGTTGGGGGGGGGCCCAGATGCTCAGGTTAGCTACCAAACAGTCAGTTGGCACACAAATAAGCTTGGCCTGAGGCACAAAACAGTTTACAATCAGCACTACATACAGTAGGTCTTTGAAGAGCTCACCGGTCTGATGCTTAGTGATCTGAAAAAGCCATGTATCTGGGAAAACTTTCACTTAAACCAAAAAAACTGCAATATGTACAGTAAACGTCTAGTAATATACCTTGCTGACCCTGCCTTGCATCTTCACGGCTTGCAGAATTCTCATAAATGTGTTCATTTTGCCAGCTTTAAGCATTTTGCTAGAAATGCGGGAAGAAAATACTGCAAAGAGTATCCAGTAAATAACAATTGACTTAGGTGGTCATTTTCCATGCTTCCCTATTTTACCAGAATATTCTAACCTATAAAAGAATTGTATGCCTGACATTCATCTTTATCTCATTTTGCAGTTTACCTTTGAATGTCCACATTTCCAAAAAGCCTTGTCTCAGAGCTTAAAAAAAAAAAGATCTTTACAGTGTATGCTTATTCTAGTACAACCTTAAACAGTTTTATATACGACTATAAATGTAAGCTAAACCTATGTGTAGATATGAAAATTTAGAAAAATAAATCACATATATGTATGCTTAATCTTAACCATATAGGAGGAACCTTGAGAAAAACCTCACAAGCACAAAAGAACTGTATATACTCAAAAATACAGTTGTGCTTGAAAGTTTGTGAACCCTTTAGAATTTTCTATATTTCTGCATAATTTCTGCATTTTTGTCTCATTTGTTTAACTGGATTCTCTTTATCTACTTTCAGGACGTGAGTGAAAATCTGATGATGTTTTCGGTCATATTTATGCAGAAATATAGAAAATTCTAAAGGGTTCACAAACTTTCAAGCACAACTGTAAATATGAAATAAGAACATACATGCGCATGCTGTATACCATATATATATATATATATATATATATATATATATATATATATATATATATATATATATATATATAAATAAACATACATACATATACATATATATCTGCAAAAACAGCTCTGCCTCCTGTCGCTTTCTAAATTATATACTGAACTTGATAATGCCGGTCACTTGTCACAATATTGTTATCCTCCGACGGCAAGCTTAGACTGCTAAAAATGTTTTACTTTTAACTTGCCTGAGGCCAACGAGATTCCATCAGAGAGGAACTACATCCAGCTGTCAGTAATCCCAAGATGGGACCGACATCTAGGAATCTAGGAATAAAGAGGAAACAAAGTTAGCTGTACCATCTCTAGGGTGAGGATTAATGGAATTTTTTGAGGCTGGATTAAAAAAAAACAAAACTTTAGCAAACATACTAAGATTAATATGCACTAAGGAGAGTGCTGGAAGTCTCAAGTGACTCAGCTTCAAACCTTAACCCTCTTCCTCTTTAGTTTTTCTGAACACCTAATGGGTTTCATGAGGAGAAACAGTTTGTTTTGAAGGCCTCGAGCTCAAGTGCAAGTATGCTGAGCAGGCTACCAACAGGGAATCCTCTGACAGATTTGCTCATAGACTCCAGAAAGATTTGATGTCAATCACACTCTAGGAAGGAAAAGAAATGACACTTGAAATATGGGAACTTTGGTCAAACAAATTACAGATGGGTCAGTGAGGAAAGCAGTGAGGGAAAGTCCTGCCACTCGCCCTTCTGCCATCATTCCTGCCCTCTCACTCTGACTTCCTCTAATTAGATTCCAGCATGTAATGAGATTAATTATGTTACTGCCTACTTTATTATAGTAGTAGTGGTAGTAATAATAAAAGGTTTATAGGGTGATTATTGTCACATGTACTGAGTACAGTGAAATTCTTACATACACGTGCCAATCAACATGCAACATGTTGCCACTCCCTAGCACTTTGATTACACTGGTCAGGTTTTATTTTCACTCTCATCAAAACATTTAAGTGGACTTTATAGATTTGAGGGTAATAAATCCAAATCTGGTAACATAATTGAACACATTTTTCAGAGATGAAGGTTTAAAATGAAAAAAAATATTTAGACTTGAAAAAATTATAAATTACACATATAATTATTTTACATATAATTATTACTTACAAGAAGTAGTCTCTTAGTAGTTTTGTTTCATGGTTGAATGACCAACAGATGTAGACTCCACTCTCCACTGTAACATCTCTCCATCGTGTTGGCACCACTCCACCATCTCCAAATGAGAGTGTACAAAATGGATTTTCTAAAGACAAGTACAAGGTAGGAAGAGAGAAGCTCCTCAACTTGTTCCATGTACTTTTCCACCTTTGTATTTACAAGAAAATGGTGGTACAAACTTTCAACTGCCTCCCAAACTCTTTTATCAGCGTGACATGACTTGGAGGTGAAGTTGGCATCCTTGAAAATCTGGCAAAATTTGAGGTCCAATGTAGATACCTTGACTTATTTTTGCCTGGCTAATGTGAGGAAACTTCTGCCATAAGTTTTTGAATCCTTCTCCATCTCTCTTCATTGCCTTTACAAAGTTTTTGATCAAACCCAGCTTTATGTCTAGTGGGGGCAAAAAAAATGTTCTCGCTGCCTACTTTCTCACTTCTGGACAATAAAAGGTGTCTTTCTAACCTTCTAAATATACATTTCTGGTGTAGCGTAACTTGAAAGAAACAACCATACTGCAAAATATGGTTGGGGTACCAAATAGGTTACCCTGTTTAATATACCGGGCTATTCAAAATGAAAGAGCAGATTTAAAAAATGTATTAAAAAAAATTGTATAAGACAGAAATACATCCCGCACATCACTGGATAGAGGAAAGTTCAAAGTTTAAAAGCCCACCTAAAAGTACCCGTGAATGCCACCAAGTGATGTTTCTTGTTTATAGTAAAATGGCGACAACACCACAAGATCTGGCGTTACCTGAACGACACCATTCTAGGACGATGGATTGGAAGAGGCGGACAACACGATCTTACTCATCATCTATTGCCTCCAAGGTCTCCAGACCTTACCCCCTGCAATTTTTATATGGGGGAACATGAAAAAAAGGGTGTTTGTTCCATCTATTCCCGTTAATCTTCACGATCTGCAACATTGAATTGAGGAAGCTGTGAATCCAGTAACTAAGGACCAGTTGACTTGGGTGTGGCAAGAAATGGCCTACCATTTTGATGTTTGTCGTGCTACACATGGTGCTCATGTTGAGTGCATGCAACAACTAGGACCATAAGACCCAAATTTGAACTTTCCTCTATCCAGTGATGTGGAGAATGTGTTTCTGTCTTATACAGTTTGCTTGAAATAAATTTTTGAAATCTGCTCTTTCATTTTGAATAGCCCTGTGTTAATAATAATAATAATAATAATATTTATATAGCACCTTGTCATGCATTTACATGTAACTCATGGTGCTTTCCACAGATTAATCAACAAAAGCAAAGATATACTGCATTTACTTGGATTATCATCATCAAATAACACTATGATAATTTCTAATGAATGTAAATATACTAAATACAAAATCAAACCAGGCATTGTTAAGCACAATTTAACCATTAAAAGTGCAAAGCAAACCTTTATTCTTATCAGAAAAAAGATAATCTAATTAAAATTCTTATAAATTAAGGTTGACAATTCATACATATAAAAATAAATATACACAGTATATGTCTATGTACATAGCAACATTGAGTAGAAACAGATTGATGTTAATAAAATTAATGAAATGATACAAAAGCAAATAAAACTGTCCATAGCAGTTTCTGGTGATGTAGGATATAGATGAAGTTCTTGATTCCTGAATATGATTCTTTGACCAGCTGACACGGAGGGGAGGAAAACAAAAAACTCCTACGATGGATCATAGGAGACAAAGAAACTTCTGCAGGGCCATGGTCAGAAGACAGAAATGAGCAAACCAAATAGTTAGGTCTGCTGGTAATCAGTTTCTGCATCATAATAGTCAGAATGACCTTGGTCAGCTGGTTGTCCACCCTCCACTGGGCACAGTTGATAATAAGGTTTCCAAGTCCTCCTCGTTTCCTCCAGTACTCCAGGTGACTGCAGAATAGAGCACTCCGAGCAGATGTGGGTGGTGCACCACCCAGGATGGGAGACAAAAAAACATAGAAAAGCAATGGATTAATGCTGGGTATTTATTAACACAGCAAGGAGCTAAACTTATAACTAGATCATTTTATTATTATATAATTACTGGAAATCCAGATTAAAAAAGGTGGTTTAGTGGTTTTTTGAAATTATTAACAGAAAAGATAGCACTATGGACCAAAGCAAGAACAAAAAAGTCAGGGTGGTTCACCATAACAGTGAATGCTAACTGGGGGCTCTGTTCTGGTGGTGCGACGCCACCTTCTGGGAATGGTTCCCTTTTGTACTGATGGGACTGGATGAGGTGGAGCCTTCTCAGTGCATTGATGGGTGGCTAGGCGTCCTCTTTGGAGGGAAAGAGCCAGCGTCACCACTCATCTGGGAGTAGAACTGCCTTATCAGAGCCAAAAAGATACTTCTCAGACACACATTTGTGACACTGGCTGTTTTGGAGGACTAAGAAGAGAGGAAATAAATACTCATTACGAGCAAAACATATGTAACAGATACTTTCTTTGTGGGACGGGACGGTGATGCAGTGGTAGCACTGCTGCCTCGCACAATGGAGACCTGGGTTCGCTTCGCGGGTTTGCATGTTCTCCCCGTGTCCGCGTGGGGGTGCTCCAGTATAGGAGCATTGGCAATTCTAAATTGTCCCTGGTGTGTGGGTGTGTGTGCGCGCCCTGCCCAGGGTTTGTTCCTGCCTTGTGCCCTGTGTTGGCTGGGATTGGCTCCAGCAGACCCCCCGTGACCCTGTGTTAGGATATAGCAGGTTGGATAATGACTGACTTTTTTTGTGTGTTGTTTCAAAGTCAGATAACGTTAAGAACAAGGAAGACTATTTTAAGCTTACAATATATATCAAATGATATTCTAAGCATGAAAGATACTTATGCCGTAAAACAAACGTAACTTATTTCTTGAAATACCAACCATTTTTTTTAAACAGCAATGTTGACGTCAGAAATGGTTTGTGGCAGAGAACTTCCAATTATTTCAAAAGCTGATTCAACACATCTAAATATATAAAATATGCTAATTTTTTTTGGAGGATTTTGGTGCAGATCAATGTTAGTATAAATTTCTTATTTTGAAACTTCTGTCTTCCCAAACTGTAAAATCTTAAAACACATTTTACAACCCTACGTGCCAATAGGAGATGTATTGCTTTTCATTCATATGAAAATAAGTAACATGACGTGTGCGCACAACCTCGATGCTAATTCTAACCACTATACTGTACTATCCAATTAGTCATAAGCACTCAAGTGAATCTACAATGTTTAAATAATAATACTAATAATAACACCATTACATTTTCCTTTTACCCCACCTTATAAAGCATGTATACTTTTTTCTACAATATGTAACAATGATCTTGAAGCTTTTATAGAGGGTGTGATGACAACAGAGACTATGGGGCACTACATTGCATTAAACATTTATTTACTACCATATATACTCACGTATAAGTCGGGTCTTGAAAAATCAATCATAAAATTAGACCCTGACTTATACGCCCGTTTAAAACTGCAACACTTTATTTTTTTTTTTACGTCTTCTTGCTTCCTTCAATCGCACATCAGTTTCTCAGACACATCGAATTTTGTTGCAGCAGCACATTTACCAATTTCTTTTGTCACTTCAATGACGTTTAATTTAAAACCAGCTTCATATTTTCTTCTGATTAAACGCTCCATCACAGATCAGGGATGCTCTTACGATAAAGGTGTATGAGGGTGTTAGATGCAAAAAACACAAAACAGTGCAAACGTCACTTCGGAATAGTTTGGGTGTTACTGTGTGGTCACGTAGGCACGATAGCGAGAGGGGGAGAGGTTAGGAGCACACGCTGATACAGCACATTGCTGCACACACATTGAAGAAAAAGGCAGTGTGCTCCGTGGTTACTCTCTCAGGTGGGCGTTAGCATATCATAATCTCTTGGACCAATAGTGTGAGTTTTCCGCATTCGACTTATATGACAGAAATTATACTGTAAAATAAAATCTCGACTTATCTGCGAGTATATATAAGGTAGTTATTTTGGTTACTGAAAGCAGACATCTGTCCAGAGTGGGATCTAACTGAAGTAGATCAAATCATTAAATGACACAGAAGATGCTTTCTTTACTTTCCATGTAAACGTATCTTGATACAAAAGTTAAAGTATGAGTTTGGTACTTTTCAAATCGAAGTTATTTCTTCACAAATATGCTATATCCGTATTGGTGAAATTGTTTTCTAAAGTTAAGCATTTTCTTTGCATTTTTAAAAATAGATTGGAATCTTGTATTAGAAGCTATGGGGCACTTTATACACAATAGCCTTAAAATTTACTGAATACGTCTATCTTTCACGCCAAGAAAATTGTTGGGCATTAAACTTTGTCTTGAAATTATATAAACAATGTAGAATAGCTTATACATGTCACTTTCAAACACAAAACCACAAATATTATGAGATTCAGCCACTTTAAAAGAAGATCAGCTATGTGCACTGTATCAGCACTTGTTTTCCTTCATCACAACCTTTTAAACCCCAAGGTGTGTATTCCTCTTAAAAGACAAAGTCACACTAAACTATTTGTGTCATGTGTTTGGTATCATTTTGATTTACTTTCGTATTTATGTAAGAACTTCTCTCAGGTATTACACTGCTCTCACACAATTGAATAGAAAATGTATCCTTACCTCGATAAAAATAGCTCCAGGAATGTGACACGATAAAGCAATTATTTCCAGATCCCTTTTCTTGTCACAAAAAAAAACTGTGTTGGAAACACAGAAGGAATGTTTTCTTATATCAAAACTTTTGCTGTTTCAACAAGAACGTATCTGGTAAGTTTTCAGGGTTTTAGCCCTGTGCCCCATAGGTTTCATTTTTTAAACATCAGGACTACCTATGTATTTTTTTTTTCAGATTTATAGAAATTTCTTAACATTAGAACACCATTTTGAGTAACAAATACATATACTGTATACCATGTTTGCAAAGGAATAACTTTGTCTTCGAAAAATACTGAACTTTTCTTCTAACAACAGAATCCAATTTAAAGGAAACTGATCTTCATTAATCCATCATTTTACTGAATATCTCTAAGGAAATAGCAGTGAATAAAATTGGGTTCTGTAATCCAGCCCTAAATTTTATGTTTGACCATTGTCCTAATGTTTTCTGTGGTGGTATTGGAGGAGGATTTTACTGGTAAACAGTTGCTGTATACATCGAGAATAACAAAATAGAACAATCCCAAAACTGGCCAATCCAATACAGGGTCTTGGGGATCTGGAGTCAACCCTGGCAGCACGGGTCACAAAGACACAAACATCCATTACAGGTCCCACTGGCACAGACACCTGCACAAGGCTAAATTAGAGTCACCAGTTAACCCAAGACGGTGTGGGGATGACCGGAGAGACCAGAGGAAAAGAACCCACACAGACACAGGGAGAACATCTAAACTCCAAACTCTGCTATCGGGTGGGGATTCAAGCCTGGGCACTGGGGGGTCAGTAAGGACCTACCATGCCACCCCACAGAGAGCCTAGTGAGAAAAAAAAAATTTACAGCACAAAGAAACGGGACTGTCAGGGCCATGAACAGAAGTACAGTTTTACTCCTGTAGGCATGCGAGGCACTTCTAAATGTCAAAACAGAACAAAACATCTAAACTCAAAAGGTGTACGTGCAGTAAGTATTGGAGCGCAACCAAGTTAAGGATTTCAGGACTGCATAGGCACTGGAACTTATTGGAACTGAAAACATCTGAAACCAAGAAAGCAGATTTCTTGTAAACACTGACATTTCTGCATTTAAGTGCCGTAATGGTGGCCAATTTACACTCTTTCATGTGGATGATTGCCTGCAGCTGCTTCTCCCTATCACTTCATCCTGATTTGCTTGCCAACTCTCGATGAGTATCTGCTTTACATTTTCTGTACTACTATCTGTGTACTGATTGATTCTCTGCCGATTTCGGCTTTAATTATAATTGCATATTTGATTACATGCTTATTTAAATTATTGAGGCTGTCATAATTTATGCTAATTTTTAATTGTTATAATTTTGCAAATTACACTTGAGCGAAAAAAAAGCACAGCTCTCTAAGATATAAACTTTAAGAACAATTAAAGAAATGCAGTCTAATGTATTTTTGAAATGATTACATTCAATCTGACCATCCATTTCATACCTCATACAACCCAGTGTTTAGGGTTACAAGCAGCCATAGCCTCTCCCTGGCATAATAAGGAAGTTACCAATCCAGGACGGGGCACCAGTCCACCACAGGTCACAGCCACATTGGGTCATTTTAGTCACCAGTTAAAGTAACACAGACACTGTGAACTCCAAAGAGAGCCCAGTCTCCTGAAGGACTGAGGCAGCAACACAAAGAGTACTGTGTCCTGCTTCTTTAGTCAGCCAGCTAATGATTTGTAACAGCTCACTTTCAGATGGCAGAACACAAACTTAAGGTGGGATGACTAATTTTTAGACATTGCAGCACTTGAAGCTGTGCAAAGGAAAGCAACCAAGTGCGTCCCAGTACTTAATGAGATATCCTATTCTGACAGACTCAAAATGCTTAAACCTGTTTAATTAAATAGATAGACAGATAGACAGATAGATAGATAGATAGATAGATAGATAGATAGATAGATAGATAGATAGACAGATAGATAGATACTTTATTAATCCCAAGGGGAAATTCAAATAATCCAGCAGCAGTATACTGATACAAAGAAACAATATTAAATTAAATAGTAATAAAAAAAAAAAAAATGAAAAAAATTACAATAAAATTAATGTTAGCATTTACTCCCCCGGGTGGAATTGAAGAGTCGCATAGTGTGGGGGAGGAACGATCTCCTCAGTCTGTCAGTGGAGCAGGACAGTGACAAAAGTCTGTCACTGAAGCTACTCCTCTGTCTGGAGATGACACTGTTAAGTGGATGCAGTGGATTCTTCATGATTGACAGGAGTTTGCTTAATGCCCGTCGCTCTGCCACAGATGTTAAACTGTCCAACTTTAATCCTACAATGGAGCCTGCCTTCTTAACAAGTTTGTCCAGGCGTGAGGCGTCTTTCATCTTTATGCTGCCACCCCAGCACACCACCGCGTAAAAGAAGGCACTCACCACAACCGTCTGGTAGAACATCTGCAGCATCTTACTGCAGATGTTGAAGGATGCCAACCTTCTCAGAAAGTATAGTCTGCTCTGACCTTTCTTACATAGAGCATCAGTATTGGCAGTCCAGTCCAATTTGTCATCCAGCTGCACTCCCAGATATTTATAGGTCTTCACCCTCTGCACACAGTCACCTCTGATGATCACAGGGTCCATGAGGGGCCTAGGCCTCCTAAAATCCACCACCAGCTCCTTGGTTTTGCTGGTGTTAAGGTGTAAGTGGTTTGAGTAATTACAAGCAGAGAATACTGTGTGGGGTCCTAATCCAGGTATTTAAAATCTCAAGTCCCTTTTTTCATGTTTATATTGAAGAAATGTATCTATTGTATATATATAAAATCCTAAGCCTGTGACTTTTTATGTCACGATTTATATTGGGCTTATTTTAAAATGTACATATACAGTGCTCAGCATGAATGAGTACACCCCACTACATTTGTCAGAAAACCTTTAGTTTCCTTTCAGTATCAACATTTTCTATGAGATACTGTACTACAAAATACTCCCACAAATGTGGGCCATTGATTGCAAACAAGATTTGTTAATTTGCACACACAAAGAAGTGATTTTCCTAACAAATTCATTCAAGCCCATGTTGCAAAAATGAGTACAGTAATCCCTCCTCGATTGCGGGGGTTGCGTTCCAGACCCCCCCGCGATAGGTGAAAATCCGCGAAGTAGAAACCATATGTTTCTATGGTTATTTTTATATATTTTAAGCCTTTATAAACTCTCCCACACGGTTTATAAATATTCCCCGCAGAGTTATACAGCATAATCCCTTTGTATTCTCTTAGATATTAGGTAAGATTCATTGAAATTATGTGTATAAACACACTGTTTATATACAGTAAAACCTAAATATTATTTTAAAGATATTGAGTGTCTCCGATATCACATGTTACAGCCATTACGATAGACATGCCACCAGTAATAAATACGTACAATGCAACAAAAATAGTATACAGTAAATGTGTGTACAGTGACACTAAACGCACGTACATGTACTAAGTACTGTAAGTAGAAAATTAATTATGGTTACTCACCAACAATGACACAATGACTTGTCCGATAACTGAGTTTTATTTTACTGCACAACAAAGGAGAGCGTTACAGCCCTTAAAGGAGCCACTTTAGGCGATTGTGTAGCACTGCCGTTGTTCTTCTTCTGGCAGTCTTCAATGCAAATCCCTAAAGCAGATTCCATCCAGACTACTGCTTAATTACATCCACTTACAACTCGTTTTGCACCCTGGTTAAAAGGACACTGCGGCCGTAGATCTTATATTCCTTTCCTACTTTTTAAATAAAAAGAATCATAGCCTTCAACAAATCCAAAACGTTTACCTTTTCGGCAATCATTAACATCTTCCGTTTGCGTTTGGGCACGGCCCCTGAAGCAGTAGCAGATCGTTTTGGAGCCATAATGAAGAGCTTGACTATGCACAAAGATAAACACAAAAGAGCACAACTCTTTACACAGCGAAACACGTTGATGCTGAATGAGCGAGACGAGACTTCCTGGTTAACACTGCATTCAGCAGGCAGGAACTTAACTGCGTGTTCTGATTGGTTAGCTTCTCAGTCAGGAGAACTTAACTGCGTGCTCTGATTGGTTAGCTTCTCAGTCATCCGCCAATAGCGTCCCTTGTATGAAATCAACTGGGCAAACCAACTGAGGAAGCATGTACAGGAAGTAAAAAGACACATTGTCCGCAGAACCTGCGAAGCAGCGAAAAATCCGCGTTATATATTTAGTTATGCTTTCATATAAAATCCGCGATAGAGCGAAACCGCGAAAGTCAAAGCGCGATATAGCGAGGGATTACTGTACAAGGAAAGAAAGGAAAGAGGAGGTAAAAAAAAAAAAAAGCTGTATTTGTGTCCCATTGTATCACCGTGTAAGAGGGGTTTTTCGGAGGAGCGACCGTGTCTCCTTGGGGTGCATTCAGCCCCCCTCTTCACAACACGAGTGGCAGATTGGCTGCAACTGGGGGTTGGGCACCAAAGGCGCCAGGGGGGCTTGACTCCCTAGTCCCTCAATATATTTAAGAAACATCTGAAGACCCAATTGATAGAAGAAGAAAATATAGTTCTATTACACTTGCTGGATAAACAGGACCTAACCTAATGTTACTCGATTATGTTGACCTCGTTTGTAAGTCGCTTTGGATAAAAGCGTCGGCCAAGCAAATAAATGTAAATGTAAGAAGAAGTGACAAAATCTCAGACTTTTGTATTTGTTAAATTGTCATTGATTATTATTATTTGTTTATTGGTTCATTTTGCAAAATGTTTATTCCATGTTAAGGGTGAAGCATATGCTGGCAGCTTTGTGCAGAAAGCAGAGATGCAGAAGAGCACATTGCACACTGACTCACACCCATAGTCTTCACCAGTGTGATCGGCAAAATTCACCAAAGCAGATTTGGCCGCATAGTGGTTAGCTCTGCTGCCTCTGAGCTCAGATAACATTTCTGGCAGTAACAATTGGTTCAGTATAGTTGGCAGATGCTACTCTAGCTTTTAGGGACACTTAAAAGACCATTACACCATTATAATCCACACAACACTAGTTCACTTTCTCCTAATCCATTGACTTTGAATGCATTTTGATGAAATTCCCAAACGGTTCCCCGTTTTCATTAAACTCGAGACAAAGCAAATTCAGCGGGGGTTCGCTCATCACTAGTCTTCACAACGGAACAGTTTAGAGGTGCCGTTCAATCAACCCTGCATGTCTTTGAGATGTGGGACTAATGATAGTCGTCTCTGAAACCCCACAAGGGTATCATGAAGGATGAGTGGGACAGCAAGGCACTGAATTCAGGTACCTGAAAATGTGAGTAAACAGCCCTACCTGCTATGCCACACAAGTGGTATGCTGAATTACGACAGATAGAACCATGTGTTCCAAAAGTACAATCTTAAAATGAATGGTTCTTTGATGGCACTTTACTGGATTATGTGGTTCCTTGAAGAACTTTTGCTTGTTAAAGCTCAATCTCATTCTGAGAAGGGTCCTATGCAGATCAGATTGGTTCTTTGGGCTTTGAAAACGTTCCTAGTATGTGAATAAAACAGAAAACTTGAACTTAGCTGGTGTTATTGGTTGCAGCATGAGTCCTTTCAAAATCATGAACTCGTTGGAATATTTAAAAGTATGTTATCATCTATTCATGGCTATTTATGAAATCTGTTACAGATCTAAATAAATAAAGGTTGTTTCTGGAACCACTTTGGCAAGTTTTATTTTTTAATGTATATACCTGATGAAAGCTTACTTTTGATGAAGACGAATATCACTCCTGGGAGCTCCTGATGCATAGATAAGCCAATTACCTGTCTCATTAGTATCCAATGCATGAATGTTGACAAGTGCAATCACTTCTATTGTTGTTGCTAGCAATATTCAGGAGCCCTGAGTGTCTCTCCAAGCACCAATTATTCTATTCCATGTTTTCCTTTTCTTCGGCAACAAGTGTTTTTCTGTTGCTTTCCCTTCCGCTGTCACATCTTGACCACAGGTAGGTCTTCACTCTGTCATTTGCCTTACATCAACAGGAATGACACCTTACCTCTCTGTCCTGAATGCAAAAATGTGCACCTTTGCTAATTCTCCATAGGATTAATAATATTTTATCATAAGAGAAATCCCTCATCCTGAGATAAACATCTGCCCCAATCAGAACTGGTACTTGCTCAAGCCATTGAAAAACGAATTCATTGATGATCTTCCTGGCTGAAGAATTAACAGAATCTGAATGGTTCAAAATGCTTCTGCTAGAAATTCATGACCATATACTGTACCCTCTAAGGTGGCTCCACTACATTGGTGTCATTTTCATTCTAGAAATGCAATCAGAACTCCAAAATTCTAGTTGAAAACCTCTAAAAATAAAACTTGCAAAGAAATATCAAGTACCCTTACCCCTTACTCCAATCTCTTCATCCCTGCCTTGTGAATGATGTTCCTGGAATAGGTTTTGGACCCCAAGACCCTGAACTGGGTTGAGAATGTTTGTAAAATGGCTGATTGAATGCATTTCCAGAATGTGACCGAAAATGTTGCTACTAGACTGCTGAAGTACACCAAATCCATGATTGTATAACTGTCCAGTAAGGTTTCTTCCTTATCATTAATAAAGTCTTCACAACTGGTTCTTCCTTTGCTTATTCTACCCACATAAATCACGTTAAGAAACTTTCTTACTTCCACTATACATATCCAGTGTTTGCCCATTCCTCTCCTTTTCCAAAGCTGAAAAATTTGCCCATGCTTTTATAACATCCCACATTGACTACTGTAACTCCCTACTGGCAAGTGCTTCTTTTAAATCTGTTATTACATCTCCAGTTGGTTCAAAACTCCTCTGCAAGAGTCCTTACACAGACCTGCAGCAGTGTGCACATAACACTCATCCTGCTCCTTCTTCACTGACTCCCTCATAACTAGTCTTAGTCAGGCAACTCTGCTCTTTCAGTGTCCATGATCATCATTGTATGCCATGTCTCTTTCCATGATCCCCATTATCTTCTACAAAGCTTCTATTTATACAACACCCTGGGAGTCTTCACCTGCATTCTTGAGCCTTCCCAGTCTTGTAAGGTGCAATGAGAAGGCATTCCTGTATTTTTACTGTCAGTCACCTTTCAAGGTAGATCTAGCTCTAGATCAGCGCTTCCCGATTCATTTTACCCCCGCAACCCCTGTGACGGACAAGGCCAATTTCTTACCCCTTGGTTTGAGAAGAAGTATGAAAAAATATGACGTTAACGCAGAAAAACAGATCACCAATTGAAGCTTTATGAATAATGGATACTTTATTCTCCATCAATAATTGTTTTGGTAAAGCCATACTCTGTGTAATCCGCCTTCCATTTTCTAATTTTTTCGCGACTAGCCATGATTAATCGAATGGCAAAAAAGTAAGAGCGAAGCGACGGTGACTTATTGAGGCAGGCAGGCGAGAGCACAATAGCACGCAGGCTCAATGTAGTGCACGTCAAGTCGATCTAAAATGTGTGGTCAGATTCGAAAAAATATATCTTTTCAAGTTCTATTTGGATATAAGTAGGTTCTATTTAGTTGACAGAAATAACTTTGGTAGGAATGTAAGTTGAATTTAGTCTTTAAATTTCTATGGTGAAGAAAAATGTATGCAATGATGACTAAATTTAACTTACATTCCTGCCAAAGATATTTCTGTCGACTAAATAAAACTTACTTATATTTAAAATTTAAATAGAACATGAACAGATACGATAGTTTATAATACCCACGCAGCACTAAGTGCGCGTAAGAGCGGAAGTCATCTGTTTTAACAGGCAGCGTATTGCACTGATACGAAATACCCTGCCCATTTAATTATTTAGGAATGGATAGATAAATTAAGATTTTGTACAAATAATGTTTTTCATTTTTCTTCTTCGATGGATTCTGGCACCCCCAGCAACAGTTGCGTTGCGAGCACCCCCAATCGGGAAGCGCTGCTCTAGGTTGATGTGCCGACTACTACACTGCCTTGTCCTTTAGCTTGTTGCCCTTGAGAGCAGTAGAACATCTTTTCAATGTCATGTTGACATTGCAGGGGCTGCAGTATGTAATCTGCATGTCACAAGCATGGCTTACGGTGTTAGATCAGTGGCATTGGGAATCTCTGGGGTGTTTCCTAAGATTCCCATACAGGTTGGGTGATGCCTCCTTCATATGTTGCCAAGCATTCCTGGTGTAGAAATACTTTCCATCCTGGGAAAGGTAACTACACCCAGTGAACCACTTCCCTAATCCTCTCCGATTTATAAAACCTGGTGTACTCAACATACCCTTTATAAATCACGTATAAATCAAGTATTATATAAATGCAAATGCGTCTCGAAACCATGAACTGTCATGTCCCTTCTTCGTCTTTGGGCTGTGGACCCACATCTGATCTCCAGCTGAAAAAAGGATTCCCTCAAGCCCATAGGTCATAATGACTCTTTAATGTTAGCCTTGCCTCGTTCAATTGCTTACGAGCACTGAGACTGAAACACCAAGACACAAACTGAATCAAAGTTAAGCCCGATAACGGGTGTGTTTATTTAAGAAAAAAATGATTCACAGTTGTTCTTCTAGCAGAATCACCTTCCCACTGTTTAAACCATGGAAAACATTGTGTAAAAATGACAGTTACGTAAACCAGCCATGCTATTCCCTCTTTCAGAGTTCCCAGTCCTGCAGCATCGAGTGTGTTCTTCTCCCTCATCCCCTGTTATTATCTTCAATGCTGTATTTACACAGTGCCCTGGGAGTCTCCGTGTGCCTCCTCAAGCCTTCCTGGCTTCTAAGGTGCAATGAGAATGTTCCAGAAATGAAATGCAGAGCTCAGCACACCTGTGAACATTCTGCTGTCGATCAACCGTCCAGCCCCGCCTATCTTTAGGGTGATATGCTGGCTACTGCATTATTTTGTATCCAATGTTGTATATTGCTAGTTGTTTATTTTGAATTTCTATGAAGTACTCTCAGCATGGGAAAGGAGCTATATAAATAAAATGTATTATTAGTGATATAACCCTCACATTTCATTTTAAAAGCTCTTAAATCAAACTTCAAAATAATTATAAACCACCTCATGGCTCCAAGGACCTGTGCTCAAAGTTCTCCACCTTCACACTTTTTTGGGACCCATCTTGGAATAAGTAGATTTGAGTAATGCTTGGATGTCTTTCTCTGTGATTTGTTATCCTATTTAGTGTGTTAATGGTATTTCCTATTCTAGAAATGAAATATGTTATTGATATTATGTTAATGATAGTGCTAATATGAAATAAAGATTGACTGATTGATCCACCTTTTTCCCAAACTCACAGTTCTAATTATATGCTGAACAAAATGAACCCATCTAAATCAGTTCAGTTTCAAGGCCATTCCAGCAGGATGCCTACCTTTCTAAAAGAGTAGAATCCAAGTCACAGCATGAAAAATGACTACACTGTTTTAATGTGAGCCATCTGATAAAGTTTGCCTGTTTCTCGTACTAATTAATCTGACCAAAGCCTGGTTTCATTTCTAATGGGATGTGACTGAAGTTGCCTGATTTCCCAAAAGACCCTGAGATGAGGTCTGTTTTCTGTGAGGGCTGACATCACTCATTATCTCTGTGGGCTTAACTCTGGGAGTGTATAAGCGGTGTTTTTATGTGCTGTTCAGGCTTTTTATTAACAGCACTAACTTTAGCTTGTTACAAAATGATAACGTGCATTTTTAAAATGGCTTTCAGCTTTGCATTGTGTATTATACAATGCGGCCACTGTTTTCTTTTCTTTTTTTTTTTTTTTGCTTGTTGATAGCAGTTTTGTCAAATCTTTACTCAAAGTCCTCTCAATGTAATCTTCAAAAAAGCCAAGAACATGCCACAGCATTATTCATAGATGTTTAATACAGTCTTTGAAAATGTCATAATGGATACATCCAAATTCATAACACTCATTTCTGCCACTTATGACTTATTGTAAAGATTAATTCCACATTTCAAAGAAATCAGAATTGTGCTCCACTAGACTTTCCCATATACTGAGATAGAGGAAAAGGTCATCAGAACCACTTCCAGTTGTTCAATATTTCTCAAATATCATATCTCTTTCTTTCTCATTATAACTAATTGATAACATTGATACGCAATCATTTATCTCTATTTATAATCAAACTTTATATTAAAATGATATTTTCACACTTAGGGAGGTCGAAAACGGTGGTGGAATTTTTTCATAATTGCATATGCATTACCTACACTCACCTAAAGGATTATTAGGAACACCATACTAATACGGTGTCTGACCCCCTTTCGCCTTCAGAACTGCCTTAATTCTACGTGGCATTGATTCAACAAGGTGCTGAAAGCATTCTTTAGAAATGTTGGCCCATATTGATTGGATAGCATCTTGCAGTTAATGGAGATTTGTGGGATGCACATCCAGGGCACAAAGCTCCCGTTCCACCACATCCCAAAGATGCTTTATTGGGTTGAGATCTGGTGACTGTGGGGGCCATTTTAGTATAGTGAACTCATTGTCATGTTCAAGAAACCAATTTGAAATGATTCGAGCTTTGTGACATGGTGCATTATCCTGCTGGAAGTAGCCATCAGAGGATGGGTACATGGTGGTCATGAAGGGATGGACATGGTCAGAAACAATGCTCAGGTAGCCCGTGGCATTTAAACGATGCCCAATTGGCACTAAGTGTGCCAAGAAAACATCCCCCACACCATTACATCACCACCACCAACCTGCACAGTGGTAACAAGGCATGATGGATCCATGTTCTCATTCTGTTTACGCCAAATTCTGACTCTGCCATTTGAATGTCTCAACAGAAATCGAGACTCATCAGACCAGGCAACATTTTTCCAGTCTTCAACTGTCCAATTTTGGTGAGCTCGTGCAAATTGTAGCCTCTTTTTCCTATTTGTAGTGGAAATGAGTGGTACCCGGTGGGGTCTTCTGCTGTTGTAGCCCATCCGCCTCAAGGTTGTGCGTGTTGTGGCTTCACAAATGCTTTGCTGCATACCTCGGTTGTAACGAGTGGTTATTTCAGTCAAAGCTGCTCTTCTATCAGCTTGAATCAGTCGGCCCATTCTCCTCTGACCTCTAGCATCAACAAGGCATTTTCGCCCACAGGACTGCCGCATACTGGATGTTTTTCCTTTTCACACCATTCTTTGTAAACCCTAGAAATGGTTGTGCGTGAAAATCCCAGTAACTGAGCAGATTGTGAAATACTCAGACCGGCCCATCTGGCACCAACAACCATGCCACGCTCAAAATTGCTTAAATCACCTTTCTTTCCCATTCTGACATTCAGTTTGGAGTTCAGGAGATTCTTGACCAGGACCACACCCCTAAATGCATTGAAGCAACTGTCATGTGATTGGTTGATTAGATAATTGCATTAATGAGAAATTGAACAGGTGTTCCTAATAATCCTTTAGGTGAGTGTAGATTACATGCAAAGTCAAAAGAGCTATAATCATCTAAAAACACAGAAAAAGTGTATTATATAATATTTGTTGCAATAAATTGCTATAGGTAAAACTGCATTTAGCTAATTATGATAATGATGGTTGATGCAGTGGTGGTGCAGTGGTAGCGCTGCTGCCTCGCAGTTAGGAGACCCGGTTTGCTTCCCGGGTCCTCCCTACCTGGAATTTACATGTTCTCCCCGTGTCTGCGTGGGTGTCCTCCCACAGTCCAAAGACAAGCAGGTTAGGTGGACTGGTGATTCTAAATTGGCGCTTGGTGTGTTTGTGTGTGTCCTGCGGTAGGTTTGCACCCTGCCCGGGATTGGTTCCTGCCTTGTGCCCTGTGTTGGCTGGGATTGGCTCCAGCAGACCCCTGTGGACCCTCGGTTCTCAACCTTTTCCGCGATTGTACCCGCAAAGGGTGTGAAAGTATGTCCGCGGGTACCCCTTGAACATAAGTTCACGCATAAAAGTACTTATTTTCATAATGCGATCCTTGGGCTTGTTTTTGTGCCATCAAAGATTTGATGCGAGGATGGATGCTGCTGACGGCTAGTATAACATCACCTTCAGGCTGGAGCCGGTTTCGTTCTTTAGTTTTTATTGCAGTCAAAGCCGAGAAAGCACTTTCACATAAATATGTCGATGGAAAAGGCAACAATGCTGACAATACTGCATTACTCAAGTCTTCGCTGACAAAACCATAACCTAAATATTCTGCAGAATATTGTCATATTTTTCTGCCCACAGATGAATCTTCTGGTGGCTTCTTATCTTGCTGCTGCCGTAGCCATTTTTGAGGAATTCCTTGGCCTGTCTTATCAGAAGACGACCCAACACCTCCCAAATCACTCACTTTCGTGAACGTATCGGTACCACTTCCTTTCCGTTTCACTAAAAACCGGTCCATATTTGGGGTTCCCACAAACAATGCGAATACAAGCATTATAACCACCTTCAATTCCTTTCTTGCACCGAAGAGGTTGCCCTCTCTTAAAAGCTACCACCCCGCTGTGGAGTTTACTTACGTGTTGCCCCCACTTTCCGAAGCAAATCTACTCCATGCTATAGTACAGCTGCACTGTGGAACGTGTTTTGCTGATGAGTCACGCAGCCAACTGGCGAACTTCTTCAAACTCTTTGGTTAAGTTTGAAAATTTAAACTAAAGCATTGAAACCGATTGAAACAATCATTATTTATTTAGGATAGCAGTCATGAGTCAGTTTTTGAAACTACACCTGAATTCCTTCCTCTTGAAGTCCTTGAATTACATTTTCTTCTTTTTTTTCCTACTTTTGAGTTCGAAATCGAAACAGAAAGAAAATTAAAAAAAAAATGCAAAATTATATGTCGCTGCATACCCCTGCGTAACCCTTCCCGTACCCCTAGGGGTACGCATACCACCGGTTGAGAACCGTTACTTTAAACATTTACCACTGTCCAATGAATTTCCACGAAAATATTCAGCAAATAAGGTCACCATCAAACACAGCATATCTCTTCGAAAAACAATAATCCTAATGGTCATCCTTTAGAGATTAACTGCTGCGCCTTATTGAAATGAGCTTCACTTTCACCTCTTTTATCAATACTGCTCAGGGGATTGTTGCTTCATCCAAGTTTTGTGGGGTTTTTTTTTGCTGCCAGGATACAATCCAGTCTCCACCGTCCATGAAAATGCAGTTGCAAAATAATGGGGAATAATTTCTTGTACAATAGAAAATATGCACTGATTGAATAAACTTGCCACCAGGTTTATAAAAACACAATTAAACATGTAAGGCCTTTGCTTTATCTGTGATTCCAACAATGTAACCCCAGTGATTAAGAGTTACGTAATTAAAATCATAATAGCAATTACATCGTGTAACACACGCAATAGTGAATTTAATGATCTGCAATATGCTTTATTTATGTGCATTATTATTCTCTTCATCATTTTTAGAAGAATGGAAGGACTGCTACAAAACCTCTTACAAAAATATTTTATATTAAATATAAATCAAACTACTGTATACCAATCCAGAAGCTTCAGTTTTTATTAACAACATTAATTCAGACTACTTTAAACTAGAACATTTTACCAGACAAGGATGCCCCCTGTCACTGCTTTTTGCAATCACCATTGAGCCACTGGCAGTTCCCTGTCGAAATGCTTGTGAGATAAAGTTGATTATAAGAGAAGGACTTGAACAGAAAATTTCTCTATATGCAGATGATATGGTACTGTATATATATATCAGACCCACAAAATACTGTGCCTGTGGTCCTAACAGCACTAACAGAATTTCAAAAGATTTCTGGTCTCAGAATTAATTTGAATAAAAGTGTGATCTTTCCAGTGAATTCTCAAGCACACAATATTAGATTGGACACCTTCCCTTTTATCATCGCAGATCAGTTTAAATATCGAGGGGTAAACATCACAAGTAAACATAAACCTCTTTATCAACAAAATTTTGCCGTCTGTAAGGAAAAAATTAAGCAAGACTTGCATAGATGGTCAACCTTTCATCTCACTTTAGCTGGAGGAATTAACATTGTTAAGATGAATATTCTTCCTAAGTTCCTTTTTTATTTAAAAACATCCCAATATACATTAATAAATCATTCTTTAATCAATTAGATTCAACAATAACCTCATTTATTTGGAATTCAAAACATCCACGTATCCAAAGAGCGACCCTACAAAGACCAAAGGCAGAAGTTGGCATGGCTCTACCTAACTTTCCGTTTTATTACTGGGCAGCAAACATACAAGCTATAAAAACCTGAACTCAAATAGATGAACATACACAGGCTTGGTCTGCAATAGGAATAAAATCCTGCAGTACTTCTTTATATTCCTTACTTTGTACCGCAATAAATACAAGTCATCGCCAATTTACTGATAACCCAATTGTGCTTCTTTCATTCAAAATATGGAACCAATGTAGGAAGTATTTCAAGATCAAGAAGCTTTTATCTGTGGTACCTTTGCACAATATCTTTTGCACCCTCTCAAACGTATGCAGTTTTTAATGTTTGGAAAACATTCAGGATTAAATCACTTAGAGATCTGTACATAGAAGTCTTCGCATCCTATGAACAATTACACTCTATATTTAAATTTCTAGCAACACATTTCTTTCACTACCTTCAAATTAGAAACTTTGTTAAACAAAACTGGCCCAATTTTCCTCACCTCCCACCTACCTCTATTCTGAAAAAATTATTAATCAGTCTTGAGGACTCAGACAGCATTTCTGTAATATACAGGGTGTCCCAAAAAGAATATCGAAGTTTTAAAGAGCTGTAGCTTGGCACCCATTCATCGGAGACTACAGAGCAACCTAGTGGCGTCTTGAGGAATTAATCTAGTTTCATTTTGTATATAAAAAAAGAATATCGGAGTTTCAAAGAGCTATATTTATTGAATTATACAAGCATATACTGTACAAAAACTGTTATATTTACGTGTTTCCCACATTGTCTATAAATGTTGTATCTGCCACACGAGTAACTGTAGCAATATCGAGGCGGTATTCAAATTCCTGCCAAACTCTCTCTAATATGTTGGGATTGACATTCTGAATGGCAGCCATAATCTTCAACTTTATTTCGTCCAAAGTTGTAGGCATTGGTGGTTGGAACACTAATCCTTTGACATATCCCCAAAGGAAAAAGTCACATGGGGTGATATCTGGGGATCTTGAAGGCCAATTGTGGAGTGACAAATCTTGATTCCCAATGTTGCAGCATTTGCAGGTACACAGCCCCTGTTACTGTGGTTCCTTAAAAAAAGTAAGGCCCATAAACTTTCGACTTGGAAAAAACATTAGTCTTGGGGGAGTCTCGTTCAAGTTCGATAACTGCATGAGGGTTTTCTTCACCCCAAATTCGTACATTATGACGATTTACCTTCCCACTAATGTGAAACATGGCTTCATCACTGAAGATAATCAAGGAACAAAAATCTTCATTGGTCTCTAAATTTTGCTGGATGAAAGCTGAAAACTCAACTCGACACATCTTATCCCCTTGTCTAAGGGCCTAAACCAACTGCAGATGAGAATTCTCCACACACTTGACTTTGGTATCTGTAACTCATGATTTTCTTGTCGAACTGATTTCTTTTTTTTTTTTATTAATGTTATTACAATCCATACAAAACAATCAAGTTTTTACAAAAAGAAGAATTGAGTTCAGAACAGATCGATCCCCACCCCTGAGAGAGAGAGAGCAAGGCAAACGGCGTGAAATTTAAGACTTGTAAACATACATAAATTAATAAATTCTCTATGCTTTATAAACTTATTTTAAAATATTACTGATTAGATCCTGCCATGTTTTGAAAAAAGTCTGTACGGATCCTCTAGCTGAGTATTTTATTTTTTCCAATTTCAAATAATAATAATAATCGAACTGATTCCGATGGGCTCCAAGTGAACGCAGTTTGCACTCCAGCGACGTTGTCAGCAGAGGAGGAAGTTCGAGGTCGCCCGGTGCTTTTACCTTTGCAGATACATCCAGTATCCCGAAATTGCCGGTACCATTGACGGATGTTATTGTCATTCGGAGGGTCAGTCCCATATTTTTGACGAACTGCCCACTGCACAGTAACAACCAATTGAGTTCTGGCGAATTCGCAAACACAAAGAGCTTTTTGTTGTGGCACAGCCATAACTGCAAACATAACTAATCGAAACAACACACTGTTAGCTTTTTGATAAGCACTAGCACTATCTACCGGCCACAAAATGAAACTGGATTAATTCCTCAAGACGCCACTAGGTTGCTCTGCAGTCTCCGATGAATGGGCGCCAAGCTACAGCTCTTTAAAACTCCAATATTCTTTTTGGGACACCAGGCATAAAACGTTTTAAAGTCCCTCCCTTTCAAAGATCCCAGAGTACAGTGGGAAAAGGATCTCCAACTCAGCATCTCAGAAAAGGAGTGTAAGGTAGCAATGCACAGAATTCACTCTAGCACCATATGCGCAAAACATATAATTATTCAACTCAAAATTATATATCGAGCACATCTGTCTCGTTTAAAATTGTCCAAAATGTTTCCAGGGCAAGACCCAACCTGTGACCGCTGCAATCAAGTTCCAGTCTCATTGGATCACATGTTTTGCGCCTGCACCAAATTAACATTATTCTGGACAAAAGTTTTAAATGCTTTTCAGACAACCCTGGTGTCACAATCCCTCCTGAACCACTAACAGCTGTTTTTGGTGGGCTTACAGAGGGGCTTAAAGTGGAGAAGGACAAACAAGCTATGATTGCCTTTACTACACTATTGGCATGCAGACTTTTCTTGCTAAACTGGAAGAATCCTAACTCTCCTCTTTTAAGTCAGTGGGTAACTGATGTTATATATTATTTGAAATTGGACAAAATCAAATTCTCACTTAGAAGATCTGTGCAGAAAATTTTCAAAACCTGGCAGGATCTAATCAAAAACATTTTAGAATAAGCTTTTAAAGCACTGAGGAAGCAGATTCTCTCTCCATTTCTTTTTCTTCTCCATTTATCTTTATCCGCTTATTAATTTCTCTATTTACTTATTTTTACTAGCTGTAAATTTTATTATGCTGCCTATGCTTTATTTCTCAGGGGTAGGGGTTGGTTTCTTTTGAATCGTATTTTCGTAAAATGTATCTATTTGTATGGAATGATGTGTGATTTTAATAAAATCAATAAAATTTATATACTATATATATATATATATATATATATATATAAATATAAATCTTAATTGAGCTTTCACAAGCAGAAATAATTCTTGAAAATAAAATGAATAGTCTAATCCGTTCAACCTGGGGATGATTACTTGTTGGCATGCATGAAACTGACTTAGCATTGCTAGTTTGACTCATTGTGTTTATATTTGGTGGTTCATTTTTAAAAAATATATTTGAATTTAAGAGAATAAAATACTGTATGCTAATAAAATGAGAGGAGGATTCCTGTTCAAAAAATGTACTTTGCACAGTTTTTCATTTTTTATTTGTGCTTGGAGGTATATGATTCCTTTCAATATTCATTTCTGTTCTAGGCCATAAATAAAGTGGGTGCCAAGGGTCGTTCGTCATTGAATAAGCTTTAATTTGCTATATTGCCATTCTCAGCCAAGTTTTAGGATCAATAACGTTCATGCATTTTACAAGAGGGAGACACTGAACAAATAAATTAAATGAAATTAAATTATGATGTTCAAGATAAATGTTGAAAAATTGCGATTACAAACCAGACCATTTAAGTTAAGTGCAATTTGTGAATGGCAGGATTCTAGAGAAGCAGCAGCATGACATTCTGTAATAAAAGCTCACCTGTTATATTTTTCTGAAGACAAAAACATGACTTTGCTGTAGCGGAATTTTATTTTGTGGAATAAAATGAAAGTCTCCTATTGAAATAAACTGTGCACAGAAAACGTAAAATCCTAATCGCTGTAATAGACAGTTTTTGCTCATAGTACATAGGCCAGTAGCATTTTGCAATTCGAATACTTGCGCCATATTTCATTCAGACTGAATAATTTCTTTTTAGTTATTTTGACTATGGACATGCACATAGACAGACATCATTTCAAGAGTGATCAGATTGTGTTCACACATGCCTAAAATGTACAAAGCCATTAAAAAACTGAAGCTGACCTTGTCAGAATGCTTCACCTATATACTCCTGCAGTGTATAAAATCATCTGTTTAGAGCAAACTCAAATGTGGTGAGTTTGCTCAAAATCAATATGCTTCTAGCATTCTTCTGTGTTAATAACTGTGACATGTTTCATTCAGAGTGAGTTAAATGGCTTTCAGCTATGTTGCCCACAGTCTTACATGCTGACACACAGACAGACGTCACTCCGTAAAGTGGTCGAATCCCACAGTTCAGAGACACGGGGGTCAGGTTCATCAGTCACTCTAATCCACCTGACGGTAAGAATGGGATGGGAGACCATCTAGGAAAAGCTACGGTTGGTGCTGGAAGATGTGTTGATAAAGTGGGCAGGGGATGCTTATCCTGAGATCTGTGTGTGGATCTCAATGCCCCAGTGCAGTGTGCTGTAAAAATGTCACTGTCCTACAGATGAGATATAAATATGAGGTCCCGACTCTCTGGGGTTGTAAAAAGATCCCTGGGCATCTTTTGTAAAGTGTAGGGTGTTTCCCGATGTCCTGGATGAATTGTGCAGCACAGCCTGGTTATTGTGCCCCCCCGTCTCTAAGTGACTTTACTGTCTTAATCACTCCTTCATCTCCTAATAGCGAGTGTGTGGTGAGCATACTGGCACAAGAATGGCTGACGTGGCATCATCCACATCACACTGGTGGTGGTTGAAGTGGCTCCCCACTGTCTTTGCAAAGCACTTTGTGTACCTAAGTTGAGCACTTTATAAAGCAAATGAATCCTGGTGTGAGTGCCAAGCAATGAGCTATTGTTATTATATGATCTGAAATATTGAAAAAAAATATATTTCAGCACCATATTAAAATTCAAGATTGTGTCAGTGTAGCCAAAACTGTGATTTGGAGTGGACCTTATTATTTACAGATATTTACCTTAACCCTTCACTAACTCCGTGACTTTTATTGTAAGTATTTTAATTCAAATAAGTATTCTAATTGCATCTCTACCTTATTTATAATATGTCCTTGTGTCTTAAAATGCAAGAATATTGAAGATTGTCAGTATTTAAGAAACGATTAGTGTATGTGTATAATTTGTGGGCAACTCCTTAACAGAATGCCAATCTCAAGGATCAGACTCTCGGCATTTAAAACCACAGGCAAACGGTGGTTGTCATGGTGGGCTTGTTCCACCAACCACCATATTCTATTTTAAGGGGACAGGATACATGATTGAGCATGACTGTATTAGTGCTACTATAAACATGAGAGAGAGAAAAAGATAGATAGATAGATAGATAGATAGATAAGGCTCTGCATAATAGATAGATAGATAGATAGATAGATAGATAGATAGATAGATAGATAGATAGATAGATAGATAGATAGATAGATAAGGCTCTGCATAATAGATAGATAGATAAATAGATAGATAGATAGATAGATAGATAGATAGATAGATAGATAGATCTTTATTTGCCCTCAGGGGAAATTTGACTTCTAAATAAATAGACCACAAAAGATCATGCAGTGTTGGTGCATCCAGGTGAGCATAAATTTCATGAATGAAATTGTCAAAAAACAAAAGAAACACAACTACCTGTTTATCACCATGGAGGGACTGCTGCCAGACCTATAAACACTCATGGGAACTGCAGTCCCTCTGTGCTACCCTGCATGTGCTTGGTGTTGGTGAGTTCTCCTCTTTATGTTGATTGTTACTCTTTGGATTTTTTGATATTTTTTGGCTCTGTTTAAGGATTTTGACTTCTGTTTAAAGTATTGGGGCTTGATTACTATCGCTTGTATGTTTAGGCCACTCCCTTTTGCCTCTTTTGAGTTTTTATTCTTTATTTAATCACTTTTTGTAATAAACCTTTTTTTTAATATAAAGATGAAGGGATCCTACTCAGCTGGGCCCTTGAGCATGGCCCTTAACCTGAAATTTGTTCCAGGGGTGCTGTACAATGGATGATCCTCTGCTCTGACACCCAAATGTTATACGAAAAGACAATTATAAAATTTACAAATGTAAAAAAAAACAAAATCTTTGTATGATCATGCCAGAGGTTTACAGTGACCCTCCTCCTTTATTTTTGTGATATTTAAAGTTAGTTTGCCAGCTTTCCATTTTGGGGACTGCTCCAGCTGAAGATAGTAGGTAGTATCTGAGGGTGCCACTCCTGGGCAGATCTGTGGAGATTCTGGCCTGTGTTTTGTGTGAAGTTTGAAGGCATCACCTGTTTTGTTTAGGAGGTACAGTTAACAGCATTGAAAATAAAGGTGATGATGTGTAAGGCTTTTTAAAAGCTTTTTGGAAATGTGTAGTGGAAGTGAGGATGGCTACAGCTACTTTTCTGCAATCTATCTGTGTCAGCATAAATTGTTCTGTATCATTGGCCAGATTGTAAATGGGCCAGCATACAGCGTGTGTTGATCCCTGGCGACGCTACTAGCCTTCTCATGTAGTTGTTGAGTGTAGACATCATCCAGGTTCGGTAGTTCAGTCCAATTGACCATCTGGGCCATCTTTACCACACGATATCAATCACTCCAACTAGCAGCAGTGCATCTAGCATACCACATTGTTGCACAATAACAGATTATACCTCCGTGGTGCTACAATAAAAATGAATTAGTAGCTGCAATGGTAGGTGAGCTTTTTTACACAAAGTTGGAAAGTATTGTCTCTGTTAAGCTTTTTTTCACCAGATGAGAAATGTTCAGGGACCATGTCAGGTCTTCTTTTATTTTAATTTTATTCTATTAATGGCTGAAATACCCAGGGTTGCCCGGGAGGAAAATAAAGTGTTTTTTTTTAATTGTTTGAGAAAAATATAATTCAAAAATAAACCACAACTTTAAAAATAAAAATAAATTAACAAACAGTGCTTGTCTTGTGGTCTTGTATGTATGTTATCATCCAGTTGACGCTCGGAACCAGCCAACTCTATTTAATTTCAAAAGCAACAGGGGTGTGCTGGTATTCAAGCATAAAGAATGCTGGCAGTCACCTCCAGTTCGCCCTCTGGTGGTCATTTCGAGTGTCAAGTGGATGATAACATGTATACAAGACTGCAAGATCACCCCCTGACATCTCTACATTTCAAATTTTTTTCTGATGATTTCTAGGACCTCGGGCTTTTTACAGCACAGCATATATACAGTAAATAAAACATATTCAAGTTAAGATAACCTCTCTGAAGCTAAATTTGAAACAGAGAACTAATCTGTGATTGAAACTGCTTTGGGCAGGTCAGATTATTGCTTTTGTTGATCCATCCATTTTATAAACTCGCCTATTCAGGGCAGAGGGCAGGAGATCCTATCCTAGAAAGCAACGGGAGCAAGCAGGAAGAACCACTGGGCAGGTGGCACCCCATCGCAGAGTGAACACACACTCACACATCATTTAGCATCACCAGTTCACATCACCTGCATGTAGCTGTGTTTTTTTTCCCCCAAATTTACCAAAGTTCTGCAGCCTTTACTTTGCTTCATAGGATGATTCCAGCACCAATGTGACACGTTCAAATAATTTCCACAAACCAAAAACCTTCAGGCAAATTTCAAGAAAAAAACAGTTCACACAAAAAGAGAGAAAAAAAATGGTATTAAAGAAAAGGAAAAAAAGAAGTTCTGTGTAAGGCTTATATATCTTGTTTCATTCTTTAAGTTTAGTCATACGGTCTTGCTTGAGACACATTAAGCAAGATGAACACATTAGACATGTTCAGCACATAAGCACAGTCAGAAAACTGTATGGCATCTCCTATTTTATTGCAATCATATCTAACAGTCCATGCTGGTAGAAGGACTTTTTCTTCACTGGGTTCATTAACACTCTGTTCTACAGATGTAGCCAAGAAAATTCTATCTCATGTTAACTTCTAGGGTGTATACCATATTCTAGGCAGTTATAAGAAACTGGTTTTCTACAGAAATTAAGCAAATACTTATATGAATTTCACATTAAACATTAGCTTTCTAAGATTGGCTCTTATGCTGCATGTGTTTGGACTGTGAGAGTAAATCACAGCAAACCCACACGGACCTTTGTGCAAACTCAATGCAGGGAGAACCTGGATCACGGCCCTCGGACTCCTACCTCTTCATTACTGTGTGCTTAATTCATTGATTAACATATTTACATTAACTTTGGCCCCAAAAATTAAGGAAAAAAACACCCTTTATTTGAGAGTCTAGTTACATAGTGCATCTGTATGGGTGGAGGCACAGACCCCCACGCCACTCCTACACCCTGACAAATGCTCAAAATACCTCAAGTTCACATTCACTGAAGTCTCACTTCCTTTGTTCCCCCATAGTTTGAAAATAAAGACATCTCTCAGAAGCACAATTATGATTAGGTCATGAATATTCAAAAAGGGGCGTTTTTAAGGCCATATATGGTTACTGGTGGGAGGTGATGGGTGGTGGCTAAGAGCGTGTCCTTGCAATCTTAGTGCTAAGTTGATTTGAGATTTTTAATTAGAATATTAGAACACTCTAGATGAGGACAGGCCATTCAGCCCAACAAAGCTCACCAGTCCAATTCATTTATTTCTTCCAAAAAATATCAAGTCGAGTTTTGAAAGTCCCTAAAGTTTTACTGTCTACCACACTACTTGGTAGCTTACTCCAAGTGTCTATTGTTCTTTGTGTAAAGAAAAACTTCCTAATGTTTGTGCGAAATTTACCCTTACCCTTAATAATAAAGGAGTTTGGCATGGGACCGGGTGTACATGCAGTATGATTTTTTAATTTTTTTTTTTTGCTTTTCTATCTATCTATCTATCTATCTATCTAACTATTTTCACCATTGCAGTATAAGCAAAATTTTACAGTTGAATCTAAGCAAGGTTTTATACACGAGGCTCCAGGTAACCTAACACATAGTATGGGTCTGGGAGAAACTGGTCAAATCCACAAGTTTGGCTTTTTTATTTATCTAAAAAGGAATACAAAAATGTTTTGTCATGTACCATTCCCCTTGCATTTTAGAGATTAGAGTACTCGAGTTATTTTACAATATATGGTTCTATTAAACAACATTTGCTACAAGAAATGAAGCAGACAAGCTTCAGAGGTTCAAACATATGATATTATCCATCCATTACCTGAAAGGTTAAATTCAGGTCAGGATTGTGGGAAGTGTTGCAAATGCCTGCAGCATCAGCCATAAAGCAGAAATCGGCTATGAATGGTGCATTTTAAAAAACATAGGAATAGTTTTTTTTTTCTTTCTGGAAGTCACTTGCGAAATGAAAATGTCCAATAAAGAAGTAACCATCTGTGTTCAGTGATTACCTCTTACATAAAATAAAGCCTATAAGTTTGAAGATGAGTCAAGTTACAAGTTGAAGCATTGTCAGCACAGCTGCATTGTGACCTACGTGAATTAAAATGTATAATGATTAAGACAGCCAAGTGTAATTATGGCACCCTCATTGCGCAATTTGATTGCCCAGCTGTTGCACACTCATCAGCTGGTGGAAACAGCAGCGAGATCTTTGCGTTAAGCACACCACTGCTGTGCCACCTGTTTTGAAGCTACTGCTCGCTCTCCCCAGTGTCAGCACTGAACAAGACACTTGCTCTATGTAGGTCATGATTCACTCACTAGACTCCAGATGTTTGTCTTTATTAGTGCTATGCTGGTCCCCTTTTAATGAGATTTTTTTACAAAATAAAAAAAATAAAACCTTTTGGATGATTCTCAAAACTTCTCTCTTTTAGACAGCAGTCAACATTTTGTTAGTTTTATGTTTCTTATGCATGGCCTCTGCTCTCAGAATAACAATATGAAGGACAAAAATTAAATAGGAATGACGGCTTTATTAACGAAATAACCACAAAGGAGCGGTGAACACACGGAGGGCACAAACTACTAAAACTTGCAGAAAGATCAACGGAACCTTGCTGCCTCCTCAGAACTGCCTCAACTGGTCTTGGACGTCAATCTGCCTATCCTGGTGGGGTGGGTTGCTCACTTGCCTACCTTAAATGTACCAACAAGAAAACACTTTCTCATCTCCACCTTCCTCTCAAACATGGCCATCCTCCCTTCCTTCAGTTGATTCTTCACCTCATTCTCTCCTGGGGCATCATGCATAAACGATACGTACACACAAAAATGTTGTGTACAAACATTTCCATGCTCAAATCGTGATGTATAAAACCTAAACTTGGCATAAAACCACGCACATTTTCATGCTACCTCCAACCCAAGCTTACGAAACTACTGGCGGCACCCAGCGTCAAAGCAGTGCTACTGTTCCAGTGTGGTTTCCCTTTCTTTTTTAGATCCATATCCCTGATGTGGCTTTATAAATACACTGAAACTAACTGCATATTATTTATTACTTTAATGCATCTGATTGTAATTAACCTGTAACAATTGTAAAAAGGAAGACACTCAACACACGTAAAAAGTTTTGGGGCAGCCACCCGTATAATATTCCTAGCTGCAAAGGTTTGTTTTTACATTCAACAGAGTAATTGATTGTAGAGAGTCCAAGACACAGTGGTAGCGCTGCTGCCTCGCAGTTAGGAGACCCGGGTTCGCTTCCCGGGTTCTCCCTGCGTGGAGTTTGCATGTTCTCTCCCATGTCTGCGTGGGTTTCCTCCGGGCGCTCCGGTTTCCTCACACAATCCAAAGACATGCAGGTTAGGTGGATTGGCGATTCTAAATTGGCCCTAGTGTGTGCTTGGTGTGTGGGTGGGTTGGCACCCTGCTCAGGATTGGTTCCTGCCTTGTGCTCTGTGTTGGCTGGGATTGGCTCCAGCAGACCCCCGTGACCCTGTATTCGGATTCAGCGGGTTGGACAATGGATGGATGGATGGAGTCCAAGACAGAACTGATGAAGGTTGGAAAAGATGGTGGTTTTAAATGGTCAGACATGAAGTGATGTATGTTAACTGGAAGTGATGTGGGTTGACCGGAAGTGATGTTTCTCTGACATCAGCCCGGGAGCCAGAACCGGAAGTGACGTTCTTCTGGGCACCAGAACTGGAAGTGACGTTCTTGATTCAGATAGGTTTTCCCGCGGCTGGTCTGTAGAGATAGCAGGAGAAGGTTTATTGCACCCCGCCCTCCCCTGGCCTGGCGTGCAATTACCTTTACTTGATCCACACAACGTCCCCCTATTCGCACATGTGCGACACAATATAATGGTCCACAGAATGGTCAAACTATTCCAAATACCATAGCTGCTTTAGTGTTGTTACTCTCACTGCACCTTCTTTATCTTCTTTGTTACTCTCACTGCACCTTCTTTTTCTTCTTTCAGCTGCTCCCTTTAAGGGTTGCCACAGCTGATCATCTTTTTCCATATTACTCTCACTGCACCACTCAGAGTATTAATATCACTGTATCTGAGTAGCTGTACAGCAGCTGACTGGAAATACAATTATCGGTATACAGCATCAAGCATATGCTGCCTCAGCCATGCCGTCTATTGAACTGCTCTCATACGGCAAACACTTCAGAGCCTTTGCTGTACGGACCTGCCAGAAACAATTTCATACCAAAAACTATAAACGCACTCAATCAAGTCATCAAGTGCTCCTTGTAGTACTGTTTGTACTTATAAGTACAAGTACCTCACTGTAAACTTGCGATACAGTTATAATATTGCACAACCTGAGCCACTTTATAAAGTGCGTATTAACATATGATGACGATATCATTTTTAAGATGAAATGCAGCAAAATATGTTTATTATATTATACAGATAAAAGTTTAACTTAATTTAAATAATCTATATTGATAATAATTAAACATGTGAGGACACAGTGTCGCAGCGCTAGCAAGGAGCTGGCGCTCCGTTCACAGATTGTTCCTGCCTTGCGCTGTATTTTTGCTGGGACTGGTGTGACACTCGATGGATAGAATAATTTAACATATACTACGAAGATATTTCAATGTTCCTTAAAAGTTTTGAAGAATCAGCGTTCTAAACTTACACATGGCTTAACGTCCATTACAGAGCTAATTGTGTGGCGATTAGGTATTTGGAGAAAGAAAAGTAAGGACAGGAATTAGGGATTAGTATGCTTGAAAGAGACAGTACTGCTGCAATAAAGTATTTCATCGAAGGTCGCGCACAGCGCAGCAAACATCTTGCGTGAGGGATGGACAATCACTGAGTCACCGTGTTCCCATGTTTAATAACATGCTTTAACTCCTAACAACATGAAAATGATATCACATATACATCTCAGTATTTTAATTATTCAGAGAGCTGCAATATCATGAATGTAATGGATTCTGTGTCCTGTCAGAGGAAGAGATAGCCCGTTTAAGAAGCATGTAGTGATTCACACACATAGAGCACATAGAAGATCAAATACAAAACAAAGCATTTAATGTGCTACTTTAGTTATGATGGGATTTGAGAAACTAGTAAATTAAATGATTTAAAGATGAAATTTATGATGTTCTACTTTAATGACAAAATAAACTACGTGATTAAAGTGGAAATTTCAAAATTAACGCTGACATTTTTTTTGTCTGTACCCTAATAAGCTTTCATATGACACTCAGACGGTGGGCTACAACTCACCTTTTCACGGCGACTTTGATATCTGACAACTTCTTTTTTATTTCAGGCACTGTACGACTTTGTGAACTTGAGCTTTTCAGTTTCTCTGACATTCTATGTCACTTGATCAGCTTCCTTTTGTTGTTTATACCACTGTTTAAACCAACAAATAGTATGTTTTTCCTTTCCTCCACTTGGTATTCACTGAAATTCTTCTATTTCTCCCCTGCTTTTGCCATTGCCTTTTCATAGAACGCTGAGCTTAAGGGCTATTTATGTTGATTTGCATATCAAAGAGGTGTAATTCTGGGATGAGATGGGATGGGGCAGCAGGAGCGTGCACGTGTGTTACTTTTCATGCTGGCCGGGATTTATGTAGCGGAAGAACGTGGAAGTTGCCGTTCGCACAGATTTATGCATCTGGATTTTTTTGTGCATAAGCACATTTCCGCTTTTGTCCATACGCCATATTATAGTGTGAATTCTTTGCACGCCGTTATTCATAAGGCCCCTGGACTGTAGAGCCATTTGTCGAGATCAAGGTTATTACAGTTTTGCTTTTTTATATTAGTTTTTATTTCTACAGTATAATATTTCTGACCTTACTTGAAAATTCAGTTTAGTTTTAATTGTCCTTCTTCATGGATTTTTAGTTTTAATTTAGTTTTTATTTCACAAAGACATTTCTATTTTATTTTTATATCTATTAGTTTCAGTTTTAGTAATTAAGGTATGGTTAAAGAGTTAATATGGAGTTTAGTTTTGTGTAACAAATCAGACAGAACTATACACTTAATGCATTAGGATATGAGTTTAAAAGCTTACTACACTACATTGTTTACTATCTGGTTTTGTTTTTGTCTTGTAAAAACAAGTACAATCAAAACCAGATACTAAGTATGAACAATTTTTTTAATTTTTAAAAAATATTTTGTGTCATTTATGCTGAACAAATGTGCGCTGATTGTTGGCACTTTTTATTTTTTTTCTTTTACTGCCCATGATTTGCCAATTTGTAATGAAATTTAGGTGAATTTTAGGTTTGAAGGTTTTTTTTTTACTCTAAATGTCTATACCGCACAACATATCTTGCTCCAAAACAATGTGCTTATAATGAATGCCTTCAATATTGTATTCAAAAATCTCCCATACTGGGCTTTTTATTTTCTACCAGCCATATTGATCTCTGATTCCATCTCAGGCACATTACTTTTTTAAAGCAAAAGTGATTGGTCAGTAAGAATATGCTGATCTTGTATGATGACTGTCAGTCTCTCAATCAGTGCCACTTTATTTTCAGAAAGGAAGGAAGTGGCAATTTAATTATTGTCAACAAAATGCAGGCACCTGAGAAATAAACTGAAATGTTACTCACTCATGATTTTTATGTCCATGCAGTAAAAGTTTTGATGACCACCACATTTCGATTTCAGGTGTTTTAAATTACGTCTTGATATACAACAAGGGCAAAAAACAGGTGGCACAGTAAATTTCTTTTTATTTCACACGCTTTACGTGCCCGTTGTCAGCTCGCTCAGTCACCGCAAATGCTGTGTGAACAGCCGCCCTCTGTCACCAGCTGCTGTTCACTGGATGAATATATGGGGGCATCTTGTGGTGGATGACTTTCTGTTTTAGAGTTAAAAGTTACACGTGTTAAAGACTAATAGCAAGAATATTCATTCAAAAATGAAAACTAAAATATTTTTAGTAAATTATTTTATTTCAGTTAGTCTTTCATGCTACTTTAATAGTTTAGTTTTAGTTTTTCATTTCGGCTTTGATTATTTTTTTTCAGTTTACGAAAATATTTTTTTAATAATAATTTGAGTTTTGGTTTTAATTTTGGTTAACCATAATAACCTTGGTTGAGATATAATTTTTATGCATTTTGGGCTATCATTGTGTACAATCTTGCACTCATTTTTAGGACTGTTGGAGTCAGAGAACTAATTTCTGACATTTATTTTTCAATTTTCTAATTGGTTTATGAGTTGTATAGTTTTTGGACTGTTTGGCTGCCATTTTATTTCATGATGGTTGCAGGAATTGGACAGCAAACCACGTTTTCAATCGCCTGTGTGCTAGGGTTGTAACCCACAGGTAATCAATAAGATGAGTTAAAAGGTCAGTTGAAAGTTCATTCCCTCATCAGTCCTGTGGATTCAAATCCCTTACTAAACGTATTAAGCATTGTCTGCTTTTGCTATTAAGAGCATCTTGTTGTGTGCTAAGAGAACAGCCATGAGGTGGCCTCAAGTAAATTCAATGTAATTCAGCATATAACAGATAAGTCAGATGTATTCTGAAGTGTGCCGTTGATCCAGGTTCTTATCCAGCTGAGATGTACAATACCTCTATACAAGTACATGGAGTCATCAATGAAAATCAGGACCAGCAAAAAGCAGCAAATTAATAAAAGATTTATGAAACCACCCATGTCCTGAATAAAATACTCATGAGGTTTGAAAGGTTTTACAGTATGATGAGAACTACGTTAATATTTAACCCCAAAATGATCACAGAAATGATCGAATGCTGTTTACTCTACAATATGTATTAGAATTGTGTATGTGAAAATAAGACTCTGAGGCCTGGACAAGAAAACGGACATGGAAGAGTTCTTGTTGGGTAGCATTTTGTTCCATAAAATTGGTAGATCACGTTGAAGGCAGAGAGTTCAACTGCTGATCTTAGTAATAACTGAAAGCCCCTGGTGCAATCAGCGTAATTAAAATGCTTAAATACAAAATATGGTTGGCATGGTACCCCATTGGGCAGCTTTGTAACATCCCAGATGTTGGATCTCACAACAGTTCTTGGCTAGATTGCTTAGGTGTCAACTGTTTTTCACACAGAATCACTTCCCAGGCTTCAGGTTCCTTATATAATTCAGAGATGCGATGGACAAACCAAAATGTATGTGGTATGAGGGAGTGTGGGTTTGTGTAGGATTGTGTGCTGAGACTCCCTCTTGAGTTTTTATTAACTGATAACTGGGATAACTCAGTCAAGTAACCGACCTTGTAGAATTGAATTGTCTCACCTTAATTGTAAGATATCTTATGTTATTTGCCACTGAATCATCAAACTGTTTCTTGGTTCAGCCAGATTCTGCTGTTTTTATATTCATCCATTTTTCATGTCACGCTGCTTTGGAGAATATAAACTCTATTCATAACCCAAAAACATTCTAAATTATTTTCAAGTAATTTATTCATTCCCTTTAATAAATTGATATTGTGGCTAGAGTTTCTGTAATTTCTTGTTTCCATATAAGCTCTAGTTCTAATCGACCTTAAATTGGGGAAGAGGCCATTGAGAGTGGTCAATTAGATATATCCATCCATGCGTTCTTAAACCATCAGTTCAGAGTCACAAGGGGTCAAATGGTTTTTTGGTAGGTCAGACAGGTCGCTAGTCTGATGCAGTGTACAATCCAGGAAACTGATTTTGGATGTGGAAGAATAATTCATAAAACATACAATTCACACAGATAGCATCCAAGCAGGGGCCTGAACACAGTGCCTCTGTGTCTTTACTAGTTAGAAACTAGGCCAAAGGACCACCCAGACCCCACTGGGCATTCAGCCTAACATAAATGTTCTTAAGATGTTCTTTATTGGTTCTTTGTAGGCATTGTCTTAGAGGATTTGATGCAGTGGGTCTTGTGACAAGTTGGGGTAACCGCTTTCACTCAAACGTCACAGGAAGCCACACAGAACTTTAATCAGGTGGGACCACCACGGAAGAATTCAGTGCAGGAAATGTGGACCTGAAGTAGATGACATTTTTTTATTTCTGAAAAAACTGTTGCTTCTTCCAAAATGTAATGTTGTTGCGTGATTACTACTGACCACTGACTATTGTAAGCTGTGCTTATTGCTGGCAGCAGTCAAGTTCATTTAATGCAAATTCATTTTTTCTCACTGATGTTCACTTCAATGTAGTCATATATAACATATTTGCTTGTGCGGCGCATGCAAGTCTCAATGAGAATAACGCACACCCTGCAGTACTAAGGTAGCACGTAGAACAATATGTAGTATATGATTGATTTGTATCTACTGGACATATTTATTATACTTTTGGCGTATTTTTGCCTCATAGGCAATATTTGAGTTTGGCTCAATAGCACCCTCTAGAGACTGCGACTGACGTGTGTAGTATTTGATTGACACAGAGGTGCTGAACTTACATACCAACCTATCCTCCAGTAAAATTGTCCAATAGAGAAGTGTGGCGGACGGCTGGGACCCATGCCCGGCTGGGACGTCCCATTGACATTGGATAAGGGGGAGCAGCCATGAGATGCACATTACATCACCCGGAACACTTGGTGGCAGCCCCCCTGGGTTGCATTGGGGCCACAATTGTGGAACACCAGAGTTCATTCCTGTTGGGCTCTGTGGCCACCGCCAGGGGGAGCTGCATGACTTCCTGAGCCCGTGTGGGCTATAACACAGTCACATTCGGAAGTGCAGCCTTAATTAGGTCAATTATCACCTGAAGCACTTCCAGGTGGGCTATAAAAAAAGCCAGCAGACACCTCTCCGAGAGCCAGAGGCAGGAGGAGGAGGGCAACACTTGCCGGGAGGAGTGGTGGTGATGACGACGAAGGAAGATTTGATGTTTTGTTGGTGCTTTGCTTTTTGTTTTGTGTGCTTATGGGACTGTGCTGTTTCTGTGGGTACGGGGAAGGCGTAACCCACAGACGAAGAAAAAAAATCTTTTTGTTCATTTTTCACGTGCGTCCGTTGTCAGTCTGTGTCAGCTCTGCCGCGTATATAGCGCCTTGTTACAGAAGGAAGTATTGGTGTGAACCTCTTGTTTATATCAATTTTTAATGCATACTGGGTTTTCACCACCATTTCTGCTCCAGACCTATTAGGAACTGGCATGAATCCATTGCCAGGCTGTCTGGATTAGTTTACCGACTTATATAATAAGGTCATAACCAGCAAAGGATGTTAACAAGACATTATGTGAGTTCATATGTCATAAATGAGATTGTCTTCCGGCATCCATCGTACGCTGCCTTTTGTTTTTCAATGTGTGTCTGGTAACTTTAAAGTGCAATTTCTTTCGAGACATTGTCAGCTTTGAGTCATCATGAAATGAAATGAGAAAATACAAGTATAGTGGGGAGACCTTTAAAGTTCAAGCAACAGATGGCAAGTTGGTTTTGATGAACAAGGGCCCTTCCACAGTGGTCTGAATATTTTAGATTATGGGGTTCTGTCCACATGCCATGCTTTTTATTCCCTGGCTTCTTTGTGACCGTTCAGCAAAGAAGATTAAAAAGGCGGATTATTGATTTCCATTTCTGTCGCATTCCTGCTGCTCAGCCAGGAAAGCCCTGGCGTTTTTGAAACAGAGGCAAATTAATTTCACCTGGGACTCTGGGACCCCCCGAGCTCCCCAGAGAGCAGCCCATTTACTGTATTAACATATTCATTGCCATAATAAGAATTGTCAAAAAAGTGTCAAAATCTTTTATAACAGTTGAGCTAATTGTGATGGCTGCTGAAGTCTTTGAAGCAGCACTGGAGACAAGCTGCTACTTTGATGTAAAATGTGCGTTAGATAGAAGATCAGATTTTCCCGTCACTGCTGACCTTTCCATTTGATATTCTGTTAAGTTGTAACCTTTTGAAAGTTGAAAGGAAGGGGGAAAAAAATGATAGCACTTAAAAAGTTTTAAAATGTTATTTGAATTTCATTGCAATTGACTTTTTGTTGCTTCAGGTCTATTATAGCAATAATATGAATTTTAAAGAATTGCAGAAATCAGCAACTAACTGTAGCACCAGTCAAACTCGACAACACTGTTTTTGCCACTCAATCCTTTGATGTAGGAGGAAGCCTTTTCTGCCATTCTTGTTGAGCTTTTTGTACTTTTTGTGCTGCACACAGATGCAAAGCAAATATTCACCTTTATCCCTTTGCCTTCTTTACTTCAAATATGCAAGTGCACACTAGGAGATTGACCCTATGAGAAGAAAGAGACTTCTGGGAAAATGCAAGCTGTTCGTTTTATGAAGCTGCTTTATCCATTGTCAAGTCATGAGGAGGCAAAGCCTATCTGAGCCACAAAGACAAAAGCTAGAAACCCCCTTGGATAGCACACCAGTATACCCAGGAGCATTCTCTCATTCTTACTTACACTGAGCCAGTTCAGAGCTGTCAATTAGCCTGATGTCTTTGTGATGTGGAAAGAAATTCAGAGTGTCTCATGAAAAAAACATGTCAGCTTAAAGAGAATGTATAAAACTCCACACACATACATTGACCAAGCCAAGGTACTGTTACATGTGTTTTGGAGTCATCTATCAAATATGTTTTGGAGTCATCTATCAAATGTAGCTAAAAACGGGTGCAGACCCCACAGTGGCCCAAATCAGACCAATACTCCCCTGGCATGGAACCCAAAAACAGTTATCACCCCAAGAACCCACACCAAACTCAACTGCCGGGATTCGGCCTATCCAGGCCTAAAATGGAGAACAAATTTTTAAAACTAAAAAAAATGCAGGTTTCTATTTCGTGATTGGTTAATTAGAATGCCGTCCTTGCCAATGACATATCTTATGTAATTTTCTGGCAAGTTAGTGTTTTGATTCTGCCATGTCAGGTCATTCTTATATCATAGATTTTTTTCTTAACCAAGGATATCATCCAAATGATTTGTAGCCTGAAGTGACTTAGTATTTCTAAGTCCTTTACTTTTATCTCTTCACTTTCCTTCCAAAAATTTTATTAAATCAGATAGTTCATGCTGAACACACAGAGATGTAAATGGAAAAAAGTTAGATGGAGCATGGTGGGTTCCTTTGTCATTGGCATCTTATTGATAATAAGGAGCAATTAAAAATAGTGAATGCAGCCGTATAAGACTAAAATAAGACAGGTGATAAAAAAGCATTTATGAAACAAATGAAGAAATCATTGAAAATGAGAAGGAAATAGAACATGAAATGAACTAATAGTTCACCCAAGTATTTGTAAAGGAAGAAACAAATGGAATGCCGCATGCACAAAAGAAAAACAAGCTTCAAGTTCACAGCTTTTAAAATAGTCAGATTGTAATGGCCAACCCCTTTACCCAGACCAGCAACTACACAACCAAGACTATTGATTTGGCTACCCTAAGGATTCTCCAGATAATAACAAGCCGTACTCCTTACAAACAGTCCTTTTTCCCCAAATGACAGAATAACAAGCAATGCAAATCAGAGATGTAAAATCAAGTGCAGATATATTGAAAGTGAACAGCTTAGGGGTTTGCTCGCACCCTTGTACCCTCAGACTACATGTCAGACACCAGGTAAAAGTCCAATAATAATATTTATTACAATAATAATGTGCACAAAGCACGCTCCTCTCCACAATACTCAAATAAACAAAAACAATAACAATTCCTCCAACTCCCAGACACTTAGCCACCCTGTCTCCCAACTCAGCTCCTCTGTCTGGGATCTCCCAGAGTCCTTTATACTCCTTGACCCGGAAGTGTTTGTCCCTCAGTCCATGTGACTTTCTATCACTTCCGGGTCACTTCCGGAGTGTAGGGAAAATAGTCCCTGGGCCTCCCTGCAGCGACTCCTGGCGGCCCCCATGGTATCCAGTAGGGCTGTGCATTTAAAGACCACTGTCCATAATTCCCTGCTGGCATTTGGGGCACCTCTACGCTGCAAGGAGGTCTCCATCTGGCGGCCTGGAGGTATTGGCCAGGGTACATGGCCGGCCATATCTTATGGTATTCACAGCGCATCACTTTTTCCACATTTTGTTATGTTACAGCCTTATTCCAAAATGGATTAACTTCATTTTTTTACTCAGAATTCTACACACAACACCCCATAATGACAACATGAAAAAAGTTTACTTGAGGTTTTTGCAAATTTATTAAAAATAAAAACTGAGAAATCACACGTACATAAGTATTCACAGTCTTTGCTCAATACTTTGTCGATGCACCTTTGGCAGCAATTCCAGCCTCAAGTCTTTTTGAATATGATGCCACAAACTTGGCACACCTATCCTTGGCCAGTTTCGCCCATTCCTCTTTGCAGCACTTTTCAAGCTCTATCAGGTTGGATGAGAAGCGTCGGTGCACAGCCATTTTAAGATCTCTCCAGAGATGTTCAATCAGATTCAAGTCTGGGCTCTGGCTGGGCCACTCAAGGACATTCACAGAGTTGTCCTGAAGCCACTCCTTTGATATCTTGGCTGTGTGCGTAGGCTTGTTGTCCTGCTGAAAGATGAACCGTCACCCCAGTCTGAGGTCAAGAGCACTCTGGAGCAGGTTTTCATCCAGGATGTCTCAGTACATTGCTACAGTCATCTTTCCTTTTATCCTGACTAGTCTCCCAGTTCCTGCCGCTGAAAAACATCCCCACAGCATGATGCTGCCACCACCATGCTTCACTGTAGGGATGGTATTGGCCTGGTGATGAACGGTGCCTGGTTTCCTCCAAACGTGACGCCTGGCATTCACACCAAAGAGTTCAATCTTTGTCTCATCAGACCAGAGAATTTTGTTTCTTATGGTCTGAGAGTCCTTCAGGTGCCTTTTGGCAAACTCCAGGTGGGCTGCCAAGTGCCTTTTAATAAGGAGTGGCTTCCGTCTCACCACTCTACCATACAGGTCTGACTGGTGGATTGCTGCAGAGATGGTTGACCTTCTGGAAGGTTCTCTCTCCACAAAGGACCTCTGGAGCTCTGACAGAGTGACCATCGGGTTCTTGGTCACCTCCCTGAATAAAGCCCTTCTCCCCCGATCACTCAGTTTAGATGGCCGGCCAGCTCTAGGAAGAGTCCTGGTGGTTTCAAACTTCTTCCACTTACGGATGATGGAGGCCACTGTGCTCATTGGGACCTTCAAAGCAGCAAAAATTTTTCTGTAACCTTCCCCAGATTTGTGCCTCGAGACAATCCTGTCTCAGAGGTCTACAGACAATTCCTTTGACTTCATGCTTGGTTTGTACTCTGACATGAACTGTCAACTGTGGGACCTTCTATAGACAGGTGTGTGCCTTTCCAAATCATGTCCAATCAACTGAATTTACCACAGGTGGACTCCAATGAACCTGCAGAAACATCTCAAGGATGATCAGGGGAAACAGGATGCACCTGAGCTCAATTTTGAGCTTCATGGCAAAGGCTGTGAATACTTATGTACATGTGCTTTCTCCATTTTTTTTAATAAATTTGCAAAAATCTCAAGTACAATTTTCATGTTGTCATTATGGGGTGTTGTGTGTAGAAAAGAGGCAAAAAATTAATTTAATCCATTTTGAAATAAGGCTGCAACATAACAAAATGTGGAAAAAGTGATGTGCTGTGAATACTTTCCGGATGCACTATATATATATATATATATATATATATATATATATATATATATATATATATATATGCACAATTCCCCCTATCCCAAAAAAAAATTACATATATATATATATATATAACCTATTTACCCCAAGCACAACATATACAGTAATAAAAGAAAATACAAAGCCCTAAACAATAAATGAATACACACAGAACACGAAACACCAACACAGATCAAAACAAACGGCAATTGGAATGGATGTGATATATGAGTCCAGAGTTATTAAAGTCCCGAATTAAATTAATACTGTCTGAAATGATATTTTGCTCCTTCCTGAAAAATTCACCATGTGAATCCTCGGCAATGGCTGAAGGAAATTCGAACCCCGGGGTTTCTTCTCACTGGCTGTCGCAATGCAGTTCCAGAAAATGAAAAAGTAAACGGTAAAGTTTCACAATGGTTGCAGATGATGATTTGGAAGTTGAACGTGAAAATGACTCCTTTCTCCTCCTCGTCTCTCCTTTCTTTTCTTACTCTCCTTTTGTTTAAATAACAAGTAACCTGGATGTATTTGGTGGCAACAGGAAATTCCAGTCTTGGGGTCGCTGTCTCCCTGCATCGTCCTCCCTTACCTGTTTTATGAGGATAACATTTACATACACACGCACAATAGTAAATGGGACAATGTAAACTACACATGACTCAGCACAAAACACAAAAAATATCTACTATTATGTATCCCCGCTACATTATGTGCTTGAAGCCTTCAGAATAATAAAACCCCAAGACCTGATGGGATTTTACCAAGTCTACTGAGAGAAATGAAAGACGTCATCTATAAACCCTCATTACACATACTTGAGCAGTCACTTTTGAAAGGAGAAGTATTTCTGGACTGGAAAGTTGCAAATGTGACCCCAGTCTTCAAGAAAGTAGATCCTGGTAACTAGAGACCAACAAGTCTACTTCTGTACCATTCAAATTATCGAAAGAATAAGAAATAAGCTAGAAAAGTTCCTAAATAACAGTAAGCATGGGTTTGTGAGAGAAAGATCTTGCCAAACCAGTCCTTTAGATTATTTTGAGCAGGCTCCTGCAGTAGTTGACTAAAGCAAAACATACAATGTTATTTACTTAGACTTTCAAAAAGTCTTTAATACAGTTCGACATGAAAGATTAATTCTGAAACTGGAAGCCGTTAGCATTGGAGGTAACCTACAAAATGGAATCTCAAGTTGGTTAAGCAATAGGAGGCAGAGAGTACAGATAAGTGAAGAATGCTCCATGTGGAGTGAGGTCATCAGTGGAGTCCCGCAGTGGTCTGTCCTCGGTTTGTTACTTTTTCTGTTTTATGTCAATTATGTATATTTTGGTGTAGTTAATAAACTTTAAAAAATGTGCAGATGAAACTATAATTGGACAAACGGTAGACACTGGAGAGACAACAAAAACAATTTAAAAATATCTGGACTTTCTTCACAACTGGGCAAACACTTGGAAAATCTGAGTTAATATGTAAAAGTGCAAAGTGCTACAGATGGATAACAGGAACTCCAGTTACAAATATAAGATGGGAGACACTGTCCTATAGGAATCCACCGCTGAAAAGAATTTTTGAGGATTATGTTGACACAACATTTTCATCATCTGAGTGATGTGCAGAAGCAATTAAAGACAAAAACAATGTTAGGCTTGTTAAATACAAATCAAAGGACTTTATGCTTAGACAACATAATGCACTAGTGAGACCGCTTCTGGAGAACTGTGTGCAGTTCTGGTGACCAAGCTACAAGGAAGACATAGCAGCACATGAAGCTGTTCAGATGAGGGCAACCAAGTGCGCTCTGGGACTTTAAGACATGTCCTGTTCTGACAGACACACAGGATTTAACCTGTCTAGTCTCAAACATGGGGCCCTAATGCAGGTCTTCGAAATCCCCAAAGGCACTGATAAAGCAGATCCAGCAGAATTCTTTTATCTTAAGCGGGGAATCACATACTTGAGGACACCGGCGCCATTTCTTTATGCAAAGAGTTGTGGGACTCTGGAACAATACTACCAAGTCATGTAGTTGAGGCAGAAACTCTGACAACCTTTAAGAATTATCTACATGAAGTATTAGAACATCTTAGCTATTAGTCAGATTTTGTATGCTCTATTTAAGGGTGGGGACCCTGAACAAGCAAGATAATTAAAACTAAGCATAAAAGTGTCGCTTGAGCATCAGAAGCTTCAACAGCAATAATTGACTTCTCATTAGGAAGGTGCATTGGAACAAAACATTGCAGCCACTACGGCCCTCCAGGACCAACTTTGCAGACCCCAGTTTTTGACTATTCAGTAATAATGGCACAAGTAACCATTTTAGTTTCCATGTCACATTCTGTGACATACTGGTATAACAAAAGGGGTCCTTTTCGGACAGCCCCCAGTCTAAAACAGTGACTCTCTAGTTCAACACTGCATATGGGTTTTTATTCCAACCAATTTCACATTCATTATATCATTCTTACTTGTAATTGATCTCATAGTTTAGTGTGTGTCCTTTTTTATTCTCTTTTTCTAATAAATTCTGAAATATTTGTATTTTTACCAAGACTTTAAATGCATAAATTTGTCATTTTCTTTGTAATTAACAATTATCTGCCATGTTTGCTCACTTAAATGGTATGGAAATGCTGGCAAAATTGAGTGCTAAAGGCGAGCAATTCCTTCATTTGTAAAATAATGTTTCTTAATGAGCAGGCAAAGAAAATGGCACTGAAGGATGTGTCTTTGCTGCTCACTGCTGATCATCAACATTTATCTTCAATTAAGGGAAAATTAAAAAGAAAACTGCAAAAGAAATGTATGCATTTAAGGCTAAATATTTAGGAATTTCTTATAAATATTTGTAGATCTGATAACTTATGGAAGAAGATGATCGACTGTGGCAACCCCTAACGGGAGCAGCCGAAAGAAGAAGAAGATTTGTAGGTCTGATAACTAAACAATGCGATCAACTGCACTGCATAATGTGCCCCAGTAGTAAAACTGGTTGGAATAAAAGAACCTACAGACACGGGAATGAATGTGAAAACCAGTGGTCTAAACTTTCCGACATTCATTATTGTTTGTGTGATCTCTGTTTATTTCCAATTAGCACATACTGTTGGCATCATCTGTACATTCACAGAACTGCTACCTGAAATAAGCTTTAAAGAGCCATCCTCTCCCAGTGATGTGAATTATAAAGACCGGCATCTTTTCAAATGTGTGTCTGAATTTGCCTTGCAGATTAGGTCGCTATTCCAGGTGGCCTCCGGCTCATTCTTATTAAAAAGGTGTCATCTTCCCCCGGTGTTTTATGCGCCTTCCTTTAGTCTGCGCTTGTCTGCTGTGCTTTGACCTTCAGTTTCTTGTGAAAATCACAGCTTGGTTTCAGCGTATTGTGGTGGCCCCCTGCTAACGGAACACCCCAGGCAGAAGTCTTCCGCATGCATACATTCGCAGACAGCACATGCAGAAACAAAAGAGTCCAAATGCGGCAGTCGGTCCATTATTATGTAATGTAATGAATTACAGATGTGATGATTTCACAAGTAATGATTCCATCTGTCCATTAATGAACTTGCTTAACCCAGTTATGGGCTGTTATCCTTGTTCATATTCTCCAGAAGCCTCCTGGGGTCCCCCCTGTCCTCCTCCACTTGGGTTGGTGGTGTCACACTGAAATTCTTCCCTGTAATATTTGAGCAGCTCGTTCGGTTAGACACAACCTAATCTCTCAAGTTTGACAATACATATAAACATATGTCGAGAGAAACCAACACACACACTGTCTACTGCATATCCGTCACTAACTCAGCAGTCAGTTACGCGATGGGTGCTAGTAGATCTAATAACGTAGCCACTTAACGTATAGCGCCGTAGAACTTTGTGCCTCGGCGCTTAATGTTTTGTAATGATGAAGCATGACAATACTCAGTAAAGGTTATTTTTAAAAGGAAAAGCTGAACACGTTTGTTTTTTCGATATGCTAACACTCTTCTGCACTGTCCTCTCCCAAATGTCTAATTCATTTCTCCAGGGCCACATTACACTAGTATGGATGACTTTATCATTTTTCATCCAATTTTCTTCTGCAGCAGAAATCATTTCCTACCACACTGAAATCCTAATTATGTGTAAAGCCTTTTTCTGACAGCACATCTATTATGCACAGAAATGTGTGCGAGGAAGGTTGTCCTAAAAGTGCATTGATGAGAATCAGACATCATTTCTGAAAGAAATTGTCTTGAATCTCTATTGATTTACTGTTTTAACAAAGAAAAGAAAAAAAAAAAAAACTAGCAGATTGGTGCAAGATGGGCAGTGCCAACACTTACCTGTGGTTTTGCCTTTTTTGTGCACCACTATTCAAACGATACTTGGAGAATGGTAGTCCGATCCCCTCCTTCACAATATACCTTTTATCTATGATGTGGGAATGTGACCTTTTTTAATTTTTATTTATTTTATTTACAGGAAAAAGAAATACATTCCATATGATCATGTTCGTTGTGTGGTGGGTGCGCCAACGTGCTGCATGCTCCCAACCTCCCTCTCTCTTTCTCTCTCTTCTGATCAAGTCTTACTTATACAACAAGAAAATAACATTACATATAATCAAGTCAAACTTAACAAGAAATTCAACCTCCACCCAAGGGAAAGAGAGGAGAGCCGGGAATGTGACCTGACCAACCTGCAGCGTTCGAGTTAAGAGATCTCTTATAGGTGCAAATCTGCAATAATCAGGTGGGTTTGTGGTTGTAACACTACATTTATCTTCTTTAAGGAGTCAAATAAATCCTAGCTGATTATATTCCTTTGAGAGCAAGTGACTCAGATGCTGTTTTATATAACACCTTTCACAGGAAGCCTATCATAAACTCCTTACGTAAAAGATTTCTGCATTCAGTACATTCAAATATAAAATCGATTTTTTTGTGTTGTGCTGATCATGACAAATGAGGTGTGCCGCTCCTCCCTCGCCTCATCACTGCCATATTTAAAGCTTTCCAGCCATGTCTGTGAAGTGCATTTATCTACCGATATGGTGCAGGGGGTTTTAAGCTCCAGGGGTCCTGGATTCTTTACATACAAAGGCACTTTAGAAATAATCAGGAATGTCATCTTCATCACTGAGAGGAACCTGGACACACTGGAAGCTGTTGTAAATAAATCCCCTTCATGCCCTCCAGGAGGCGTTCTCTTGGAGCACTGTTAGCCACAGGCTCATTCCACTAATGTGTGCTAAGCAGCACATCTGGGGGTCTTTTCTGCCCACTGCTATTTGGTAATTCAGTGCTTCCTCCTTGGGCACTTCTTAAATATTGAAATACCATTTTGAAAAGAATGCACAATATCCATTTATTTATTTAATTAACTCTTTAAGGGCGGATGTCGACTTTTGTCAAAAGGTTGGGGTTAACGGTGGTAATCAACTGCAAAACCCGCTGTTACTTTTTCATTGGACTCTCTTTGCTAGAAGGAAAGGTATCTTTGTTGGTCTGACTGTGGTTCCCTATGCTCATGTGAGTAGTGAGGAGCAAACGATGGCAAAAATGGCATCGACGTCTGGTGAGAGATCAAGGCGAATGTGTAAAGCAAACTACTCCATGGACGACGCTTTGCACGTTATCTCTGAATTGGACTCTGACTTGTCAGACTCTGGTTTTGATACAAGTGACCGACATGAACGTGATGTACCAGCATCAGCTGATCAGTCCTCATCTGATCAGATCATGGGGGTGAACAGGTTTGTTTAGCTGACGCGCCTATGTCAACGTTTGCCTGGGAGAAGCCCCCCCCACTTACAATGACAAGAGGTACAAATCAGATCGCAATACACTGCGACCGTGACAACTGCTGCTGTCCCCTCATCCCAGCACGTGAAGACAGCCTGCTGTGCATTCCAGCGAACTGGCGACCACAGCATGCAGCAACAGATATTTTATGTTGATTTATGTGTGAAATCATTGCTGTGTGTGCTTTTCAGAAAACTGTGTCTTTTGGAAAAAAAATATTCAGCCCTCAAAGAGTTAATTATTTTTATTTACTTATTGATCAATCGATTGATTCATAGATTAGCTGTATGATCTGTTCTCTGAATACATATTCTTGTTTTTTATGTTTCTGCTGCTGTATTCATCCAAATTTCTCCTTGGGATTGATAAAGTTTTTCTCTAATCTAATCCAAATAAGTAAAGTTAAAGGAACATCATTTAGAAGGATTTTTTTTTATAAACAGAGAAAAAAAATTAAACGTGATAACTATAAGTTCACATTGTAAAAAGTGAATCATGCATAGTTACGTTCAATCATCTGTTAGAGACAATACTCTGTAAATAAAAAGTAGTGATGAGTCACTGATAACAATGAATTCATCAGTCCTGAAAGGAGCCTGCCACGTGCACCGCCACAAGAATGACGAGTCTGACAGAGCAGCACTTTAAATAAATTAGGTTAATTTACATAACACAGTCAAGAGGCACTTCAGTTTACACCAATCAGAGAGCAGATAAATGGCATGGTTTTTAAACACACCTCTTTCTTAACTAGATAGATAGATAGATAGATAGATAGATAGATAGATAGATAGATAGATAGATAGATAGATAGATAGATAGATACTTTATTAATCCCAAGAGGAAATTCACATAATTATGTAAAAACTATTATGTAAAAGTCCTGCATTAGTGAAACAAATTAAAAGTCTTTGCCAAACATCCGGTTCATTAAGTAAGACTTCTTATATATGAATTGTTAAGGAGAGCAAATTAAAAAGTGGATATCCTCCTTAACGTTATGGTTTACCCCCAGAAAAAAATGAGTCAAAAAAGGTTGAATTTTTTTTCAAGAATAAAAAATATTATATGTAGCAGAAACATGTAAATACCAAAACATCCACATACGTACAGTAGGAAAGACATGTCAAGTGTCCACTGCTGTACTGATGCACATTTAGCACACGTCCTTCATGTCAAATGTTTTGAGACAGTCACCAACGCACAGCCCAATGTTGCAAGCTTGTTTTTTTGTGCTCTTTCCTTATAATATTTTTTCTGCTGCTTGAGCATGAGTAGGTAGAAAGTCAGTGCCAGATCGACACAATCAGTGACACCCGTTGTGTTATTGTAGGCTACCGCAGCTCAAGTCTTAGTGACGTCCACAGTCCTCCTCACATAAACGACAGTTAATGCATTGTGAATGGTGCTTTGAGGGCTGTCATCTTTCTTGACTTTCTACTTAATCACAATCATTTTAACTTTTTCTGACAGACCTGTTATGATCTCTGATTTATAAAAAAAACTATTCTCCAGATTCTAGTGGAGTTTCTTGCTGTTCTATCTTAGGCAGGGTTCCTCCCCTGGCTGGGATTCAGAGTCATGTTTGTGTATCTTTTGTTCATGCTTGATTCTTTTATATACGTTGATAAGGTACATCATTCATTTTTTTTTTATTTTGTCAATGTGTGTCCAGTAAGCTGCCTTTGTTATGTTCCATGTGTTTTGTGGGTGGTTCCCCAAGAAGGAAGGGCTACCTGACAAAGGCCGCCAGAAACTGCTGTCACAGCCTATAAATCCGGAGGACCTTCCACAATTCCTGGTAGTTCATTTCAAATGCACTTAGAAGTGGTGAGTCCAGTGTCATTTTGGGGGTTACTGGATTTTTGACATTTCACTCCGTATCTAAACTAATATTGAGATTTTGTATTGAGGAACTTTTTTTTTTGAAGAATAAATCTTTTTATCTGCGGTGGGCTGGCGCCCTGCCCAGGGTTTGTTTCCTGACTTGCGCCATGTGTTGGCTGGGATTGGCTCCAGCGGACCCCCGTGACCCTATAGTTAGGATATGGAAGGTTGGACAATGGATGGATGGATGGATGGAAGTCTTTTTATTTTATAAAGATTCTACAACGCTCTTTTTGAACACATTTTTCCAGTTTTGATGTCATTACATTGGTTACCCATACCATTCAGAATTGACTTAAAAATACTGCTTGCTAATGGTTTACAAAGCCTTAAATAATCTCGCTCCACCCTATATTTTGCAATGCCTGTCATCCTGCATAACAGATCATAACCTTAGATCTTCAAATGAGTGTCTGCTTATAATTCTAAGAGCTAAACTTAAAAGAAGTGGCAAAACAGCCTTCTGCTGTTCTTCTTCTTATTTTGGCTGCTCCCGTTAGGGGTTGCCACAGTGGATCACCTTCTTCCATATCTTTCTGTCCTCTGTATCTTGCTCTGTTACACCCATCACCTGCATGCCCTCTCTCACCACATCCATAAACCTTCCCTTAGGCCTTCCTCTTTTCCTCTTCCCTGGCAGCTCTATCCTTAGCATCCTTCTCCCAATATACCCAACATCTCTCCTCTCCACATGTCCAAACCAACGCAATCTCACCTCTCTAATTTTGTCTTCCAACCGTCCAACTTGAGCTGACCCTCTAATGTCCTCATTTCTAATCCTATCCATCCTCATCACACCCAATGCAAATCTTAGCATCTTTAACTCTGCTACCTCCTGCTCTGTCTCTTGCTTTCTGGTCAGTGCCACCATCTTCAACCCATATAACATAGCTGGTCTCACTACCATCCTGTAGACCTTCCCTTTCACTCTTGCTGATATCCGTCTGTCACAAATCACTCCTGACACTCTTCTCCACCCATTCCACCCTGCCTGCACTCTCTTTCTCACCTCTCTTCCACACTCCCTATTACTCTGTACTGTTGATCCCAAGTATTTAAACTCATCCACCTTCACCAACTCTACTCCTTGCATCCTCACCATTCCTCTGACCTCCCTCTCTTTCACACACATGTATTCTGTCTTGTTCCTACTGACCTTCATTCCTCTCCTCTCTAGAGCATATCTCCACCTCTCCAGGGTCTCCTCAATCTGTTCCCTACTATTTCTACAGATCACAATGTCATCAGCAAACATCGTAGTCCATGGGGACTCCTGTCTAATCTCGTCTGTCAACCTGTCCATCACCATTGCAAATAAGAAAGGGCTCAGAGCCAATCACTGTTGTAATCCCACCTCCACCTTGAATGCATCCGTCACTCCTACCGCAGACCTCACCACTGTTTTACTTCCCTCGTACATATCCTGTACAACTCTTACGTACTTCTCTGCCACTCCCGACTTCCTCATACAATACCACAATTCCTCTCGAGGCACCCTTTCATATGCTTTCTCCGGGTCCACAAAAACACAATGCAACTCCTTCTGCTAAAAACCCACTACTTTAACATGGCTTTGTCATAGATACAATTTAGTGTGTCCCTGTTAAGCCATATGTGCATTGAATTATCATTTTTATCATGCCTCCGCAATCCTTACTAATCCCTACTATTCCCTTCTGTTCATTTTCTGTGGTGGCCTGATCAGGGCACCATGCAGTCCTTACATTGGTGGATTGAAGGCCAGAGGTCCACATGACCATCATCATCAAGTTCTTCCACAGGAAGCTTGAAAACCATAAGGACTGTTTGAGATCATTTATGTCAGGTAGATTGCCCAGTGGGGACTGGGCGATCTCGTGGCCTCAGAACCCTTGCAGATTTTTTTTTTTTTTTCCAGCACATCTGGAGTTATTTTTTTCTCTGTCCTCCTGGCCTTCTAACCTTACTTTATTCTTTGTTACTTAGTATTACCTAATCTTATTTTTATTTTTGTTTCATATAAACTTTTCTTTCTTCATCCTACAAAGCACTTTGAGCTACACCATTTGTATGAAAATGTGCCAAATAAACAAATGTTGTTTTGTGTTTAGCTGGGGTTTTTGATGGGATTTCCCCCTCTGGTGGGGTTTTTTGGAAGTACTTTTGTGAGTTGTGCAATTTGGGACTCCTAGTCATAGCACTTGCTGATTGTATATCGATTCTAGAAGTTTGACACTTAGATGTTTAGAGATTCCAAATTTAAGGTTTGCTTTTGTGTTTCATGGACTTTAACAAATTGTAATAATTATTTATACTTGACATGATGCCATGTTGTCTTTCTTCTAGAGCTCCACCATTTTGTGGATCCTGTTACTATTATGAGTCCTCCAGATGCTGGGGGCGTGTTCTCAGAGACTATGACCCCTGACCTCATTAGGTCAACCCAAGCCGCCATGTTTTATCCAAATTTGACAGATAAACCCTTCAATTGCTTTCCAAAGACTTTATTTTTTGATTATTTCCTGGCTCTTGTTTTTGATAACATTTTGATTCTGATGAAAGATTTCTTTGATTCCAGTTTTTTGACTTTTGTTTCATTTTCTTAGACTTTAATTCCTGGGTTTAGTTTTGGTTCTGGCTGAAAAAAGTGTTCTCACCTCCCATTATCAAAATTGTCATAAGGCTTTTCACTTGGTCCTTTCTCATTTAAAGTACTGTCTCCAGTCTTTGAGATAGTACAGCACCTACTTGCACCATGGTGAACCCAAATTCACCAGGCATATCACGGCAGTTTGGTTGTGCAGCGTCGTATGCATCACTTTCACTGTTTGTGTCAATGTCCAATTCACATTGTCATCACTATCGCTTGATTGAACTAATTGTTCACTTTCAGTTTGTTCTAAGACTGGCTTTACAGCTTCTCGTTTATGTGTTTTAGTGTAGGTCATTCATGAATATTAAGTGGCAAAAATTTTTTTTTTTGGTATTTTTTTTTGCAGCATAATGTTATTTTATCCACTGGATGACAACAAGATACTGTGCCAAGAATTATTCAGGCTTAGCACTGTAAAGCAGATCATTACATGTCAGTCCGGGTCTGACTCAGGCTTAACAATTATGACATAGAATTTTGAGCCTGGGTCACACTTGGGGTTTACACCGAGGAGATTACCAAACTCCTACTCCCATTTAGCCCTGCGGAAGTCCGTGGTGCTGCAGCAACTCAGTGGAGCTGCCATCTAACATTCTAGGGGAAATAATGCCCTGAGCACGTTCTCACCTACGGTCCTTCCATTGCAGAGGCTTTCCAGCTGGGCAAGGGCCCCGGCCATCTACTACTGTACACAGTGCATACTGGGCCAGTTTAGAGGGGGAACTGGGATAGACTTCTACTACCAGGAAGAAACGCATATGATGACAAGGAGAACACTCAAGTGATCACATTGAGTTCTTTACATTGGGAATCACACAGAATACCATTTAGGCAAATCATAATGGAGTGTGTGGACACTTTTTCTCTAGTGTCATTTCTTGTGACTGAAGACAGAGAGATATAATTAAAGTTAGTAAAAAATATTTTATTAATACACACCAGGCAAAGGTAAGAATGACAGAGAAGCACAGTCCTAGGACACCTGCCCTTCATCTGCGCCCAGGTGTTGGTGTCCTAAATCTTTTATAATGCTAAGCAAAATTTGACCTTATGACTTTAGTTGCACAAGAATTTCAAGACATTACATCTTTACAATAATTTTGTTTGGATCAGTAGTTACACAATTTTAAAGGTCATCAGTTGGGCACTTGTAACTTCTTGTTCGTTACAGAAAACAGAAGCTGCACTTGTCGCAAGACAGACTTCTCGTGGCCCTTGTCACGCACACCAGATTTGATCAATAACTGATTTTTATTTTTCCACATTCCCCTTTTATCAATCTGGGCATGACAAAGAGTGAAGAAAATTCAGAAGGTGGAGGTAAGGGATGGGGAAGGAGGAGGAGAGGGGGAAAGGGATGAGGAAACTGAAGAGGCAATTTGGAGCATATGTTCCTCGTGTAGCATATAGGCCTTGGCTATAGAAGCAGTGAAATATTTGGATATTATATAGCGAATAAGAGGAACAATGCAACATCCGATAAGTAAAAGGACAATGAATACTACTGCCAAAGAAATAAATACTGATTTTAGCCTTTGGCCCCATGACCCAAAGGTGGACATGAACCATCGATCCCAAGGGTCAGAAATGCCTGAGTTAGTGGCAAGTTCATTGGAAAGAGATGTTAGGCTGGCTAGTGCTCGAGTAATGGACCCATCAGGTGCAGTATTATTAGGGATATATGTACAACAAGCATCACCAAACATAGCACATACTCCACCTTTCTCAGCAAGTAAACGATTTTGCCAAGTCATTAGGGAGGTACGATCTAATTGTTCATGAATACCTTCTATAGCATTTCTAGTAAAATTAAGGAAACGCTGCTGGTTATAATATAAGTAACCATCTATTCTGGTCTCCATAACCAGTTTCTACTGAGAACGTGCTTGTTAAGGTGGTTAGATTCAAAGCCTGGACTAGGGTTTTTCCTCGCTATGGATGCAGTAGTCAAAAACTAAGTAGGAAAGGGGACAGAGGAGAGGGAGCAGGTGTCTTGACCTTAATTTGAAAGAGTCCTCGGGATCATGACCACTTGCATATGCAGCTAAGACATAAGTTCCTGAATCATGCAAAGAAGGATTCTTTAGAGTAATGATTAATGGGTTACACTGATTCTTAGCACACTCATGAGAGGCATGTCCCTTTAAAATAGAGAATCGAGTCTTTAGGCCATACTGAGTAGCCTGCCAGGGTTCATAACCCCAGTCATTTGGTCCTGTGTTTGCAAACACATCACTCCAGAACAATTGCACAAAAGTCAACCTGGTATGAGGCAGTTTCCTCAACCTGGAAAGTCAGTGTCACCCGTGAAGTGGATAATGGAAGAAAAAACAACAAGAGTATGTATATTATGGGTGCCATCTTTGCAGTGCGGCGTGAATCCAGGCGGAAATCCTTCAACCTTTACAGCGTGTGGTGTGGACAAAAGAACTTGGAACGGTCCTCTCCACCTAGGCTGATGCCAATGTTTCCTCCGGTGTCTCGAACCAGGATCCAGGTGCCCAAGGGAATCGGCGAGTCCTTAGATGGAGGGCTGGTTCTCCAAGCCTGATTAACCTGCTCGTGGACTTCCTTCAGGGACGCCGGAGGCCTGTAAGACTAGAGAGAAGATCATTGTCCACAGTATGCAGGTTCACATTTCCTATAACCATGCCAACGGGCATGGGTCGTCCGGTCAGGATTTCAAACGGCGATAGCCCCAATTGCCGTGTGTCCGTCCCCTCAATCCCATTAAAGCCAGGGGTAAAGCATCTGGCCAGGATAAATTGGTTTGTTCACAAATTTTTGCAAGCTTAGCTTTTAGGGTGCCATTGCATCGTTCCACAATACCCCACTTTGTGGATGGTATTTGCAGTAATGATGTACATTGATCTGTAGCCAGGTAGTCAATTCATTTATTATGGAATTCACAAAGTGAGTACCATTATCTGTCTGTAGCTTTTGCGGGATGCCCCATCTTGGAATAATTTCTTTAATTAGTGCTTTAGCAACCGTTTTGGCATCATTGCGTTTTGAAGGGAAAGCTTCTACCCATCGGGAGAACACATCGACAATCACAAGGCAATATCGGTAACCTTTAGACGGTGTTAGTTCAATAAAATCCATTTGGAGGTGTTCAAACGGACCCATTGGGTTAGGAGTAACGGCGGACTTACCTGAGTGCCTTTTCCTACATTAAACCTTTGACATAATGCACAGCGTCTACAGAATTGCTCTGCATATGTAGAGAAGCCTACAGCTTCCCAATGTTTTTCAACATCTTGAACCATGGCATCTTTCCCAGCATGGTCAAGGCCATGGGCTATTTTTGCCATACCTGGAAAAGAAGCTTTTGGGAGAAAAGGTTTGTTAGTTTGCTGATGAGTCCAGACTCCATCAGAGAGGGATCCTTCTTTGGACCACTTTTTCTTTTCAATGTCCGTGGCTGCACTCTGTAAAGAAATAATTTGATTATCGGGGTCCTTGTCATTTCTCTGTTGGAATAAAGAGATTGGTGTGTTACTGTATGCAGCCTCTTTAGCAAAGTAATCTGCCAATTCATTTCCTTTGCTGACAAGGTCCTGTTTTCCTGTGTGAGCTTGACATTTAACAATCGCTAGTTTTGATGGTTTAGTTATGGCTTCCAAGAGGGATTCGATTAACTTTTGATGTTGGATGGGCTTGCCAGTACTGGTCTTAAATCCCCTCAATTTCCATAATGCCCCATGATCATGGCAGACTCCAAAGGCATATCTGGAATCTGTATAAATTGTTATGATTTTTCCATCGGACAGCTGACATGCTCGGGTGAGCGCTATTAATTCAGCTGCTTGTGCACTTAAACTTGATGAAATTGATTTGCTTCCAGCAGGCGGTCCCCAAAGAACATCCGTCTACAAAAATATTTTCTCCAATTTCTAAAGGTGTTTCTTGTAGATCTACTCGAGGCTTTACAACCTTTGTTATTTCTGTATGGCAATTAGTGTATTGCCCTAGCAGTAGTGAGATGGGAGGTCTTAGCCTGTACTAAAATGGAATGTACAGCGTGAGGCACCTTTACTGTTAGGGGGCTCATGAGCACTATATCTGTACTGGCTAGCACAGCTTCTGTTGTGGCAGCCACAGCCCTAAGGCAAGGCGGAAGTGCTGCGGCCACAGGATCCAATTTTTTCAAAAAATAAGCTATTGGCCTTTGTTTATCCCCATGTAATTGTGTTAAAACTGCATTCATATATCCCCCCTTTTCGTCCACGAACAGAGTAAAGGGACGAGAAAAGTCCGAAGGCCCAAGGCTGGTGCCACCGAAAGTGCATTTTTTAAGTCACAGAGAGCCTTCTCAGCCTGCTCGGACCATTGCACCTGACCAGAAAGAGGAAGGCCAGGGGTGTTTGCTAAATTTTGTAACGGCTGTGCTCTTTCAGTGAAATTCAAAATCCATTGCCGGCAGTAACCCAGAATGCCCAATACAGACATAACCTGTTGTTTTGTGACAGGTCTGGGAAGATTTTGAATGGTGTTAATGCGATCGCTAGAGAGAGCTCTTATTCCATTTGTGATGTCATGACCTAAATATTGTACAGTTGTTTGAATTAATTGCAATTTAGCCTTTGAAACTTTATGTCCATTGTCCCCCAGAAACTGCAGTAGTTTTTTAGTGTCTTGCACAATCTTCTTCAGTAGCACTGCATAACATAATATCATCTACATACTGTATTAATGTACTACCTCGGTCTGGCCAGAACCCTTCTAAATTTTGAGCAAGCGCTTGTCCATACACACAAGGGGCTTCAGTATATCCCTGAGGCATGACAGTCCATGTCCAACGGCGAAAAGTAAAAGCAAACCAGAATTGCGAGTCAGGGTGTACGGGATAGAGAAAAAGCATTGGCTAAATCAATTACTGAAAAATAACGAGCAGAGGGAGGGATTGCAGAAAGAATAGTGGAAGGATTAGGTACAATAGGAGCTCTAGGAAAGATTGCAGCATTCACTTGTCGTAAGTCTTGAACAAAACGCCATGAACCGTCAGCCTTTTTTACAGGTAAAATGGGAGAATTAACTGGAGAATATTTAATTGGAATAATCGCACCGCTTCACAAGATCGGAATGTATGGCGGAGATGCCAGCCTCTGCTTCAGGAGACAGAGGATACTGGGCACGTGCGGACGGAAAGAAGATTTAGGGTAGATCACCAGAGGCTCACAATGGGCTATCCTTCCATAATCATTTTTACCCTGAGACCACAAAGAGTCAGGAAGCGCTAAGAGCCAAGAAGGGAAGTAGTTTGCAATGACAACGCAGAAAGGGAAGTGCAGCATAATGTACGATGTACTAAAAAATCAGTTTGAAGCACAACTTTAGTTATTAAATGATCTGAGGTATCAAAACACCTGAAGCAACATGTACCCAGTCTGTTCTATTAAGACATTGTTCTACCCATGATCCGATTTCCACCCAATGGACAGTGCTTGATTTAGCTAAAGAAATATGAGGTAAAAAATATTCTGTGAATATGTAAGATGTACAAATGCAGCAGCTTTTGTGGGGGAAATGAAAATGCAGGGGATGTGAAGGGTTTCGGGCAGGTACCTGATGAAAGAAAAGATTCTAGCCAGGGGTGTCTACTTCTATAGGGAAATATTGGGCAGTGCAATAGGGTGTCAGGGGCTTGGAGATTGGGAAACAAGCAGGAGGGAAATGAGTGAAGGGCTTTAAGAAGGATGGTGTGTGGGGAAACATTTCATTGAAATGGAGAGAGAAAGTTTTGTCATGAGATCCCTTCCTAAGAGGTTAACTGGACAGAGCTGATTTAAAAGAAATCAGTGTGTTAAAGTGGAATCACTGGAATGCAGCTGAACTCGAAGAATCTCTTGAGGCAGGGACCTCCTTCAGCGAAAGGGCTGAGCGTGGCTCCTGTGTCCACGAGGAAAACAGTTTCAGTGCCATTCACCAGCCAGCAAAGTCAATAATGGATCAGTCTCTGAATTATGGGTGAGCAAAGGTAGTTGAAGAGAAGGGCTGGGGATCCCTGCGGATTCCTATGTCCATGAAACATCAAATTGTTCAGGTGGTGGAGGAGGGGGTGGGCACTTGTGAGGGCAATTGCGGCAGAAGTGTCCCATTTCACCACACCCGTAACAAGCATATGGTGTAGCGTTTGGATCTGGAGGGGGAGGCAGCTGAGTGGATGATCCACTTGGATTAGGTAACATATATCCGCTACCTTGTCCCCGTCCACACCCTTGTCCCCGGAAAAATCCTCCACGTCCACGACTTCTGCCGGGAGTGGCCCCACCAGTGTAATAGTTCATTTGTGCTGCAATCAGCTTTGTCTGGGTGTCTGACTCTTTCTGCTTGCTCTGTTGTTCAGCATGCGCTGCGTGACGTTTTACTTCCTCAAACGCGGCAGCCTCTCATCTAATACAGGATACCTTGTTTTGAATGTCGCTTCTAAGTCCGGAAACAAAAGAGGAACTGCAGTTTTAGTTCGGTTGTCTGGATTTTCAAGGCCGGAGTGTGTTGCCATTAACTCTTAAATTCAGTGTGCCCATTCATCTACTGTCTCTTTTTTTTCTGTTTGGCAGCCGAGATAAGAGACCAGTCTCTGCCTTTCTTATACTTGTCCTTAATATTATTTTAACATGTTCCCATTGCGTAATAAAGGGACCTTCATCCCGGCCCCGAGGCAACGCCTCGTTCCACTGCCACGGGTTTCCGTTATGCTGTCCATGATTGACAGTCTCCCATGTGGTGCCAAGCTTTCTCCACAGCACCTGAGTCCATTCTGCGGCATTAGGCTTATACATATCATACAGCTGCTGTAATTGTTCTATGAATTTTTTAAACACACCGATGACTTTGGGATCAGGCAATTCGGACACAACGTCCTTCAGCTCTTGAATGTCTCAGTTACGATGTATCATTACAGTAGTGGGGTTATTAGCTCCTGCAGGTTGCATTGAATCATGTCGGGGGGGTTCTGGGATCTCAATCAGGGGGCATTCCAATAAGGGGCCTGTGGGTTTGGGGACTTTAAGGGGATTGAAAGGTGGTGTTTTGATTAGGGGGCTGAAGGAATAGGGTTTGACTTCTAGTGCGTTGTGAAATGGAGGTTCTAGGATCGTGAAACCCACCTGCCGAACCCATTACGTTACTTTTGTCATTCCCCGGATCAGTGTGTAATGAGGGATCATAATGATATTCTTCAAAGAAACCAGACCCCAAGGGATCATCTTTTAATTCTGGTGCGGTGGGCGCTGGAGGTGGTGGAGGAACAAGTGTGGGATATAACGGGTTTTTTTTTTCTAGTTCTAACTTTCTGCAGCCAATAATTCATTTCTGTACTGCCTTTAAATTACAATCTTTAATAACCAACTCCCATCTGTCATACATAACACATACCTCTATTACAACATCCTCATACACTTCTACATACAACACCCTTGTGCATTTCTACATAATATTTTTCTAATTTCCTGAATTTCACTTGCGTCTTCTGTCCCTTCTAATGTCCACCGCTCTGCTTATTCCATTTTTTACATGCCCTTTTAAAATCCAATCCTGTGTTTTTCTCTATTAACTTTCTAGGTGACCCTTTTTGTGCGGCGTCTGCTGATCCTCCGAAAACAATCCTTCCAGCATAAAAGACTTGAACCCGGGCGCCGGTTGGCAGGCTTGCTGTTATGTATTCCCATTTTTTCCTTTGCTTTTCCCCCCCGAGCCCTGTGCCAGATTTATCTTTCTATCCTTGTCCTACTCGTCCCCTGTCCGATGAACTATTGGAATGCTGAGTGTGCCACTCACCCGCCCCAACGTTCCCTTTAATATTCCCAGGGGAAGTATACTACACTATTTCCTACGTTACTGTCACAGTGCACGGTGAAAGCAAATATTTATTTCTAGTACGTACTTTTATTACTCCCCTTGTTTTTTTTAACCTGTTATTCTTCTATTCTATGCTCTATCCTCTGTCCAATAGATTTGTCCGGGTTTATGGGTGTGCCACGCACCGGATCCCGTCCTAAATCCCCTTTTTAATTCCCAGAGGATAGTGTTCTATACTATCTTTCCCAACAGGAGTGACCTAAAACAAGGTATTTCTTTTCCATTTACTATTCCCGGTCACTTTTATACTCTACAGCAAGCCCGCCCCCAGCTTATCTTTTTACGGAAACCTCCGGGTTACTTACCCCAGCCTGGGTGTTAGTCAGCTCTGTCAGGAAAATCCTTCTCAGTCACCGTGGTTGTACCAGAAGGAGACCGGGACTCCTCACGCAGGAGTCGTCTCAGGACAGGGCAGTCCTAACTTTTATCGGAGCTGCTTACTCTGCTGCCGGTGTACACTGTAGCGGCAGTCTGCTTCAAGAAGACAGATCGCTGAGATCGTCCCGCTCGAGGAGTCAGCCGGCCGTCTCCTGCCCCACGTCCGGGCGCCAGAAAACTGTGGACACTTTTTCTCTAGTGTCATTTCTTGTGACTGAAGACAGAGAGATATAATTAAAGTTAGTAAAAAATATTTTATTAATACACACCAGGCAAAGGTAAGAATGACAGAGAAGCACAGTCCTAGGACACCTGCCCTTCATCTGCGCCCAGGTGTTGGTGTCCTAAATCTTTTATAATGCTAAGCGCAAAATTTGACCTTATGACTTTAGTTGCACAAGAATTTCAAGACATTACATCTTTACAATAATTTTGTTTGGATCAGTAGTTACACAATTTTAAAGGTCATCAGTTGGGCACTTGTAACTTCTTGTTCGTTACAGAAAACAGAAGCTGCACTTGTCGCAAGACAGACTTCTCGTGGCCCTTGTCACGCACACCAGATTTGATCAATAACTGATTTTTATTTTTCCACAAGTGCACTTGACAGATAAATCACAAAGAACTAATGTCATGGGAATCTGTAAAAACTACCTAGTCATACAGTTGAAAGAGATAGCTTTAAGGCAGCTGATTAATAAATTAACCTTCTTATATAATATGCTACCGTGGCTGTCCATGTGTCTGTCCAGGATTTTGAATCACCTGTAGCTCGCAAACCGTTTGACCTATTGAGCTGAAATGTGGTACACATATACTATGTGACGTCGACTATCAGCTTTTGGGGTGATGATTGACCTCCAAGGTTATTCTTATTTTATTTTATTGTAGAATCAACTCTCAGCTGCAGCCAGCACTTCCCCTACCTCTTCATATCTTACATCATTCTTGAGGCAGATTGAAGACTTAACTACCAGCTTAAGTGAAAAATTAAAGAAAATGTACTAAGTAATTGCAATACAAACACTGACTTAATCAGTTTTAACATGAAATGATGTCAACAAAAGATGAGAAGAAGCGGGGAGCTAGGGTGTAGAAGAGAAGAGCTGCTCAGGAAGCAGCAAGCGCATCAACCTCTGAGCAAACAAATGCTAAATGTACAGAGAAAGAGGATGAAAACTAGGAATGGTCAAGTCAAGTGTATTCACTGCACGTTATTGTGCAGTGCGCCGTTACTGGTAGATTAATAAATCTGACAAGCTTGATCGAATGGATGGTGTCCTGTGATTATGTCAGCAGCATTCTGCCATGTTGCTCTGATTAGTGAAAATTTAACAGTAATGGGCATGAGGATTATCCCCCAAATGTGTGAGCCATGCCAAATCAGTTCTTGATATTTGCATAAACATGAAGACTTTGTCCCACTATGGAATAAGCAGTAAACATAACAATTATTTAACTTTAACATCTTCAATAATGCTTACCGAAACCAGTCATTAAATTAATAAATCACTGAATACGAAAATACTACAGATACAATTTGATATAAATGCTACTCCTTCCATTTTCTAATCTGCCCATTTCCAGCAGCACTAGATGCAATTCAGGAGCCAACCGTGGACAGTATGCTGGTCCACTGCAGGGCACATTCACACACACACACACATATGCCATTGCAAGTTTAGAGCCACCAATTAACCTAAAACACACCTTTTTGGGGTATGGGAGGAAAATCTGAATACCACGTCAACACAGGGCTGGCCGAAAGCCACACTACCAGGTCCCGTGGCCTGGATAAATTAGTGAGGTAATCCTAAATGTTCCAAGCCACACCTCTGACAAATAATATTTTCCCCCAATCGCCGGTTAAACGCAATGCAAACAATATCCGAATATAAATCAAGTACAGTAATATATTAGATGAAATAAAATGAAAAATACAATAATATAAAACCCCGGTGTAATCTATATATATAAAATTCTTTTTGTGTTCGAAACGAAATTACGTATGACCACAGAACATATTATAATGCACTCACGTTTGAAACGGAAATTACGTATGACCACAACAGTCAGGTTACACAGAGAAAGTGAGACAGAAGCAGATCGAGAGAGAAGGTTCGCAGGCTCGCTGATCAACGTATGCGACAATCACAATTGACGGCCTCACAAACACCCGAACAACGTGCTGAACAGAATCGAATTTGACGGCTGCAGTGTTCACAGGCTGCCATGTCACACAGGCATCAGGGTCTGTATATGGAGGGATTCAATAATAATATTGAAAAAGATTATTGCCTACGTCCAAAAGTTGCAATAGGAGAAATGGACATCATGTGTGAGTACTGCCAAGAACAGAGGGTTAAATTTGAATCACGTCAATCAATCAATCAATCAACATTTATTTATATAGCACATATTCATACAAAAAAAATGCAGCTCAAAGTGCTTTACAAAATGAATAGAAAAATAGAAGACACAATAAAAGATAAACATAAGTCAACATTAATTAACATAGAATAAGAGTAAGGTCCGATGGCCAGGGTGGACAGAAAAAACAAAAAAAAACTCCAAAAGCTGGAGAAAAAATAAAATCTGTAGGGGTTCCAGACCAAGAGACCGCCCAGTCCCCTCTGGGCAATCTACCTAACATAAATCAAACAGTCCTCTTTGTATTTAGCGTTTTCATAGAAGGACCTGATGATGATGGTCATGTAGACTTCTGGCTTTCAGTCCATCAATGTTGGTGCATCATGATGCTTTGAGTAGGTGGTGGTGGCGCAGGCCGCCACCACAAAGAAACCGGAAAAAGAAACAGAAGAGAGAGTTGGGGTCAGTGCAGATTTTAGAGCCACCATGAATAGTTATTATGAAGAATTGAACATACAGAGTATCAGTATTAAGTTAAAGTGAAGTTATAAAAAGGCCATGTTAAAGTAATGTGTTTTCAGCAGTGTTTTAAAGTGCTCTACTGTATCAGCCTGGCGAATTCCTATTGGCAGGCTATTCCAGATTTTGGGTGCATAACAGCAGAAGGCCGCCTCACCACTTCTTTTAAGTTTAGCTTTTGGAATTATAAGGAGACACTCATTTGAAGATCTAAGGTTACGATTTGGAATATAACGTGTCAGGCATTCCGATATATAAGATGGAGCGAGATTATTTAAGGCTTTATAAACCATAAGCAGTATTTTAAAGTCAATCCTGAATGACACAGGCAACCAGTGTAGTGACATCAAAACTGGAGAAATGTGTTCGGATTTTCTTTTCCTAGTTAGGATTCTAGCAGCTGCATTCTGCACTCGTTGCAAGTGATTTATGTCTTTTTTGGGTAGTCCTGAGAGGAGTGCGTTACAGTAATCTAGTCTACTGAAAACAAAAGCGTGAATTAATTTCTCTGCATCTTTCAATGATATAAGAGGTCTAACTTTAGCTATGTTTCTTAAGTGAAAAAATGCTGTCCTAGTGGTCTGATGAATATGCGATTTAAAATTCAGATTACAGTCAACGGTTACCCCTAAATTTTTTACTTCTGTCTTAACTTTTAATCCTAGTGCATCAAGTTTATTTCTGATAACCTCGCTGAATCCATTATTGCCAATTACCAAAATTTCAGTTTTCTCTTTATTTAGTTTGAGAAAATTACTATTCATCCATTCAGAAATACCAGTAAGACATTGTGTTAGTGTATCGAAGAGTCGGAGTCATCAGGTGCTATAGATAAGTACAGCTGTGTGTCATCAGCATAGCTGTGGTAGCTCACGTTGTAACCTGAGATAATCTGACCTAACGGAAGCATGTAGATTGAGAATAACAGCGGACCCAGGATAGAGCCTTGTGGAACACCATATCGGATATCATGTGTCTTTGAGATTTGATTACCACAACTCACAAAGAATTTTCTCCCTGCCACGTGGGATGTGTTGTTCTGACGGTATTAATGCCTTTGCCTCATGAGAGCCACAAGTTTTTCCCTTCCACTCAGTGAGTGAAGCCACTGGGTAATCTGCTAGTGTATATATATATATATATATATATATTTATATACATTGTGGAGGACTGCTGGCTTCCTATGCCGGTCCGTACCCCCAGGCCGCCAGGAGGAGCTCTCCCGACAGCAGGATCGTGCCCCGAGGTCCAGCAGGGCCTTATGGACTTTGTAGTGTTTATACACAGCCCTGCTGGATACCTTGGGGACCATCAGAAGTCGCTGTGGGGGGGGCTTATGGGCCCTGTTATGCCGTATATATATATATATATATCCCTCCACCATACCAGGAAAGTAAAAGGCACTATATATACAATAATAAATCCTCCCTTGTCCCTGCACACGAATAACAAACACACAATACAAGTAATGACAATGAATGATTACTGAAATGAAAATGAACGTGAAAATAAGTTTGGGTAAATAACTGTTCAAATTACTAATGGCTGTCCAAAATATTGGTGTTTGATTCCCCCGAATGAATACCGGAACAATCTCATAGTGATTCCTCAGCGATGGTGAAAAATAATGTCCAACCCTGGGGTTTCTAACGATGAATGGGTTGCAGTAAATCCAGCCAAGTGAGAAGCAAGCTGGAAAAATGTTGCGATGTGAATGAAAACAGAAAATAATGATCAGTTGCGGTTAGGTGAATCTCCTTCTCTCTCCTCTCTTTCTTCTTCTTTCCCTCCTTCCCATTTAAATAATAATGAGCAGGATGTAATGGAAAAACCTCCGGTTCTGGCGTTTCCAGGGGGTCGCTGCCTCCCCGCAACAGCCTTCCCCGCTTCTTCTTACGGGGACGACATTTAAACAAACACATACTAGTTTAAACGGGGAGATGTGAAGAGATGCGACAAGGGTGCAAACACAATAAACAACAACACTTATGTGGCCCCCGCTACAAAAGCATGCAGACTTCACGGAGACAACGTGCAGGCGAGTCACCTGGGGCTGTGAGGCAGCAGCACTAACCACTGCGCCACACCAGTCCTACTCTTAACAGCATCATAGGCCCACGGGCAAAGTAGTGCACTTTGATAGCAAAAATGAAACATAAAGAGGCATCAGAAACACTGTGGGCCCCTGTGCTCCTGGGGAACCTGGCCAGTGCCCATTTTGCCCATATGTTAAGACGGTCCTGAGCCCAAGTCACTTGTAAAAGACACAACTAGACACTTTATTGTGAGGCTTTCTGTCTAAAATGAATTTATTTTCAGTTCCCATAGAGGTGTCTCTGGAACACGTCTTCTGTAGATGCTTTGAGAGTTCAGCACTCAGTCAGCACAAAATACTGAATGTCGGAGAGAACTGAGCCCACTGTTAAATGCAAACAGTGCTTACGGCATCTGTAGACCAAGCAGGATTTGAGGTGGTCTTTACTGTTGAGTGGCATCAATAATATGACAGGTAAAAAAAATAGAAAGTCTGTTCAATTGCTTGTTTCAAGTTCATTACTTATCAAAATCTACTTGGTGCTTGTTGAGAAAAAAAAATGTATGTATTTCTACAAACAAAAACAGCTTCTGCCTTTTCTCAGAATAAAGTGATAGGTTATAAATTGGGAAATCAATTGCTTGGAATTTTCAAGGCCTGCTTTCTTGACAGCTGGAGAATAACATACATTGATTTTTTTTTTTTTTAAAGCATCTGAATAACACTTGACGTTATTAAAGTTCTTACATACACCAAAGCAACAAATTAGCTTGTATTGCAGTAAATTGCAACATTATTGTGTGGCCATTTTTTATCATTTTTTATTTTTCAATTGGGGAAATTTTGAGTGATCCTTTTAATTTAAAAAGTTAATAGAAATATGGGAGTATATACAAACAAAAGGGCAGCGAGGAACACAGGAGTATATGCTGATTCATAAATAACACAAGGAAGAATTGTTAGGATTGCTTGGCTGGATAGGCGGGTTTAAGAGCATAAATTGCATTTTAATGTGTGGCTAGTGAGGGGTGTATGGGCACATTATTTATACCAGGCAGGGACAGGATTACTATCCTGATAACAATAGAAGGTGTAAGTTTAGGACTGATTAAGCTAAAGATTGCTGGTGCAGGTATTTTAGGACAGGCCAGGTTTAACAGTCCAAACACAAGATTATAAGCAATTTCATTGCCTATTTGTAAATCCAGAAACTGGCAGTAAATTTAAATTACTACCCAAAAGGGAAAGACTAATAATATACTATAGTGACAAATGTTTTTCTTAATGCTTCATGTGTATTATCACCCATTGGCATCTAAGGATCACCTTCAGGGCTTAGCCAAGATATGCAGTACCACTCAGAGACAAGAGGGGGCGCTGATGCTAACAGTATTTTCTGTTATTTTCCTACATAGTCTTGAGCACATGCCCAATGAGGGCAACTGAATCCCACCCATGAAGTGCTATAGAATGATCTGCCCTTATACAGCCAGATGTCCCCAGAAGGTGGTGTGTCATTTTTGCACTTGTGCTGCCGCATGTCAGAGCTCCCTAAATCAGAACCGCTTGAGAGAGAGAGAGAGAGACACTAACTGGGAAAACTCGAGGACGTTAACAGATTTGTCCCTAAGCCACTCCTGTGCTTGTGCTTAGGTTCGTTGCTCTTTTAGAAGTTCACCCTTCAGCACAATCTGAGGAAGTACTTCCAACAGGCTATGTCCTAACACCAGAAGGAAGGCTCAAGATCAAAGAAGCCATTCATCCTCATCCAAGAGAGTTGGAGGAAAAGGACAACGCTCGCCTGGAGGAATGGAAGGAAAAGGAAAAAGAGAGAAGCACTTGTGTTTATGTCACTTTTGCCTTTTCATGAGGTATTTGAGTTAATAAACCTTTTTTTACTGAAATCGGGACTTATGTTGGTGAGGTTGTGTCTGGGGTGCTACAACTCTCCCTACTGGTCACAATAGGAATACTCTTCAGAGTAACACCATAACATTCAGGACAATATCAACCCCACCCTCACTGCAGCACAGGTGTTTGGAAATATATTTTGTTAGAATCTCTAAGGACTTAAAGCAAGTTTTACTTTGAACAAACAGCTTAAGTCATCTTCGTCAGCTTAATTCTGTTCCTTTGAAAATTCACACATTAATGAAATCCCATTTTTCCCCTTGGTATATGGACCCAATTTAAAAAGCAGGGCAGCTTTGAAGTTTAAGATGGATTGGTAAGAGCTTAATGTTAAAAGTGAGACTTCTTCTTTGAAGCATTTCTGAATCAACTTCCATAGTGGGAGATGAAGGCATTCAAATAAAGATCTGCCATGTCTTGCTATACTGCGTACTGCCTAAAGCGCATGTCAGAAAGGGGCTTTATAAATTTACAACTACTACTACTACTGGTACTGCTACTAAGTATTCTTCATTGTGCCAGAGTCTGAAAGGGCATTATGACACCGGCCACTGTAAAAGAGATACAGAAAATGAAAGTCACCATTATACTGTATATTGTACTTTGAAATGACATTTCTGACAATTGGGAATGTTATTTCATTCACCGCTGCCTATTAGTGACTGAACAGAGCTTTCTGTGGGGACTCCAGCCTCGCCCACCATCCAAACACATGCACCAAGATTGGCTGGTGACTCTACAGTGGGCCACTGCCAGTCATTTGGTGTTCTTGGAGCACTGAGATCAGCAAAGGACTGGTGTTCTGTCTAAAGGTAATGCTTGCCTCGTAGCCACTGTTGTCATTGTGCCCTTGGCCCTATATCACATTTACAAAATGCACAGATGACAGAATGACAACATTTCATTGAATATTTCCTTACATATCAAGAATGACGGCAAAATAGAAAGTACAAAGACTTCTGTAAGATAATGTGTAAAGAATCTTCTTACATCAAAAGATGGAGTGGCAAAATCAGATTCATCAAATTCTGCATTTATTACAGTTGATTACAGATTTCCATACCTCTTTGAAATGCATTTTCCACACAGGTGAAAGAGGCATGGGATGAGGCTTACATTACTTTGTACAGGAGAAAGGAGTTTCATAAAACAAATGTATAAATATTTGGAGTTAATGTATCAAGTACACTGAAAAAACAGCTCTAATTCACTTTGGAGTAACAGCCAGCTAATAGATAGATAGATAGATAAATAGGTAGATAGATAGATAGATAGATAGATAGATAGATAGATAGATAGATAGATAGATAGATAAGAAAGGCACTATATAACAGATAGATAGATAGATAGATAGATAGATAGATAGATAGATAGATAGATAGATAGATAGATAGATAGATAGATAGATAGATAGATAGATAGTGTGGACTCGGACCCGGACACACACAGACAGACATCTTAAATTCCACCACACAACGTTTATTTACAATATTTACAAGTCAATATACGTGCAGACAAACCCCAGTGCCTATTGCACCGTTCCCCCAATGTCCAGGCCTCACAGTCTTTGTGCCTTCCTGGCCGCCTCCCGTCCTCTCTCCAGCTCTGTCCTCTTCCACCCAACTTCCGCTCTCGACTGAAGGGAGGCGGCTCCTTAAATAGGAACCCGGATGGGCTCCAGCTGCTTCCTGGCACTCCTCCGTAGAAACGCCCCAGTGTGGCGAAAGTGCCGGCTGCGCACCCGGAAGCCGTCCGGGTGTCCCCTGTCGTCTTCCCCCCAGCACTTCCTGGTGTGGCGGAAGTGCTGGGCTCCAGGGATATTCAGGCACCGGGGCGCCGCCTGGCGGTGGCCACAGGTCCCTACGGGGCTGGGCTTCCAAGCCCTTTACCCGAGGCCCCCAACACATCTAGGGCAGTCACCCCCTTGCGGTCTGGAGGAGGCACAAGCCCTCCTCTGGTCCTCCTGGGCGTCCCGGCCGGATGCCACAATAGATAGATAGATAGATAAGAAAGACACTATATAATAGATAGATAAGAAAGGCACTACATAACAGATAGATAGATATGAAAGGCACTATATAACAGATAGATAAAAATGAAAGGCACTATATAATAGATAGATAGTGTGGATGATGGCCCGGACACAGACAGGTAGACATGTTGAAAGCACCACCACACATTTATTTTCAACAATTAATATTTACACAAGTACACACAACCCCAAACAACTCCCCCAAAAGTCCAGGCCTCTCACTCAATTCCTTCTTCAGGCTGCCTCCACTCCTCTCCACCAAGCTATGTCCTTCTCGTCACCCGACTCCAGCCATTGAATGGAGGGAGGCAGCCCCTTTTATCCCCACCCGGACATGCTCCAGGTGCCTCCCAATTAGCTTCTGCCGGCACTCCCCAGTGTGGCGTAAGTACCGGCTGCACACCCGGATGCACTCGGGGTGTCCCTGGTCTTCTTCACCCCAGCACTTCTGGGTGTGGTGGAAGTGCTGAGGGCCAGGGCTCCTCAGGCATTGGGGTGCCCCCTGGCCGTGACCACGGGCCCCTATAGGGTTGAGCTTCCAAGCTCAGTTCCCGTGGTCCCCAAAGCAACCAGGACAGTTGCCCCCACGTGGTCTGGAGGAGGCGTAAGTCCTCCTCCGGTCCTCCTGGGTGTCCTGGCTGGGTACCACTCCCAGCCACACGCCACAATAGATAGATAGATCCCTCTGGTAGGCTCAATAAGATTCTGCAGTTGTTGTCTCTAGTAATCTCAGATAGATAGACTGAGTCAGACATTTTCTTTGTTTTACCAGAAAATATTTCAATAACTCTGAAATGTCATCTTTAATTCATTCATATATGGTGTTAGGACTGTCTTTTCACCGCCTTCTCCTAGCATCAAATTTCAGGTATTAAAAATCTTCAGACGTGAGACTCTACAATAATCTTTACGTTTTCATTCTAAGAACAATCAGAAGTCAGGTAGAGAATAAACCGAAGTGGAAAAACCTGAACATTTTTGCCCTCTAGTGACTGTACTCCTGACATCCATAGTCAACAATAATTAATACAAATGTGTTAAATAAATCAGTGCCTTGTGATATCGATGGATTTGTGAAGACTTTCTCCCATTCTACCAAGTAGCTATATTATTATTCAATATCTGTTTCTGGCCTTTATTTGATCAGCAGATCACTAGGTCCTGTGTTGTTACGAGCGCTCTCAGCTCAATTTCTCGATGCGCAATTCAGGACTGATTGTGCAGTACATGTTGAATCATAAAAGAGCATCTTTTTAATTTGCAGTGTATGAGAAACTACCTGGTAGTGAATGATGTGGTTTTCTCTCTAACACTGAAATTGATATTTTGGTGAAAAAGGGAAAAGAACATGGGTAGAGCAGAGCTCATGCTACTGCACCATCTAAACCAGAGATTTTCGAAGCCTAAGGATAGCAATTTGTCCTTACAAATGATACACATCGGAGAGGTGAGCTTGTGATAAAAATAAAGGCTGCATTATAGAGTGGAGATTCTAATAATTGGAAAGCCATTTCATGAAATGGTGGATGATTACATGGGTGAAATTAACTTGGTCAATATCACGTATATTATATTGATATTACACACGCATCTTCTGAATTGTTCAATTTATGGTCAACTTGCTGTGTGTTCGTGCTGTCCTTTGAAAATCAAGTGGCACTGAGTGCTGCCATTTTTTTGTATGTTTGGTGAACCCACAAAAAAGGGCATTATAAAGGAATAAACTGATGTAGAAGAGGCTAAGGGAGATGACATTTTTGTTTTACATTGGACCTGTTTAAGCAGACATTGTGATGTCGGTTGGACTATAAATTAGAGGGCTGTGGATTCAACACCTCTGAACATTTCACTTAGCTAATTAAGCAATCTAATTAAAATAAGAAATGTTAAGAGTGGCAGCATAGCATGTAAAGGGCCTTGGATTTGGTGTTTACCATAGAAAGGTGTTATATAAAATGAACGTTGATTCTTAGTACCTATTAATTGTTTCACCAAATGTACACCATGACTATCCTGAGTCCACGGACTAAGAGCATTCCTGACCCCTGAGGGATGTGCTGCTTTCCATCACCCCTCTGTCTAGCAGACCCACTTCCCAAGGACACCTGACAGAAAATGAGAAGTTTTTCAGATGGAAAAGGTGAATGAGCAGCTTTGGAAAAAATAAAAAAAAAAGGTGCTGTCATGCTGGTGAAGATTGTGACCTTGTATCTTAAAAAGAAAAGTCTGACTGATAAATTTGGCTCGATTAGCTGGCAGTTTACAAAACCCGGCTGTATATTTTCAACTTCTCACCTCCATCATGTCAAGTGCGCTTCAATCAATCAATCAACATTTATTTATATAGCACATATTCATACAAAAAAAATGTAGCTCAAAGTGCTTTACAAAATGAATAGAAAAATAGAAGACACAATAAAAAATAAACATAAGTCAACATTAATTAACATAGAATAAGAGTAAGGTCCGATGGCCAGGGTGGACAGAAAAAACAAAAACTCCAAAGGCTGGAGAAAAAAATAAAATCTGTAGGGGTTCCATTACAGTTGTCGTGCGTGGCTCTGTCGTGCGTATCCCATGACGCGATAGGAAGGTTAGAGTTAGGTGGGCAGGGCTCTGTCGTGCGTATCCCATGACGCGATAGGAAGGTTAGAGTTAGGTGGGCAGGGCTCTGTCGTGCGTATCCCATGACGAGATAGGAAGGTTAGAGTTAGGTGGGCAGGGCTCTGTCGAGCATATCCCATGGTCTTAGAGTTGGCGGGCGGGGCTCTGACTTGCTTGCGCTCACTGTCCTTAGTGAATTATATATGTATAGATATTTTATTGTACTACGAAGTTGAGAGAGAAACAGTTTTTCGATTCTCCTGTATGTTCTGCACATATAGTGAATTGACAATAAAAGGCTATTTGATTTGATTTTGATCTGATGAAAGCAATAATAGAAGTGCTGGCACAAGAACAAGGTGGTGCTATAAATGGATATTTTCTAATTTCAAAGATGATTGCTGGTGAATAATAGATGAGAGCAGTCTTGACACTGACCAACCAAGTTAGCAGTTTAACAAATGAGATGTGAAAATTAATAGTTGTCAAAGATTTATGAACAAATACTGTAGCTTTATATAGATGCTTTATGTTAACTTTAATTTAGAAATGAATGTTCTAGACAAAAATGTTGCTTCCTGTATTGGTTCTAAATATCTCCTTTTGAATTTAAGTATTGGAATTTGTGTGAATGTGCCTTCCAATATTCAATGTTATATTAATATATTAATTCTCTTGTTCTATTACTGGGTCACGAGGGGCAGAAGCCCTATCTTGACATCTTCGGGTACAAGCTAGGAATCAAGACTATACTGGATACCAGTCCATTTCAGAGCACCTTCACTTCTATCTGGTAAATTTCAAGAAAAACGGCCAGTCTTTCTGCATCCCTCTGTCTTTGGGATCTGGGAGGAAACCTACCGGTAAATACCCGGAGAACAGCCCATGCTAACACTAGAGGGACCCAGGATCTGACCCACGATTCGGGATCTGTGAGCATTCAGTGCTAAACAGAGCTGCCCCATAATCAGAGCAAGTCTGTTGGTAAACACATGGTTGATCCCTGTCATCCATACTTTAAATTTTAAAGCAGTGATTCTTTTGAAAGAACTAAAAGACCAAAATACTGACAGGTGAAAATGGACTTCAAGGCTTTCCCAGAGTAAACCAAAGAAATATATTCCATAGTTCTTAGAAAGTTAGTCAAATCTTAAATGCACATTTGTGGATTAATTCAATATTTTCAGAAACAAGGATACACAATCATGTACAGTAAGGGTGAGAGTCCACTTGCAAGCAGAAATGATCCTCGGATTAATAAAGTGTTGGACACAAAAAGCTGTGCACACTGTGTTTTTGCAGGACTTGTTTGGATTACACCTTAAATATGCAGTATTAGAAGAACTGCATGCATTCTGCATTCCCTGTACTAACCCTACATGTGGAGTCCATTAACCCAGAAGGGGCTGCAGGCTGCTGTGTTGGGCCTTTGGTTTGAAGTTATTACAACTAACACTTTCTGAAACAGGCACATGAACAAACTGCCACACCGAGACCCTCTTCCAGTACTTAAACGCATCATCCATTTCACCAAATTTCCATTAGAAAAACCTCAGCACTAGCACTGGTGAAGTGTAGTAATAATCCTAGCTGGCCAACAAATGCAATATTTATTGACATTATTATTAATTCATATTTAAATGGAGCTGGCTTTGCGAACACAGTTGTGCTCTGTCATAGCACATGTCAGTTGCAGCAGCAGTCTCACAAGTCTGGTTAAAGAAGCCATTGTATCCAAAGCAGTTCTCCGTCGTCTCAAGGCTGCCTTTAATAAAGGATTTGGTATTGAAGTGGTTGCCAGGGCAGCTTAGCAAGAGGCTCTTAAAGAGACAATTTCTCTGTTCTTGATGGGCTATATTTCTAATTGTGTGGTCTACACTGCCATGGTCTTTTTGCAGTGGGATTGTACGGAGGGCTGACATGGAAGTAGCCCAGTAGTGTAGTGTCTTTAAACAGTGTGTGTCCCCCTACTTACTTGAGGAGGCTGCAAATGGATAGAGAGGGGAATTCAGTGTACTTTCGGAAAGAACAGGAGAAACCTATAAACCATTACCGGTGCTTCCGACAGCTAATAGTGACTTCTATCCCATGACATAGCAATGGATTGTGTAGATTATGCAAAACACAAGAGCCTATGAACTTGGGGGGTCCACTCAGGGCTGAACAGATTTTTTTTTTAATTTTTAATAACTTAAATCACTTGCACAGTTCATTGCGTTAATAATTCACAGTTTCAGTGGCCTGTTTGCACGATCACCAGGCAAGTCCAATCCAGTCCGATCCATGATGATATTATGTATTTGTCAGGCCTACAGTTTACACGAATTTAGACTTCGGTAGTTCAGGGACACAGAGCCTAATCGGAGGTACTACACGGCCTAGCCCACCTTACATAGAAGTGCACATTCCCAAATTTAGCGACCTTTGGCGTGCCATAGCAAACGTGAATGGAAGACATTTTTAAGGATGTCATATGAATAATGTAAATATACATTATTATCGTAAATAATTGTTACTTTTGTACTTTGATTTGATGTCAACAGTTTTCGAAGTTCGAACTCATAAATGGTAAATCATAGCAGTTCTGTTGTTAAGTTGTGATCTCCGTTAGTTGGCAAACGCTGAAAATTTGAACAAATTGACATTTTTTATATATTATATTTATAATTTCCCCATACAACGCCATGTCGGCCAGTAGCAGCGGATCTGGCAAACATTATAAGAGTGGTGCTGCTAAACATAAGGCACGTCTGCAACAGGAATTGAAAAGCTTACCAAGATTTCTACCTTTCTCAAAACTGAGCAAGCGCCAGTGGTAGGAACTGAGAATGCCAATGCTGGCGAATCTTCGTGAAAGCTGCAAGCCAATTATGCAGGCAGTGCAGTGAGTGGAATGGTTGCAACTACCGAGTCTGGAAGTAGCGATTCAAAGGCTTCAGATAAGGTGCCATCCTCTGAAACTGTTCAAACTGGAGAAACTACTGAGGACAAACAAGTAATATATATGACAAAGCAATTTCCTACCAACAAGACACATTTCTTGGAGCCATTGACACCTGACGATAAACAATTTGTGATTTCAGTAGGTCCATGTCAGCCATCTGGACCATTTCCATGCCATCCAAGTCAAAAAGGCTGGTGCTTCTCTGACTTATATTTCACTGAAGTCAGCCAAGCAGGGGTCATCAAAAAAACTCATCAGAAATGACCTCAAATGACCGCAAGATAGACGTAGTGGCTTGGCTGTACTCTCAATCGAAAAGGAGCGTTTACGGTACTAGTGATATTATAAGTAATATGATTTGTGACTTGTCAGTCAGTTCCATGTTTGTAAGCTTTAACAGTTTAACATATCTGAAATCTGTTTTACTGTGCTGTGCCCCTTAGTGTGGCTTACTGTGCATTAGTGTCACCACTGTAAGGATTTGTGAGTGTGATTTTCTCAGAACTTGTGCAAAACAGGTTAATTATGTAGTAGCATCCTGTCAGCCAGAATTGTCGTTTTAATTTGTTAAAAATTGAAATTGCTTCATTTTATGGCACAGAACAGTTTCTACTTTCTAGCATACGTTACATTTTAATCATGTTCCTTCACAAACTTGTCTTGGAAAAGTAAGCGGGTCCACATTTTACATATTTTTATCTACTACTACTACCTACACCTCCCACATTCTATTCCCACAATTTGTTTTATTTTTGATAACTTACAGCGGCTGTAATAAAGCGATTACAAATGTTACTACTAATTCCATTTCGAGAACTGGTTTGTTTGTCACCAGTGTGTGATCTGATAGTGACATGGTTGCCCACCTGGTCCCTAGGATCTAGTTGAGAATAAATTACTATCAGGGCGCTGCACAGGGAACTTCAACAAGCTAGCTACGCCACTGCTTCCACCTGTATGATACCACTAGTTAGATTTTTGCGACTCAAACACTCTGCACTCCTTCACATGTACTGCTCGATAAGAATATTCTGTATTTATACTGAAAACTGAGTAAAGCAAATGCGAACAGCAAGTAAGTTTGATTGTGTAGGGCTAAATTGTGATATTATATATAATAAATAAAGGCAGAGGATATCCGGCGCCAAGATGATGGTAGAGAAGGAAAGGCCTAGAGGAAGGCTAAAGAAGACAAGGAGTCTGATGATATGAAAAAAATGGGGCCCACTTGAAAGGGTACTGGGGGGGAGCAGCTAACCTGGGCATTGGTAGAAGGAAGGAGCTAAAGGAAAAGGTCTGTTGGAAAGCTGCATGACAGGATGAGTGTGACAGCAGAGGACAGTGCCATCTGTCACAGAGCTCCACTTGAAGTAAGTTGGGTTAAAGTGTCCTGGTGAGTGTAGGCAAAGTGGCCTTCTGCAATATAGAGGTCTTGAATGGAAGCTGACTAAAAAAAGTACTGGATGTGTTTACACTTTTACAAAAGACACATAAAATGTGCCAGCTGCTCAAAATGACTTAAAGCAGGGGTGCCCAATGTATCAATAGTGATCAACCGGTAAATCGGAAAGGGAGTGCAGGTAGATTGCATTGCATTCAAAAAAAATTTTTTTTTAAACATTAGTCTATCATATATCCTTCCTATGGCATTTGCCACTTGATTGACATGCAGGACGGCCAGTCTGAGATCTCTTTTCTTGTAACACACTGGTCATCCCACACTCACAATCAAACGCACAAGCTACTGCAAAACTCTGGCTATCTTAAGTTATCTAGTTAACCTTCCAATTTATATCGACTAAAGACGGGATTTTAAAAAATTAGGGAGGGTATGGGTTGGATGTGGAATTGGAAGAGGATTTTTTTCTCACAATGTCACAATCGAAGTGCGTTTGTCTGATCTGTCAATCTATCATTGCAATTCCAAAGAAGGAAAATGTGGAAAGGCACTTTCGAACTGTTCATAAAAACTACGAAACTGACTTCTTTCAGAAAAGCGATCTGAGAAAGAGAAAGGAAAAGGGAACTAAAATTGCAGTTAATCGGACAGCCGTCATTTTTCACTCGGCTGAATTTAAAAGCAAAGGCAGACACACCGAAGCATCGTTCTGGGTGAGTCACTCGATCATTAAGCATAAGAAGTCCTTCCAAGATTGAGATGATAAAAGATGCTTTCGCTGAGGCAGATGGATAGAGAGAAATTCCTGCTGTGATTTCAAGACCCTTGGCTGGAGAAAAAGGAGTTTCTCCTTGTCATTAAACACGCAGAATACAAGCAACTTAATAACGATCAATGGCCGCTAGACTTGGCATGTTTTTACCGATCTGACCAACATGTTGAATGAGCTTAATTTTTAGCTGCAAGGAAAAGAGAAAACCATGGTCAATGTGATTAGCTCAGTTAATGCTTTCAAACGAAAAATGCCACATCTGTCCTCAAAGCTGCAGTGCCTTGATTTGTGCAACATCCAAAACCTCGCGTCAGAGCTGGAGACGCAATGGAAGGCGTGTGTGCAACTTGACAGAATACGCTACACAGAGCAGATTGAAAATTGTCTGTCAGACTTTATCTAATGGAAAAAAAAATAACGATTCGAATGTTCCCCAAGGTAACGGAGTAAGAGTAGCGTTTCTTCTTCACAAATATACTCAAGTAAAGGTAAAAAGTATGGTGCAGTAAAACTACTCTTAGAAGTACAATTTTTTTTTAAAGTTACTCAAGTAAATGTGACGAAGTAAATGTAACTCGTTACTACCCACCTCTGATACTCAGTATATATATATATATATATATATATATATATATATATATATATATATATATATATATAATTTTAGTGTAGGTAGATCATTATGACCTGGTCATTTTAAAAGTAGCTCGCAAGCCAAAAGGTGTGGCCACCCCTGACTTAGAGTGATAAAGTGTTATGTTACATTAGCAAAATACATAAAAAGCTTATTTGACACTTCCTAATCAAGACTGAAAGATTTGTTCTTTTTAGTGTTATTTACCATCCAGTGCTTCTGAGTTTATCAAGCCCTTGCAAAATTTTATTATGAAATACTACCACAGTCACTTGGTAAGAATATTAAAATTTGATTAGAGTGTTTAGAATGCACCACAGTCTTACAAATGAGTCTCAAGCAGTATGCCCTCCTCCACCTGAGTAGCGGATCCCCCACAAAACGTTTCCCCCTCCCACTCTGGCTGCCTCAAGACAGGGTCAGCCTTTGGTTATTATTGGTCCAGTGTGAAAATAACGTTATTTCTCAATACACATAGAAATTGAATAATTCTAAGTTGTTATTGTGGTCAACATGAACACCTGAAATTGGTGTTGTTTTGTTAAGCCATCATTTTCAGATTTTTCTGAAGTAAAAGGTGGTGTCCTGGAGATAGAGAGGTTAAAAATGCAAACATCCTACAATAATGGCAACTTTTAGTGAGGTAGTGTCATTATTTTTACCTCTTCTAGATATATTTACACAAGTATTTACAACATCTAAAATTTTATTAGCCTATTATTCTAAGTGAGAATATTCGAGAAATAACTGTAATGTCTTGTTGAAACAGGCGTGGAGGATATATATATATATATAAATATATATATATATATATATATATATATATATATATATATATATATATATATATATATATATATATAAGAATAAGATAAGATAGTTACTGTATGGTTTTAAATAAATAAACTGCCTTTCCCTCAAGGCAGTTTCAGTAAGGGATATGATTGACCTGTTGCTGCTATCTCACAAATATGTTGTGCTATTAATTTAGTATCATTTTTTAGCTAATAATAGCAACTTTTACTGAACTTGTCTCAGTTTTTAACTTTTCTAGATACGTATATGTAGAAAAATAGTACAAGCCTACATTCAAAGGTAGACTATAATGGAAAGAACTGAAGAGTTTTGTAGAGCTGTTAAGACGTACAGACACAAATTCTATTTATATACTGTACTAGCTGTGTGTGTGTGTTACCTGTCTAAGACGTAGTGCTCAGCATTAACGTTTGTTATTCTTCATTTGGTATAGCGTAACTTAAAGAAGTGTTAATGTTTGTGATGTACCATCAGTTTAAATGACAGTGACATAAGACCCGGATTGACACTCTCAAAGATATGCATTACCTCTGCTGCAGAATTACGTTGGAATTACAAATGGTAAGTCATGCCGCTATAGAATGGCGGCAGAACCCCCGACTGCGAACCCCAGCGGCCCGAGTTCGATCGCAGCCACCCGAGAGAGGCCTTGTCTTAGTTGATGTACTGCAATTTTTTCGTGAGGCAGTGTTACAAATAGCGAGTTGTACACTTATTCGCAGGCGCTCCCCCTTGGGCGAATGGTAACGCAGACGATCCTGACACCCAGCTTCTCGAGATCGATCCCCGCCATCGCAGCGAGAACATAGCAAGAAGTGGCCCTCCCTCGTTTATATTGAGCTTTTCGCGAGGCAGCATTACAAATAGCGCGATGAACCCTTCTCTCAAAGGAACCCGTCGTGGGCAAGCGGCAAGCCCGGCGACTCCGAACCCCAGCGGCCGGAGATCGATCCCCGCCGGGTCAGCAGCCCCAAAGCCCCACCCCCGGGGGGGGTGTGGCGAAAAAAGACCGACCGCGACTGTTTTAGTCCGTCCTCGTTACAGCTACTTTATTAAAAAAGTAAAAACTTTTTTTAGGTATGTTAGAGCGGTAAGAATCGATCTCGGGTCGTTGAGACTTGAAGACATCTGCGTTACCGCTCTCCCACAGCAGATTCATTGGGGCAAGGGTACTATTTGATATTTGTAATGTTGCCTCACGAAAAGCTACGTATAAATGACAGTCTCATTTGGAGTGGGGAATCGATCTTTGGTGTCTTGGGTTCGGATGCGCCTGCGTTGCCGCTCTCTCAAAGCGGATCCACTTGGGAGAGGGTACGACTTGATTTTTGTAATGTTGCCTCACGAAAAGCTATGTATAAATGGCAGTGTCATTTGGAGTGGGTGCTGTGGGGATCGATCTCGGGTCACTGGGGTTCGGGGTCGTCTGCGTTGCCGCTCTCCCACAGCGGATTCACTTGAGCAAGGGAACGACTTGATTTTTGTAATGTTGCCTCACGAAAAGCTACGTATAAATGACGGCCAAAATAAATCTTTGAGGGTTGGCTTCCCTACAAATTAAGGATCGAATTCAGAACCCAGGGTCTCCCGATAGCCACTTCTACCGTTACGCCAAAGCAGTTTGCCGTTAGCATCGTGGCAGAACCCTTTGTTTGTAATGCAGTCTTACGAAAAACTACACATAAATAATCATTTGCTTTGCGTGCAATTCGCACTCCGGCTGACCCGCGATCGAACGCGGGCCACCGTGGCTCGTGATGGCCGATTCTACCGCTTCTCCGCGGTGGGTCCACTGTAAGACTAGATTAGCATTGGCTATATATAATGTTTTCTCACGTAAAACCAATGTAAACCTTTTTCCGGTTTGGAGGGTTGGTTTCTGATTTCTCGGTGATCGAACGCGGGCCGCAGTGGGTTATGTTCGCCGGTTCTATCGCTTTTCCACGACGGCGTTTCTTATCACAAGGACATTATTCGCTATTTGTATTTCCTTTTCCCGTAAAGCCATAAATCTCTTTATGTTTTGAGCTCTCCTGACATATCGGGGATTGAACGCGGATTTCCTTGACTCTTAATTGCCTGTTCTACCGCTACTGTAAAGCAGCACTTAGCGCGCTGCTAGAACTCGCTATTTGTAACACGCTCGTTAGAAAAAATAAAGATAAATGGAGCTCTGTTAAGAGGGTCACTCCACGAGCTGCAGGATCGAACGTGAGTCACCCGGGTTAATGTTTGGCTGTTCTACCGACTATCTATTGAGCAGGGGTGCCCAGACATTTTGGGCTTGCGAGCTACTTTTCAAATGACCAGGTCGAAATTATCTACCTACATTAAAAATATATATATATATATATATATATATATATATATATATATATATATATATATATATATATATATATATATATATATATATATATATATATATATATATATACACAGTGAGTACGGAAAGTATTCAGACCCCCTTCAATTTTTCACTCATTGTCATATTGCAGCCATTTGCTAAAATCATTTAAATTAATTTTTTTCCTCATTAATGTACACACACCCCATATTGACAGACAAAAAAAAGATTTTTTGAAATTGTTGCAGATTTATTAAAAAAGAAAAACTGAAATATCACGTGGTCCTAAGTATTCAGACCCTTTGCTCAGTATTTAGTAGAAGCACACTTTTGAGCTAATACAGCCATGAATCTTCTTGGGAAAGATGCAACAAGTTTTTCACACCTGGATTTGGGGATCCTCTGCCATTCCTCCTTGGAGATCCTCTCCAGTTCTGTCAGGTTGGATGGTAAACGTTGGTGGACAGCCATTTTTAGGTCTCTCCAGAGATGCTCAATTGGGTTTAAGTCAGGGCTCTGGCTGGGCCATTTAAGAACAGTCACAGAGTTGTTGTGAAGCCACTCCTTCGTTATTTTAGCTGTGTGCTTAGGGTCATTGTCTTGTTGGAAGGTAAACCTTCGGCCCAGTCTGAGGTCCTTAGCACTTTGGAGAAGGTTTTTGTCCAGAATATCCCTGTTCATTCCGCATTCATCTTTCCCTCGATTGCAACCAGTCGTCCTGTCCCTGCAGCTGAAAAACACCCCCACAGCATGATGCTGCCACCGCCATGCTTCGCTGTGGGGAATGTATTGGACAAGTGATGAGCAGTGCCTGGTTGTCTCCACACATACCGCTTAGAATTAAGGCCAAAAAGTTCTATCTTGGTCTCATCAGACCAGAAAATCTTATTTCTCACCAACTCAGAGTCCTTCAGGTGTCTTTTAATAAACTCCATGCGGGCTGTCCTGTGTCTTGCACTGAGGAGAGGCTTCCGACAGGCCACTCTGCCATAAAGCCCTGACTGGTGGAGGGCTGCAGTGATGGATGACTTTCTACAACTTTCTCCCATCTCCTGACTGCATCTCTGGAGCTCAGCCAAAGTGATCTTTGGGTTCTTCTTTACCTCTCTCACCAAGGCTCTTCTCCCCCGGTAGCTCAGCTTGGCCGGACGGCCAGCTCTAGGAAGGGTTCTGGTCGTCCCAAACATCTTCCATTTAAGGATTATGGAGGCCACTATGCTATTGGGAACCTTAAGTGCAGCAGAAATTGTTTTGTAACCTTGGCCAGATCTGTGCCTTGCCACAATTCTGTCTCTGAGCTCTTCAGGCAGTTCCTTTGACCTCATGATTCTCATTTGCTCTGAAATGCATTGTGAGCTGTAAGGTCTTATATAGACAGGTGTGTGGCTTTCCTAATCAAGTCCAATCAGTATAATCAAACACAGCTGGACTCAAATGAAGGTGATCTCAAGGATGATCAGAAGAAATGGAAGCGCCTGAGTTAAATATATGAGTGTCACAGCAAAGGGTCTGAATACTTAGGACCATGTGATATTTTAGTTTTTCTGCAACAATTTCAAAAATTATTTTTTTTGTCTGTCAATATGGGGTGCTGTGTGTACATTAATGAGGGAAAAAATTAATTTAAATGATTTTAGCAAATGGCTGCAATATAACAATGAGTAGAAAATTGAAGGGGGTCTGAATACTTTCCATACCCACTGTATGTATATATTGTGGACGCTGGCCTGGACACAGACAGGCAGACATGTTGTTCATCACCCAACACACTGTTTATTTACAAATATTTACAAACTTCGTGCACTCACACCCCAGTGCCTTTTGCACCGTTTCCCCCAAGTCCAGGCCTCACAGTCTCTGTGCCTTGCTTAGTCCTTCTGACCACCTCTCCTCCGAGCTCCAGCTCCGTCCTCTTCCACCCGACTTCTGCCAATGACTGGAGGGAGGCGGCCCCTTATATACAGCTCCCGGATGAGCACCAGGTGTTCCCGGCATTCCTCCCTTGGCCACGCCCCAGCATGGCAGAAGTGCCGGCTGTCCTCCCGGCAGCTCTCCGGGTGTCTCCCAAAGTCTTCCGCCACACCAGGAAGTGCTGGGCTCTCGGGATATTTAGGCACTGGGGCGCTGCCTGGCGGTGGCCACGGGTCCCTACAGGGCTGGGCTTCCAAGCCCTGTACCCGAGGCCCCCAGCATAACCAGGACGGACGCCCCCTCTCGGTCTGGAGGAGGCACAAGCCCTCCTCCCGGCCGGGAACCACAATATATATATATATATATATATATATATATATATATATATATATATATATACATACTGTATATGAGTATACATAAAATATATGTTGTTGTACCTTGTATAACTGAATAACCTTTATGGCACAATAACAATTCAATACATTTATGGTCACTACAGTATTTGGATTTAATAATCTTCATGTGGGAAAAGGCTGACTCGCATAAATAAGTACAGCCGAATAATTCAGTCAAGGAGCTTTTGAATTCAGCCGAGTAAAAAATGACGGCTGTCCGATTAACTGCGATTTTAGTTCCCTCTCCTTTCTCTTTCTCAGATCGCTTTTTGGAAGGACGTCAGTTTCGTAGTTTTTATGAACAGTTCGAAAGTGCCTCTGCACATTTTCCTTCTTTGGAATAGCAATGATTGATTGACAGATCAGACAAACGCACTTTGATTGTGACATTGTGAGAAAAAAATCCTCTTCCAATTCCACATCCAGCCCATACCCTCCCCAAACAATGTTTTTTCAATCCCTTCTTTAGTCTATATAAATTGGAAGGCTAACTAGATCACAGCCGGAGTTTTGCAGTAGCTCGCATGTTTGATCGTGAGTGCGGGATGACCAGTGTGTTAGAAGACGAGATCTCAGACTGGCCGCCCGTATGTCAATCAAGTGGCAAATGCCAGAGGGAGGATATATGATAGACTAACATTTAAAAAAAAAATTTTGAACGCAACTCAATCTACCTGCACTACCTTTGCGATCTCCAGTCGGTTGCGATCGAAGCACTGGGCACCTCTGCTATAGAGGGTCTCCTTTTAATCTGGCAGCTCTTGTTTGATCTCCAACCAGGCAACGGTCACTGACATCTTATAGCGGGGGGACATGAATTTCTCGACTGAAAGGGACAAGCACTGTGTCCCCAAATTAAAAAGCAAAAAACGTGTTCGTAGCCAATGGGCAGTACCCTACCTGTTGTTATACAGCAAGTGGGAGTTAACTGAATAAGCGGTGTGGACGAAGTTTTCAGACCAGACAGCAGGTGAAACAATAAAGCAGCTTTATTATTTATTATTCAGATTCACAGTGAGAAACGTTTCAGAAAAGCAGACAATCAATACATGAAAGTGTCAGGGCTCCTCTGAACCCCGGCTGTTGGGTGGGGTCCTGTTTTATACCCCTAGAATACGTGATTTAATATCAATATAAAATGTAACAGTCAACACTTTTATTATACACAATCCTTGAGCCCCTTCTTAACACTTGATTTCTTGGCTCCTTGTGTTATGGCTTTCAGATGTAAGCTAAGGAACAATGTGATAAGGCAGGCTCATGCGTGGAATGCATAGACCTTGAGGCCTCTGCACAAATATTATTCTGTTTGCTGAAACAAAGCAGGCTTCTACAAGCTGACTGCTTAGACATGAATTAGTACAAGGGAACGAAGAGAACATTCGTCTTCCACATTCCCCCCTTTTTCAGCAAACAAAAATATTTGATCAGGGAAGAGTGGAGTGGGAAAAAGTAGGAGAGGGGGTTGGAGTGGAGTGGGCGGAGGAGTGTGGGGTGGTTGTGCTGAGCTGAAGCATTTTTTCTTCGTGTAAATAGTAAGCCTTTGCCATAGAGGCAGTAAAATACTTGGATACAATGTATCTGATCAAGGGAACAATACAGCAAGCTACAAGCAGGAGAACAATTAAAGCAACCGTAAGAGAGATGAGAACTGATTTTAGCCATTGGCCCCAGGACCCAAAAGTGGACATAAACCATTTGTCCCAAGGATTAGAAATGCCAGAATTAGTAGCTAGTTCATTAGAGAGAGCAGTCAAATCAGCTAAAGCACGGGTGATTGATCCATCAGGAGCTGTATTATTAGGGATATAGGTACAGCATGCATCACCAAACATAGCACAAACACCTCCTTTCTCAGCCAAAAGCATATCTAAAGCTAATCGATTTTGCCAGGTCATGAGGGATGTTTTATCAAGTTGCTCATGGATACCTTCAACAGCTTCTTTAGTAAAATTTAAAAATCGTTGTTGATTGTAATAGAGGTAATTAATCCAATCTACATTTTTGTTTATAGTAACCTGAGGAAAAATAGACTCAAATTCGGCAGCAACTTGGTCCCTTGCCTTGAACTTATCAGGGACTCCACGAGGGACTCCAATGGAATCAAAATACACCCCAGGGCCATGTAGGGAAAACTGGGAAGGGTCCACAGAACGGGTCGACGATGTCGGCCAAAATTGGTCGACACATGGGAGGCAGTTAAAGGGAGAAGTCGGAAAGGCATAACAAGTTGTATTAAAGCACAAGTGCCAGTCCAGTCAGGTGGAAGGATGTCAAGCAATTTGGACCTACGGCACATCCACCAAATATCGTGGAGTATTCTGAGTAATCAGAAAACTTGATAATTTGGAAGCTAAAGAAGAACAATTAACCGGAAAAGTTTGGGAACAAAATGAGGATGGGATATTACCAACCTTTGTGCCACAAGAGGAAGTGAGGTTTCTAAAAAAACAGGTATAATTACCTTCATGAGGCTGGAACATCGGGGGAGTCATGGGAAGAGTAGGGGGAAAAAGAAGGGAAAGTGTAATGCAATTAGAGTCGATTGGAATAGAGGAAGAGATAAAAAGGGCAAGTAGGCAAGGAAGGCCAGTAGGATCAGATATGTTAGAAAGGGAAAAGGGACAGTGGCCAAATGTGGCCTAGCTGTAGCACATGCATAGCAATCAGATTGATTTACTTGTCTAGCCGAATATAATACCCATTGCAGCCAACGGTTCTGATCCCCATACCCAGTTTCAATCGAAAAGTGGAAGAAAGGTGGAAATATTCATGACCTTGACAGGGGGCGGGTTTGGACCAGAGGTAGAGGGGAGGGGTGTGTGTGTGGGGAAATGGGAGGTGTTAGTAACAGGGTTCTCAACCTTAATTTGAAATCTCCCTAGAGGATCTATTCCAGATACATATGCCCCTAAAATATAGATTCCTGAATCATGTAAAGAAGGGTTCTTCAGAGTAATGATCAAAGGGTTACAATGGTATTGGCACATTCATGAGGGCATGTCCTTTTATAATAGAAAAACGATATTTCAGACCATACTTCTGGGCCTTATAGGGTTGATAACCCCAGTCATCAGTTCCAGTATTAGCAAAAACCCAGTCCCACTTGTCACAGTGACTTCCGAATCCAGAGTTTGTAACAGTTACACACACATATTTGTCAGACCAGGTCCACTGGATTTGTCGATCAGTCCCACAGTCAATAATAGAACAGAAATCCACCTGAACTGATGTGGTGATTCCGAAAGGAAAAGTCAAGGTGACCAGAGCAGTCGACAAGGGGATGGAAAAACATAGTAGGACCACAATCATGGGTGCCATCTTTTGCAATGTGAGACGTGAATCCAAGCAGGCAGTCCCTCAACTTTAACAGCGTGTGGTGTTTGACAGCAGAACTTAGAACGGTCCTCTCCACAGAGGGTGATGCCAATGTTTACTTCGAGTATCTCTCACCAAAATCCAGGTTCCTAACGGAATCGGGGAGTCCTTTAATGGAGGATTAGTTCTCCAGGCCTGATTCACCTGCTCGTGGACTTCCTTCAGAGAAGCTCGGAGACCTGTAAGATTGGAAAGAAGATCATTGTCAACAGTGTGCAGTGTAACATTACCTATGACCATGCCGACTGGCATGGGCCGTCCGGTCAGAATTTCGAATGGCGACAGCCCTAACTGCCGATGTGTTCTTCCCCTTAATCCCATCAAGGCCAGAGGCAGAGCATCAGGCCAAGTTAAATTTGTTTGCTCACAGATTTTAGCCAATTTAGATTTCAAGGTGCCATTGCATCTCTACTATGCCCCCACTCTGAGGATGGTATTTGCAATAATGATGTACATTTATCTGAAGCCAAGTAGTCAATTCATCAATCACAGAATTTACAAAATGACTACCATTATCAGTCTGCAATTTCTGTGGTATTCCCCATCTTGGAATGATTTCCTTTATCAAAGCTTTTGCTACAGTTTTGGCATCTGCATGTTTGGAAGGGAAAGCTTCCACCCATCGGGAGAACACATCAACAATTACTAAACAGTATCGGTACCCCTTTGATGGTGTTAATTCAATGAAGTCCATTTGGAGGTGTTCGAATGGACCCATTGGGTTAGGTGTAACGGCGGGACTTACCTGAATACCCTTTCCTACATTAAATTTCTGACACACTGCACAGTATTTACAGAATTGCTCTGCATATCTAGAGAAGCCTACTGCTTCCCAATGTTTCTCAACCTCTTGAACCATTGCATCCTTTTCAGCGTGGTTCAGGCCATGTGCAATTTTTGCTATACCTGGAAAAGAAGCTTTAGGAAGGAAAGGTTTATTAGTTTGCTTATGGGTCCAGATCTCATTGACCAATGATCCTTCCTTGGACCAGGTTCGTCTTTCTTTTTCTGAAGCTGAACTCTGTAAAGAAATGATCAAATTACTGGAATCTCTGTCATCTGTCTGTTGGAATAAAGAGATTGGGGTATTATTATATGCAGCTTGTTTTGCAAAGTGATCAGCCAGTTTATTTCCTTTACTGATAGGATCTTGTTTTTCAGTATGGGCTTGACATTTAACTATAGCCAATTTTGATGGCTTGGTTATAGCTTCTAAAAGGGATTCTATGAGTTTTTGATGCTGAATGGGCTTGCCAGTACTGGTCTTGAATCCCCTGAGTTTCCATAATGCCCCATGATCATGGCAGACTCCAAAAGCATATCTAGAATCAGTATAGATAGTTACAATTTTTCCCTCTGACAACTGACAAGCTCGGGTGAGAGCTATCAATTCAGCTGCCTGTGCGCTCAAACTTGAAGAAATTCGGTTTGCTTCCAGCAAGTGGTCACCTTTGACCACTGCATAGCTGGTTGAAGGTGTTCCATTTTCCAATCGTAAAGAACATCCATCCACAAAAATTATCTCCCCTGTTCCTAAGGGTGTTTCCTGCAGGTCTGGTCTAGGTTTTATAACCTTAGTTATTTCGTCGTGACAATTGTGGGGCTCCCCTTGATTTTCAGTTGGAAGCAACGTAGCTGGATTTAAGGTGGAGCACCTTTCTATGGTGATGTTTGACAACGTACAGAGTACATTTTGATAGTGTATTGCCCTAGCAGTAGTGAGATGTGAGGTTTTAGCCTGTACTAAAATGGAGTGTACGGCGTGAGGCACTTTTACCACTAGGGGGCTCATGAGCACTATATCTGTACTGGCTAGCATGGCCTCTGTTGTGGCTGCTACGCTCTGAGACAGGTTGGAAGTCCCAGCCACTGGATCCAATTTTTTCGAAAAATAGGCTATTGGCCTTTGTTTGTCTCCATGGAGTTGTGTAAGAACTGCAGTCATATATCCCCCCTTTTCGTCCACGAACAAAGTGAATGGACGCCCATAATCAGGAAGGCCTAACGCTGGCGCAGAGCGGAGAGCATGTTTTAAGTCACATAGAGCCTCCTCAGCCTGATCATTCCATGCCACCTGACCAGAAAGGGGGAGATCAGGGGTGTTTGCTAAAAGTTGTAAAGGCTGTGCTCTTTCAGTGAAGTTTAAAATCCATTGCCGCAGTATCCTAGAATGCCTAATACAGACATAACCTGTTGTTTGTAACAGGTCTAGGAAGATTTTGAATGGTGTTGATACGATCGCTAGAGAGAGCTCTTGTTCCAAAAGAAATGTCATGACCTAGATATTTCACAGTTGTTTGAATTAACTGCAGTTTTGCTTTAGAAACTTTATGGCCATTTTCAGCTAAAAATGATAACAATTGCTGAGTATCATGTGCACAATCTTCTTCGGTAGTACTACACAACATTATATCATCTACATACTGTATCAATAAACTTCCTTTATCTGGCCAAAAGCCTTCTAAATTTTGAGCAAGAGCTTGTCCAAATACACAAGGGGCTTCAGTATATCCCTGAGGCATAACGGTCCATGTCCAACGGCGGTTTTGGAAAGTAAAAGCAAACCAGAATTGAGAGTCGGGGTGCACGGGAACAGAAAAATAAGCATTAGCAAGGTCAATAACAGAGAAATAGTGGGCGGACGGGGGTATCGTAGAAAGGATAGTGGAAGGATTAGGAACAATAGGTGCCCTAGGAAAAACTGCAGAATTAACGTCTCGCAGATCTTGAACAAAACGCCATGAACCGTCAGCCTTTTTAACAGGTAAAATGGGGGAGTTGACTGGAGAGTATTGAATTTGAATGATTGCTCCACGTTTCACGAGATCGGAATGCACAACAGAAATGCCAGCCTCTGCTTCTGGAGAGAGAGGATACTGGGCGCGATGCGGGCGGAAGGACGATTTTGGGAAAATCACCAGCGGCTCACAGTGCCACAACAATCCATAAGCAAGCGTCCCCTGGGACCACAGTGCATCAGGAAGTGAGGAAAGCCAAGAGGGGTATGAAGTCTGTAATGAAAATGCGGAAAGGGTGGGCGGCATAATGAACGGATAACTGGAAGGTCATCCTGAAGTAAAACCTTAGTTATTAAATGATCTGAAGTGTCAAAAATACCCGGAACAACATGCAGCCAGTCCGTCCTATTGAGACATTGTCCCACCCATTGCCCAACCTCGACCCAGTGAGTGGTGCTAGATTTGGCTAAAGAAACATGGGGAACTGAACCACCTAAATAAAAAACACTTTGTGAATATGTGAGGTGCACCAGAGCAGCCGCTTTGGTGGATGAGAAAAAAATGCAAGGGATATGAAGGGTCTCTGAGCTAGTACTTGAAGAGAGAAAAGATTCTAACCAAGGTGTGTCCACTTCAGCAGGGAAGTACTGGGCAGTGCAGTGAAGGGTGTTGGGGACTTGCAAGTGGGGAGAAAGACATGAAGGGAAAGAGTGTAGGGCTTTCAGGAGAATGGCATGTGAGGAGATGTTCAGGGTCCAAGCTGCAAAAGAGGGCTTAGTGTGGGGGGAGGTTTGGTACAAAAGTTTAGGAATAGAACAGTAAAACCCTCGTTCAGTTAGAGAAATAGAGAGGGAGAGCTTAGACATCAGATCCCTTCCTAACAGATTAACAGGGCAGAGCTGATTTAACAAAAACCTGTGCAGCAAAGTGGAACCCCCGGAATGAAGCTGAACCCGAAGAGGTTGAGACACTGGCAAAACATGTGGTTGGCCAGAAGCGGTAAGAACAGTCACTTTATCGTTCGAGGCAGGGACTGCCGTCAGCGAAAGGGTGGAACGTGTAGCTCCAGTATCAACAAGAAAAGCAGTTTCAGTGCCATTCACCAGCAAAGTCAATAAAGGATCTGTTTCCGCATGACGAGTGAGCAAAGGCAACTGAAAAGAGTGGCTGGGGGTCCCTGCAAATTCCTAGGACCAAGAAATATCCTCAGGTGCAGATAAAGGAGGTGGGGGAGGAAACTGATATGGGCAGTTGCGGCGGAAGTGTCCCATCTCACCGCACCCATAACAGGCATAAGATGTAGGTGCTTGATCTGAGGGGAGAGGCGGCTGAGCAGATGAAGAATTTGGATTAGGAAGCAAAAATCCGCGACCTCTCCCCCGGCCTCGCCCCTGTCCTCGGAAAAATCCACGTCCTCTACATCCTCGACCCCTGCCTGAGGCGGCTCCACCTGCATAATAATTCATTTGTGCCGCGATTAACTTAGTCTGAGTGTCTGACTCTTTTTGTTTAGTCTGTCGTTCAGCATGCTCCACGTGTCTTTTAACTTCATCAAAAGTGGCATTTTCCCATCCAATACAGGATGTATTGGATATCACTTCTGAGTCCTGACACAAAAGGAGGAACTGCTGCCTTGACACGGTCATCTGAGTTGTCTAAGCCAGAATGGTTTGTCATCAAGTCCTGAATGCGGTGTGCCCATTCATCTACCGTCTCATCTTTCTTTTGTTTGGCAGCTGAAATAAGGGACCAGTCAGTGCCCTTTTTATATTTTGCAGCTATTGCAGTTTTCACATGTTCCCATTGGGCAAGGAAAGGACCCTCATTATTTTGTCCACGAGGCAATGCCTCATTCCACTGCCACTGTACTCCATTATGCTGCCCATGATTAACAGTAGCCCAAGTAGTGCCCAACTTTCTGCATAGCACCTGGGTCCACTCGGCTGCACTGGGTTTGTACATATTATCTAGCTCCTGCACCTGCTCCACAAACTTCAACCCACCAATTACTTTAGGATCAGGCAATTCGGACACTACATCTTTCAGCTCTTGAATATCCCAGTTACGATGTATCATTACAGTAGTGGGGTTATCAATTCCTGGGGGCAGAGTGGGATCGTGTCGTGGGTTAGGGACCTCGATTAAGGGGCATGAAAATGTGGGTGCTAAAGGTTCAGGGGACCTAAATGGGGTAAGGTTTTCAGGGGACTTATCTCTAAGGGTCTTACTTCTAGTACGTTGTGAAATGGAAGGCTTTTTATGTGCGTTTGAAGAGCCTCTCATAGCCCCTAACAAGTGGCCATCAGTCTCACCATCAGGATCCGTAAGTGCGGAGGGGTCGCACTGATATTGTTCATCAAAGAAATCATCAGTAGCTGGGGCATCTGTAATCACAGGAAACATTGGGGCAAGGATTGAATGTGGCGGTGGAAGGGGTTGTGGGGAAAGTGTTGGGGAAGAGAGCATGGGATATAAAGGGTCTTTTTTATCACTCCTCTTCCTCCTTCCTTCAGACTGGGGTCCCCATCAGCCTGCACTTTCTGTAAAGCTATAAGCAGCTCTTCTTTTTCCTTTCTATTCTTAAGTTCAGCAACTAAAAGCTCATTCCGTTTCTGTGCCGCTTCCAACGTACGGTCTTTAATAACCAGTTCCCATCTGTCATACATATCCATCCGATACGGACCTCCATTGCAACAACCCTGTGTATTTCTGCACAGTATTTTTCTAATCTCCTGTATCTCACTAATATCCCCGGTTCCCTCCACTGGCCATCTACCTGCACTGTCCTTATTCCACTTTCTACATGCCTTTTTAAAATTTAATCCTGTCCTCTTTTCAATGAGCCTTCGAGGGGACCTGCCTTTTGATCCCGATGGCGCACCAGGAGCCCGGCAATCCTCCGAAAACAACCCTTCTAACGTTAGGTTACTCTTGGGGGACTGTTTGACTGGCTTGCTATTTGTTTTTCCCATAGTGAGCGGCAGGACATCAGCAGAAAATGACTCAGCCCTCGATAAACCCAGTTCCACCCGCCGTCCGCTCCTATTCCCGGATTACAGCTTCAGGTGACTTCGTGTCCGTTTATTCGCATCAGCAGAATCCTACATCAATACGCCCCGTGGAGTCCGGGATATGGAGGTTTTTACCCCGATCCCTTCATCAGACGGTTTGTATGCATCAATCTGCCAGGGTATTGTCTCCGTCACCTTTGCAACCCATTGAAACAAGAGTATGACCAGACAGCAGATGAAAAACTCGACCTCCCGTTTATTTAGACACACATTCTCTAAATACGCCCTTTCACCCCCGTTCCTCAAATATATAGAAGCATGCCACTAGCCTCTTTCTAATCCACTTCACAGGGATGACCAGCTAACATTCACACTGTGCCGTTTTCCGTAGGGTCCCAAGTCACCCTCCGTGAGTCCTTAGAACCCTCCTATGGGTCTGATACAGTATGCTCTCTTATCCTTTATTTTGCATATGCTTTTATTATTTTTCATTCTATATTCATATTACTTTTAGCACACCAGTCAAACTCAACTAACAGGAATCCCCCGATATACTCACCGCGAGTCCGTCCACCTGCCTGGAAATGCCCGTCAAGTCGTGCCTCGTATCGGCTAGGAGGAGGTCAGGGTCTCCCCACGCAGGAAATGCCCAAGGCAGGCCAATCCTACTAGTACCGACGCTGGACCCGACCTGGCCGGAATCGGCTCCACCACGGTCCTCTGGACGATCCTGCACAAGGAGCCGTCTGCCGTCTCCTGCCCCACGTTGGGCGCCAAAACTGTGGACGAAGTTTTCAGACCAGACAGCAGGTGAAACAATACAGCAGCTTTATTATTTATTATTCAGATTCACAGTGAGAAAAGTTTTAGAAAAGCAGACAATCAATACATGAAAGTGTCAGGGCTCCTCTGAACCCCGGCTGTTGGGTGGGGTCCTGTTTTATACCCCTAGAATACGTGATTTAATATCAATATAAAATGTAACAGTCAACACTTTTATTATACACAATCCTTGAGCCCCTTCTTAAACTTTATTTCTTGGCTCCTTGTGTTATGGCTTTCAGATGTAAGCTAAGGAACAATGTGATAAGGAAGGCTCATGTGTGGAATGCATAGACCTTGAGGTCTCTGCACAAATATTATTCTGTTTGCTGAAACAAAGCAGGCTTCTACAAGCTGACTGCTTAGACATGAATTAGTACAAGGGAACGAAGAGAACATTCGTCTTCCACAGCGGATATGCAACTCTAATGCAAATTTCAGTCCTAGCTGTGTTGAATATCTTTTATACGATGGTACATAGGAAGTGCCAGAGGAGAAGCCGGTGGTAGTTTTTGATCAAATCCCGCACCACTTCATTTTGGCCCAGTGGTCAGCTGGTGGCCTAACTTGTAGTTGTCGTTTTAAACGTCGCAAAATTTAGAGCTGTTCCAACGGAAACGTGGTTCTTTTACTCGACCCGTTTGATGTGTTTTTCGGCTATACAATCTACAACTCCGACGACGAGGCTATAATAAAATGGATTTTGATATTATATTAGATTATAAAAATATGTAATCTCTGTGTTACTAGAATAGTAAATAATTTTTCCGTAACAATTCGGATAGCGCGTGTTCAACACTATAAATGCAGCTTTGTTTACTTAACTGTTTCAATTCGTGTCTGTTGCTCCAAAATTTGACTGAACACCCAGAATGAACTATAAACAAATGTCGGAATGCGCAGGGTCCTGCTAGTCCGAGTCACAAAATGCGCTATATCTGCGGCGCACCCCTGCCACCTTGATCACGGCTGATAACACACACACGGTCACTTTAGGTGATGGCAACTGCGATCTGACGGGATTTTGGCCCACATTTTCTACTGCACCTTCACGGTCCACGCGGTGAGGGGTCTTGGCGGTTGGATCTTTTAAGGAGAAGCGCCGTTGCCTCGACAGTATTACCCCTCCGTGTTTCTGTTTTCGGGCGTGTTCCGTATTCTTGGTAAGCATATTAGTATTCGGTATATTAAGGCTCGGTCGTCTCAATACGTTAAATACAATTTAAATCGGGAATTGCATAGGAACCCGCTCAGGGATAAGCGGCAATGAAAACGACTTGACATAAATAAACAATGCGAATCTATGTTTTTTTTTTCTTTCATTTAAAGGCAGGCTTTTGTCACCCTTGTTTTGCCAAGCTCACTGGCGTGATTTGACCATAATTAAACAGGCACACAACCTCGGACAGCTAATGGCTTCTCAATTTAATCAGTCGTTTTAGTCAAATTATTTCCTTCTTTCAGATAACGGCGGTCCATTATAGGCTGATCAGCCCCCGAAACAGACCAGTGGGGTTTCCTGGACCTTCGTAAATTGACTTGCTGACGGAACTGGGAAGCATTATTCGGCTGGATGCTTCTCACCAAAATGTTGAGGTCATTCGATTTTAACTGTCTTTGGTGCCATTCTAAGTATAAGTATATCTATCTATGCATCTATCTATCTATAATGCTTGCCATCTATTGTTTTTTTTTTTTACTTTGCAATTCAAATGAAGTCTGTAAATTAAAACACAGAACCCATAAGGCAGCCAGGATTACTACAGCAATCCAGCTTTTCACACCTTGTCATCTTTGCCTTAACAAGGTGTGAAAATGTTGCCCTCCGTCTGCAAGGTTAGAAGAGGTAGCTTGTAATTGCTTCTGCAGCTTGGAGCGCTGGCTGCAGGCCTAAATCTGTCATCTTCCCTGGGTGATGGCGAGCGACTAGCGAGGGAGTGTATTCTGTATGTGTCGTGATGAATGGCTGGGTCTCTCCGCTTCTAATTCCTAACTTTATTTTTTCCAGGGGGATTCCAGGGAAGAAATGCGGGACCATTATCTTATCTGCAGAGGAGCTGAGCAACTGTCGGGTCAGTATAAGCTTTATGAGAACTTCATTCTCCACTTGCTGATTGTTCTCAGTGTGGCTAACTTCTGATACTGTAAATATTCATCTATACTTTTAATTCGGCCTACTACACAACTCAACTTGCTGTGTGTTCTGAAGTGGATTAAGTCAATTGGAGAGTTATAGTTGTGCTTGAAAGTTTGGGAACCCTATAGAATCTATATATATAATTCACTAAGGGCACGCAAGACAGTGAGTGCAAGCAAGACAGAGCCAAGCCCGCCAACTCACAGAGCCTCGCCGCCAACCCTAACTAAGGGCAAGCCAGACAGAGAGCGCATGCAAGACAGAAAGCCACGCCCGCCAACTCACAGAGCCACACCCACCAACTCTAAGACCATGGGATACGCATGACAGAGCCCCGCCCACCATCTCTAATCCTGCTTCCGTGTCCACCATCGCTCTCGATCAAACAGCAATAATTAGCAAACAAACAAAGATAACTGCCAGTAACAGTGCAAAATTCACAATTGGTATGCCAGTTTTAAAAGATAAGTTTTGAGGGTAGTTTTAAAATGTCTTATTAAATTGACCTGATGTATATGAGAGAGAAGAGAATTCCCGAGTTGAGGAGCACTGCGAGAGATGCTCGAGCTCCCATAGCACGGAGTTTGATGTGTGGTACAGAAAGTAGAGCTGCAGATGAGAATCAGAGTGAGCGAGACGAGTGTCAGTCGGTAGGAGATCAGCAAGTCTGTGGAGAGCTTTAAATGTTAAGAGCGGTATTTAGTATTGTATTCTGTAGTTAACAGGGAGCCAGTGAAGTTGAAAGAGAGTAGGTGTAATATGTTCAGTGGATTTAGAACAGCAGGTTATTATCCTGGCAGCAGAATTTTGAATAAATTGTAATCGATGGATACATTTTTGTGGGATGACAGATAGAATAGCATTACAGTAATCTATACATGTGGTGACTTGGGTATTAACCAATACTTTAGTACTGTGCTGCGTAAGAACAGGACGAAGTCTAGAAATGTTTCGGAGATGGAAGAATGCAGTCTGAGAAATGTTACTTATACGGGAGGAATTACTTAATAATAATGGTTATTATTATTAATAATTGCCATTATTAGTGTAAAAATGGATATAAATAATTGCATGTAAACGATTCACCAAAATCTGTTGTATGTAAACGATACTGTTTAAAACGTTATTGTTTTTTCATCAGAAAACCCGTTTTCCACGTCTACCTGTATTAGTTTAAATGGCACTTTTACCACTCGCAATAATGCGGACGCGCTGACTTATCATGTCGACTGGGCAACACAGTGAATGCGGTGTCTATCTATATATGTCTAAGTTTTCCGTAGCCTGCTACAGGAAGGTACTCTCTCGACCATTGGCATTGGTTTCGCTCCTTGCTATTTTTGTTATACTGCAACGGTGGTTTCCTAAGCCTTTGTTATACTGAATTCCTTTCTCACCGTTTTCCGTTCCTATTCTTACACCGCTGTATGCTATGGTGGGCTTTGGCTAGTTTTCTATATTTCTGCATAAATATGACCTAAAACATCATCAGATTTTCACTCAAGTCCTGAAAGTAGATAAAGATAAACCAGTTAAACAAATGAGACAAAAATATTATACTTGGTCATTTATTTATTGAGGAAAATGATCGAATATTCCATATTTGTGAGTGGCAAAAGTATGTGAACCTCTAGGATTAGCAGTTAGTTTGAAGGTGAAATTAGAGTCAGATGTATTCATTCAATGGGATGACAATCAGGTGTGAGTGGGCACCCTGTGTTATTTAAAGAACAGGTTCTATCAAAGTCTGCTCTTCACAACACATGTTTGTGGAAGTGTATCATGGCACAAACAAAGGAGATTTCTGAGGACCTCAGAAAAAGAGTTGTTGATGCTCATCAGGCTTGAAGAGGCTACAAAACCATCTCTAAAGAGTTTGGACTCCACCAATCCACAGTCAGACAGACTGTGTACAAATGGAGGAAATTCAAGACCATTGTTACCCTTCCCAGGAGTGGTCGACCAACAAAGATCACTCCAAGAGCAAGGCGTGTAATAGTTGGCGAGGTCACAAAGGATCCCAGGGTAACTTCTAAGCAACTGAAGGCCTCTCTCACATCGTCTAATGTTCATGTTCATGAGTCCACCATCAGGAGAACACTGAACAACAATGGTGTGCATGGCAGGGTTGCAAGGAGAAAGCCACTGCTCTCCAAAAAAAACATTGCTGCTCGGTATGCAGTTTGTTAAAGATCACATGGACAAACCAGAAGGCTATTGGAAGAATGTTTTGTGGACGGATGAGACTAAAATAAAACTTTTTGGTTTAAATGAAAAGCGTTATGTTTGGAGAAAGGAAAACACTGCATTCCAGCATAAGAACCTTAATCATCTGTGAAACATGCTAGTGGTAGTTTCATGGTTTGGGTCTGTTTTGCTGCATCTGGGCCAGGACGGCTTGCTTTCACTGATGGAACATTGAATTCTGAATTATATCAGAGAATTCTATAGGAAAATGTCAGGACATCTGTCCATGAACTGAATCTCAAGAGAAGGTGGGTCATACAGCAAGTTAACGACCCTAAGCACACAAGTTGTTCTACCAAAGAATGGTTAAAGAAGAATAAAGTTAATGTTTTGGAATGGCCAATTCAAAGTCCTAACCTTAATTCAATCAAAATGTTGTGGAAGGACCTGAAGCGAGCAGTTAACCCACCAACATCCCAGAGTTGAAGCTGTTCTGTACGGAGGAATGGGATAAAATTCCTCCAAGCTGGTGTGCAGAATGATCAAAAGTTACCAGAAACGTTTAGTTGCAGTTATTGCTGCAAAGTGTGGTCACACCAGATACTGAAAGCAAAGGTTCACATATTTTTGCCACTCACAAATATGTAATATTCGATCATTTTCCTCAATAAATAAATGACCAAGTATAATATTTTTGTCTCATTTGTTTAACTGGTTTCTCTTTTTCTACTTTTAGGACTTGAGTGAAAATCTGATGATGTTTTAGGTCATCTTTATGCAGAAATATAGAAAATTCTAAAGGGTTCACAAACTTTCAAGCACAACTGTATGCTGTGTTTATATTCAAATGTTTATGGACAATAAACTATAAGGATGCTCATTCAATTGTTTCCCTTTACTCTCTGGATGAGCCTCAGTGATTGATCTGCCGATGCAAAAATCATTCAAAAAAGTTTATAGACTGTTGTCATAGGCCATTATCTTAGAAGTTATCTTCTATAAAAACAACTGCCAAACGTGTTATTTGTATTATTATTACTAGTAGTAGCTATTTTTCCCCACAGAAATCAGACATATCATTTCATCTTGGTGATCATCTTTACAAACGTGTTTTTTGTGATTCATAAACATTTTTAAATCAATTACTTAATGCAGTCATTATGATGATTATTACCATTTTGCATAGTTAATTAGGCAAAAAAAAACAAAGTAAACTTGTGAAATTGTCAGATAATACTAAAAATGGAGGGACAGCAGATACTGAGGAGGCAGCAAAAACATTTAAAGCTTCAGAACTGGGCAAAAATTTGGAAAATAACAAAGTAACAAAGATAGTCAAGAGAAATGAAAGGTTTGGGGCAGCCACCCACATAATATGCCCTGGCTATAAGTGGGTTAATTTTTTTGAATTGTGTTTAGGTTGATATCCAAAACACAACTGACTTTAGTTTTAGAACATAGCAGCTTTAAAGACCCTGAACCAGAAGTGACGTCAGCCAGCGCGCCAGAACAGGAAGTGACACCTTCCGGACCTCAAGTGATGTCATTCATTGCACCCCAGAACTGGAAGTGAGGTCTTCAGGACCAGAAGTGACGTCATCATTAATCCCAGTGGAATTTCCCGTGAATAGTCTGCAGAGGACGGAGAGAGAAAGTTAGTTCAGCTCGCCACCCCCTGGTCTGGTGTAGGACTAGTATTATTTAGGCCCTCTAGCTGCCTCCCAATTGCACATGTCTGACAATGTTTAATGTAGAAAAGTTCTGCATGTGAACAACTGGAACGTCAATTCTAAATGCAAGGTTGGAGATGTTGTCCTACAGGAAGCAACCTCTGAACAGGATTTAGGGAGTTATGCTGACACAGCTTTTTTCATCATCTAAGCAATGTGCAAAAGAGATTAAAAAGGCAAAAAAAAGGTTAGGTTTTTTTATCATTGAAATTTGAACATAATCGAGGAATGTTATGCTTAAACTATATAATGCACTAGTGAGACCACATCTGCAGTCGTGTGTGCAGTTCTTCTCACAGTGGTACAAGAAAGACACAGCAGCACTTAAAGCTGAGCAGAGGAGAACAACCAGGAGCATCCGAGGACTTCAGGACATGACAAACTGTGAGAGACTTGCAGAAGTAAACCTGTGCAGTCTCGAGCAGAGGAGTTGATGTGGGGACCTGATCCAAGTCTTCAAAACTTTCAAAGGAATCGATAAAGCAGATCCAGCAGAATTCTTTCAACTAAGCAGTAAATCACATACTTGTGAACCCCTGGGGAGGAAATGAAGGGGAAGGTGTATGTAGGACTGAAGCTAGGGAGCGTTGTGGGAATCTGCAACAAACTACTGAGCCATGGAGATGAAGACAGCCTTCAAGAAGAGTCTGTATGAGATACTGGCACAGCTTAGCTATTAGCTAACTGAACGAGTTTGATGGACGGAATGGCTTCTTTCGTTTGTCAAATTTGTTATGTTCTAACGAAAATTGAATTTTACTACATTTTAAACATTTAACAATAATAATAAATGTCAATTAAATAGAATAAGTCAGTGACAAATAATAAATAACAATATGCACACAAAAAATAGTTTCTCTGACTAAAGATTAAAATGTCACTGCGATGACACACAAAAACTGAGTAACAGGGCTAAATGCAGCTGCATATTCTAAACACATTCATTCTGTGCAGTTGAGTGCTGTCTCTTCTTCTTTCTTGTTACAAATACATGTCATGTATAATAAGTGCATCTCTGACATTTTAATGGGTGTTTTGGGAGCAATGTTAAGGTGAAACAATGAACTAATGTTGCAGCAGGATTTTGTTCAAAAAAATACGCAGTACTGTACACTCCCAATGTCTTTGCAAAATGATGAAGGTCCAAGTCTTTAGAGTCTTGGTCCTTCCTGTCTTGCTATATGGTTGCGAGACATGGATGCTATCCAGTGACCTGAGATGAAGAATGGACTCCTTTGGTACTGTGTCTCTTCGGACAATCCTTGGGTGCTACTGGTTTGAGCGGTTGCTCACAGAGTCCTGAATGAGGCACATTACCTGCATTGTGAGGGAGTGTCAGTTACAGCACTACGGCCATATGGTGTTATTCCCCGAGGGTGATCCGCCTCACAGGATCCTCATTGCTGAGAGCCCAAGTGGCAGGACCAGGCCAAGGGGATGCCCACGTAACACCTGACTGCAGCAGATAGAGGGTCAGTCGAGATCCTGAGGTGTTTTGTCACGTGGTGGGTGCGACAACACGCTGTACCAGTGCGTGCTCCCCAACCTGACTGCTGTAAATTTGTATTTGCATGTTGTATGATAATAATTTATGAACGGCCTGCATAAATCCACATGCTATGACAAAGTTTCAGTTGAGTTACAACCTGAACACAAAGCCATGATGTTTGCCTGCAACAAAAATAAAGTTTAAAAAAAAAAGTTTGTTGATATATATGTTTTATTTTATATATAGTGTGAAATTAATAGCCTCGACACAGAGAAAAAAGGTTTGGGGCAGCCACCCGTATACTTGAAGCCTGGCCTCAAAAAGACATAATAAGTTGCACAAATGTGTACAGAGTTGAGTCGAAAACAGAACTGAATTTCCAGAGGAAGTTTTCTTGTATTTAAGGTAGGGAGGTGGAAGTGATGTCATTGAGGCAAGGAACCGGAAGTGACGTCCTCGGTGCCAGAACCAGAAGTGACGTCATCGGGGCTGATTTAGGCAGAATTTCCTGTGTCCTGTCTGCAGAGATAAAAGAGGAAGGTTTTGTGCACCCTGCCACCCCCTTTCCTGGCGTGGAATCACCTTCTTTTGGTCCATTCAGCTGCCTCCCATACGCACGTGTGTGTCAATAGATATATATTTTGTGTTTGTTTTATATATATAGTATGTTGTCATTGGGCTAACCTATTACTTCTTGCACAGACACAATCCTATAATGGGCAAGGCAGCTTTGGAAAATAAAAAAGGATTTCCAAAAAGGTTTGAAGATTGTGTACAAAGACTTCAGTTCTCTCTCGTTATTCAAAAGACATTCATGATATTTAACTGAGCAAATCACTTAGTTTGGGGGTCTGCACAATACTAAATAAATAGCCTGACTGGTTTATCAGTGCTGGAGAATCATGAGGAAACTTGGTTATCAAGTCAACGGGTATGTAATGAAAAATCGCACAAGACTATATTTAGATAATCGATATATTTAAAAAGCATATGGTATTAAATTGATTTTAAGTGGTCCGTTAAAAGACCCAAAGTAGGCAGCAAGCATTAGGTTTAAAGTACAACTGTACAAAAGCTCTAATAAATTAAATTATTAAAAATAGCCTTCTCCGTGCAGTTTTCATGGTATGAATTTTAAAAAGCATTAAGCGCAGAGTGAAAAATGATTATTAATTTATATCATATTAAAGCAGCGGCAGCAAATTTTGCAGCAGTAGCCAGTTGATACATTTTCTCTGTGTGGGAAACACTAATTATTGTTAGACAGATCGTGCGGTAGTCACAGTTCCAGAGTTCTGGGTTCGACTTCCCTTTCACTGTCTGTGATTTGGTTGCACATTATCCTATTTTTTATTTTTTTTGTATAAAGGAACAAATCAATTTAAATAAACAAACAGAAGTATTTGTAAATCATTTGCCATGTACTTGAACTACTCAGCTTGGTTGCCATCTGCCATTAAGACTGCACTGAGGACTGAATACGATATTGTTTTGGACCAGGAAATGAAGTTCAAAAATACCCTTCAAAAGGTCACAAACATGGCACCATTTTAAATACCATTATGCCTCTGATGTCTCAATCAGAACGTCTAACAGTCATGAGGTACCAATAGCAAGTCATAGAATGGCAACAACCATGAAAAAAACTGCGATGCTGAGATTCAATACAAGCTATAGTGGCCGAGATTGAAGAGAGTGTCCATACAGCAATTACTTCCAGGTACTTCGCCAGTCGCAGCGTAGTAGGAAACTGACAAAAACAAAAAGCATATGACATCTCCGCCATGCCTGAAGTTTGCTATAAGGCACTTGGGAGACTCTTAAGTCAGCTAGAAGAAGGTTCTATGGTCTGATGAGACCAAAATTGAGTTTTTTGGCCATCAGGGTAAACACCGTATTTGAACGTTGCACATGATCAGAAACACACCATCTCACACTCTGAAAGTCTTGAGTAGAGAGTAAAACGAATGTTGCAAAATAAAGGAAAATCCTGGAGGAAATCCTGATGTGGAGCGCAAGAAACCTGCACTTTGGGAGAAGATTGGTCTTCCACAAAGACAATGACCAAAGCATACTGTAAAGCCAAAGCTACACAGGAATGGCTTGAAGATCACAATGTCGATGTCCTGGAGTCAGAGTCCAGATTGCAATCCAACTGAAAGGACTTGAAAAAGGCTGCTCACTCACAATCAGCTTTGCAAGGAAGAATGGAGGAAAAGCGCATTGTCCAGTTCTGCAAATCTGAGAAAAACCTGCAGACACAGAGTCAAGACTGTCAAGGCTGCCATCTACTGAATAGTAACTTGAATTTGTGAATTCTTCTGTGATCAGTTATTGTGTATTTGTAATTAATTTAGAAACACTTTGCAGAGACCTGTTTTCACTTTGACATTAGTTAACCTTTTCTGTTGATCAGTTGTCACAAGAGCCAAATTAAATCCACTGTGGTTCAATGTTGTATAATAATAAAATGTGACAACTCCCAAAGGAGTAAATACTTTTTAAAGCCACTGAATAGAAATGATCTGTCCAGAAAAAGTCCAGCCATTGTTAATAGAACGAGAACAGTTTGTGTGGTATCAATGTAACCTGGCAGCCAATGAGAGTGGACTGGAATGCACGTATCTGAACAATGACATCTTCACTGGACTAGTCAGTGAGGGCGCTAGATGCCATTGTGTGAGCATGTGTACTGTGTGGCTGTCGCATTCAAAATGACTGAGCGAGTAGAGCAATGAATCTGCATTAGATTTTACGTTAAGCTTGAACATTCGTCCGCGGGAACTATTCGGATGATTCAGAAGGCTTTCGGGGACGATGCAATGAGTGGCGGAACATCAAATCACCCAGGTGGCCCAGCCCCCCTACAACCCAGATTTGGCAACCTGCAACATTTTGCTTATCCCAAAACTAAAATCACCTTTGAAAGGGAAGAGATTTCAGACTGTCGATGAGATTCAGGAAAATATGACGAGACAGCTGATGGCGATTCCAACAAAGGAGTTTGTGGAGTGTTTTGAATTGTGCGAGGTCCCCAGGTGCCTATTTTGAAGGGGACAGAGTGTCATTGTCCTATGTACAATGTTGCTTGTATCGTCTTCAATAAATTTATGTATTTTTCACATTGGATACTTTCCGGAGAGACCTTGTATATATATTTTTGGACTGACCACTTTATGGGTTGTAGACTAACATCTTAGGCATTAGGTAAGTGTGACTGAGAGCTTAATTGATAGACAGAAATACAATTTGTCATAATAAAGTTTTCTACAAATGGTACCATATGAATCAAAGATTGGAGGTCAAAACATTTTTTTTCTTTCAAGCCTGCCATTGTGACAATGTGTTTCCATTTAACTTCATCATTTGGGGTCCAGTTGAGATTCCAGTCTAAGTCTCCCATTGCAGCATGTTTCATTTGGCCTGTGGAGTGCAGACACATGGCAATACCCCGTTCTCACAGAGCTGTCATTTTTTGATCAAAGGATTGAAGACTGTGTGAACATGGAGCCAAGTAACTGCTTACAAAGATGGATCATCCCATGTGTTCCAGATATAATGTACTTCGTTAAAAATCACCCAACCCAGAAATCAACATCACAGACATTTATTAATGAGACAGCTGGCCACTTTGGGATTTGCAGGTGAACATCTCTGAACAATGAGCAGCCTCTTCATTAAGAGCCGCATGGTAATTTCTCAACAGCTCCCATCCACTGCGTGTGAAGTAACGGATACTCTGCTATGACCTAAAGTAAATAATTTAACAACTGCAATTGAGCACAAATTGTTTTAGGGGAAGTGAAGCATACATATTTTAACAAAGCATGCAAAATTAGTCAATGCAATTATTAACATTTCTTGTATTTTAGTTCTTATTTTGCAATGTCATTATTCATCCTTTTTTATTGCTTCTCCTATTTTATTCCTGCAGCAAGTAATCACTGAGAACCCCCGGGTACAAATAAATTATTCAACATATCAGGCACATATTCTACTCTCTAACAGTTAGTGTATTCTTATGTTAAGCAGTTGTAATAACATTAAAAGGCATGAAAGATAAATCATTGAAGAGTGCTGATCAATTTCACACATTTTGTTTTACGGAAATTAAAAACCTAATTATTCCAGTGCAGAACGACAGTTACCTGAGGTGTACCTGAGCATTTACATTTACTTATTTGGCTGACGCCTTTATCCAAGGCAACTTACAGTACATTTATGATATAATTGGTTACATTTCTTGTTGTTTTATTGGAGCATAGGCAGGTCATGTGACTGGCTCATAGTTACACAGTGTCAGTAGCAGGATTCAAACCCACAAGCTCAGGGTTTGAAGTCCAAAGCCTTAACCACTACACCACACTGCCTGAGCAGCACTGACAGCAAGATTGTCATCGGTCCAGACATGCTGAAAAGGGGTTGAGGCCTCCAAAAACCCTAAAAAAGTAGTCCCGGACCTTCTGTGGCCACCCCAGAAGAGGCGCTCCTTAAATCACCCAACTTCTACCTGCTGGCTTCACGCAGAGTAACCTACAAAAATGGTGAAAGTGTTCCAAATACAGAGAAACACCCACAATAACATCAAAATTCAAACTAACGTGAAAACTCTTTTTATAAATGAAGGATTTCTTGAAAAGAAGAGAAAAAGAAGGGGAAAATGTTCGAAAGAGCAAAAAAGGATTTGACTAAAAAGCAATCAGAGACAAACAAGTCCAAAATCACTATCTGTAAAGAAAATATCAGCAACAAACAATGACATAAAAAAAAAATACAAGGCTAATTCAAAGATACGGTAATAGTCACAAATAATTTCCAACAAAATCTCAATGCTTCGCTGCTGGGTTTCTCTTTCTTGGCTGAATATGAAGCCAGCAGCAGTGACGTCAGGGTGGACCCGGTCACCCACAAAGTACTGAAGATGAATGCACTTTTACAGAGAAGAAATACAAATAATAAAGAAATCTAACAGAAAGAACACATTTTTTTTTAAGTAAAACAATTTTATTTACTTTAGTTATAAATGCACTAAAAAGCAAAAAAAAAATTTTCTTTAACCACAATTTTCATGGTTATATGTGACTAAATAAAATCGTGGGCTGCACATAAATTAATTGATTCAAATTTTGAAACTTGTTTAGCATGGTGGGGAGTTACAATGTTGTTGGGTTTTTTGTATTTTATGATGAAAGTAGCTATTCTATTAATTGATTGAATGAATTAAATGAATTAAAAATTATTGCTTGCATTTTAGTGCATTTATAACTAAAGTAAATAAAATCGTTTTACTTAAAAAAATGTATATATTTTATATTATATATAGTTTTTGAATATTCTGCAAATGATTTTTCTTTAATCATTTTTCATGAACGGGAAGCTTCTATAAAAGTATTACATAATATATCTTCTTTGCAGATGTATCTGAATACTAAAATCGCTTGGTTGCTGCAAAAAAAAAAAATCTCGACAACAGAACTGCAAGCTTACGGTAATACTTGCATACCGCATATTTACCCGCTCCACTTACTGGAAGAGGCAAGTGGGGACAGTCTGATGCGTCTCTCACTTGTATGCTCTTATATCGCACCATATTCTCTCTCCATCATTGTTGTGTGTTCGTTAATTAGAACCGCATAACCGTTGATTATGGCAAAATTTGTTATGTAATTGCATCGGTTTTGATGGATTATTGTATTGTCTTTGATAAGGAACACATATGCAATATTTGAAGAAATTCGCTTTGCCAAAAGTTGGTTTAAAATCAGTTGCAAGATATGACCTAGACAAAGCTAAAGAAAAAACCTTGGCTGTAACGCACCACTCATGGTTGCAGTTGGGGTTGGTTGACTTGGGTGAGCCACTTCTGGGCTGGCCAGTGAAGGTCTTGGCCTGTTTTATGGGTCTTTTGAGTGAGAGATCAAATTACACACACATTGTTGTGGTGGGGAACGCAGCACATCTGTAGACCAGTTATAACAGGCCTAGATTGGTTCCGGCATATAGTATTATATTAATTAACGTTTGAGTTGGACGTGTGCATAGTCATTCGGCGCAATCTCAGTTTGAACAACGTGCTAACATCAAATTCATGTGCAAATTGTGGAAATCATCCTCAGATAAACTACACTACATCTGATCTCGCACTCCTCCGCTATATAACAATTCCCGGAACTTTTTGACTGCCCCTCGTATATTTAAGTGAATAACTCAAACTTATTCATGAGAAGATCAAATCTGACAAAAAGAAACTGGGAAATTCTTCTATCATTCTCCTCAGTTTCAGAAAGCTGTCTGCTTGAAATACATGCTTCGGTTAACTGAGACTTCACTTGTCTTTGGTAACTGTACTGATGAAAAAATTTTTTTTGTTAAGTTTTTAATGTATTTGAATGTTTGTTTTTCAGGATATTGCAACCATGCAGCTTTGTGCCAATAAACTCGATAAGAAGGACTTTTTTGGGAAGTCTGACCCCTTTCTTGTCTTTTATCGCAGCAATGAAGATGGAACGTAAGTGAGGCAAGAAACTTGTGCATGTTCTTAATAGGTTTAATTAGAGTCAGGAGCTGTTCTTTCCTTCTATGTAGTCATGCCATCCATTTATTGAACCATCTTAATCCAGTTATATGGTTTTAAAAGAGATTGAGTTTATTCTAGCAGCATGATACAAAAAGCATGAAGAAACCCTCGATGTTGCCTCAGGATGAACTTACAGTTGCTAGTCAACCTAGCATGAATGTCTTTGGGATGTGTAAAGAAAGCTGATTGCCTAAATAAAACCCCCATACACAGGAAGGACATATAAAGTGCCCACAGAGAGCGACCAGACCACTCTCCTATAGCTGTAGTCTTAAGCACTACTCCACTATAAATATAAATGGTGATATTAGTGACATATTCCTACTTTTTTAATATAGTATAAATAATCATTTTTTTATGCCAGTTTACAGTATAAAACACACAGCCCCATTTCCGAAAAAGTTGAGACAGTGTGTAAATTACAAATAAAACCAGAAATCCATGATTTGTAAATGCACTTTTATTCATACTTAATAGAAAACAGTACAAAAACAATACATATAATGAGTCACCTCATAAAATTAAAATAAATGTGTAAATATAAGTTAATTCCATTTTTGATGCTTGTGTTGGTCCGGGTCGGCTCCATCTCCCCTCTTTTGTGCATCCAGGAGCATCTTGAACCCAAACAGTCAAATTGGCAAATGAGGACACACGCTTACAGCAAGGGGTAGGTGCAAAAATGTGTCAAGTGTCGTTATCCAGCAGACCCAAGTAAAGCTAGAATAACATAGGAGTTTCTAACTTTACCCAGACAATCTCTTTGGATAATATGAGCTTTCCCCAGGTAATGCTAGGCTTATCCAATTTCTGACTTTACATAAAGTTAATTTTATGGTTGACCATTTATAAACAGAGCAAACATATTTTGGGAATAGTTTATTGAATCTCACATCTGTGACAGACATTATGTTTCAACGCCTTCCCTGATGCCACATCTTTAGAAATGCTAAATGTAAATGGCGTGGCCACCAGTTGACGAGTCCAATCCCCAAACCATGGGCACAATTGCACTGCAAGAGTCTCAGGTTCAAACCAAGTGTTTTATTGACAGCCATATCATTTAGAGGCCACCAAAACGTAATCACAATTCTCTTTTTTCTCTTCTCCTCCTGCACTCCTCCCAAGTTGGCTTTGTCCTTCCTTTGCACCCGACTCTCATGGAAGATGTGGAGTGCCTCCTTTTATGTTGGACCAGGGAGTACTTCCAGTGCTCCAACATTACACTTGAGAAGCACTTCCCAGTCAGGCACATCTGCCTTAAATAGGAGATGACCTCCTCCTGCACCCGCCCCAAGTGGTCACCAAGTACCCCAGCAGTTCTGCTCACCACGACTGCAGCTTCCACGTTGCTCTGCATGTGTTCCATTGGGAAATCCGGCAGTGGGATGCTGGCATCCAGTGTACTGGGGAGCTATCTGTCTATGGTGGATAGTCTGCCCCATTCATTCATGACCTTCCTTTATAAAGATGTCGTAGGTAGGGGGGGTAGGGGGCCATCAATCTTGTGTCTTCTATGACACTGATGGCCAATAGTAATATTGATTTAATAAGAGCTGATGATCAAAAAAATGGAAAGGAAAACTACTATGATGTGTCTGTATTTGAATCAGCATGGCATAAAGAGTTCCTGTTTACCAGGAAGTACACTAATGTGTGAACCGAGGAGACTGAGTAACATGCACTAAACTTTTTGTACATTGTTGTTTTAGGTTTACTATCTGCCATAAAACAGAGGTTGTGAAGAACACCCTGAATCCCGTCTGGCAGCCCTTTACGATTCCTGTGCGGGCATTATGCAATGGCGACTATGACAGGTTAGAAATGCCCTTCTGCTTATACTGGGGCTAAAGGCAAAGTTTTTAATGTAGGCCTTGTCTTTGTAAAATTGTGTTAGGGGTCAAGTCTTCTGGAATTTGCCTGTGTGTCTATCTGACTGTTGCAGCCCAAAAGCACTTCCTGCTGTAATCGACATTTGTTGTAATTAATCATGTTGTAGTGGCTAAACGTGAACAGGGAGCTCTACCTTCACATGTAGTTGATTTAATTTTGCTTTAATGTCCAATACACCTTGGTCTCTGTTTACTTTTGCCATTTCATGCTTCTCTGGGTGTTTTTGTATATACAAAGATAACAAAGGGTGCCATGAAGGACTAGACATAATTTTGAAAAGGAACCCATACAGCTGCAATGGGGGGGGGTCCTTTCAAAAACATGTGTGAGCAGCTTGAGGTTTTATCTTGAACCTCTAGGACCTGAAACTGAACTCAGTGTATGTAATGTGAATGAAATTAGCTGTGCTGCACATCTAAGATGGGTTGCAATCTAAGTAATCAATACAAACCGCCGTTTTAATGTCTGCAGTGCACCATCTATTGCAATGTAGTTTGTAATACATGGAGTAGTAAAATGCATTACACTCATCATTGCAAATGGTGGTGTATCACCACCATTTGTAGCAATAAAATGCATTACTACAAATGTTTGTGATGTGCCATCTGTTGGAATGACAAATGCAACACTTATGTCTCTGCTATATGCCATTTGTTATAGGATTTGTAAAAGCAGTGTTAATGTGCCATCTGTTGGAATGTCATGTGCAATGCATTTTAGTACTTGTGATGCGACATCTATTAGAATGACAAATGTGATGCATATGTCTGTGTCATATGCAATTTGGTATGGGACTCATAAAAGCAGTGTTAATGTTTTTGATTCACCATCTCTTGGAATGACAAATGCAATGCATAGGTTTGTATTAGACTGCTTTTGGTATGCGCTGGCAAATGTGAGTGAGTTGTTGAAATGCATTAGTTTCCACCATACAGCTGTAACACTGGTATTTGCCTGTGATAAAGACAGCACTCAGCTGAAGTAGTGGAGGCCAGCAGATCTCTTGATTATGCTGTTTAGTTAATTTTAACTTAATGAAACATCATTTTTTTGCAGAACACCCGCTCTTGAAATGCCTACTGTTACAAATGTTTTTCACTGGGACGATATGGCCATGAGAGCCATTTGAAGGGAATCTAAAGCCTTTAGAAATGGTTTTGTAATTTCTTCGACTTTGTGCTGCAGAGTGTAACAACTTTTTTCAACGTCTTTCATATGCTTCTTTTGATTGTGGCATGATGTAGACACTGTATCTTAACACATTTAGATTGTAATTCCCAAAACGAGTCAGACCAACAGTATATTGGGTGGACAGTGTTATGAATTATCTCACAAGTGGCCACAGTGGTGTGAGACCTTCAAAAACACCTTTGCAGGCATCTGAGGAGGTACACCAAAAGGCAGCCTGGCTTTCACTTGAGTGGCTGGCTTCAGCCTACATGGGGTAAAAATTCTCTTTGCTCTCATACTTCAAAAATACATTCTGTAGTGTCTGAAACTCACGCAAACAGCACCACAAGGGAGAGGATCACCGTCAACCCTTGGCTTGTATAGAGCAAGGCCATAAGAAATCTTTATAAAGGATGGTTAATTGAATGAAATGGAGTACAAAATATTTGAAAAAGAACTTGCATAAAAGACAATGAAAGTCAAACGAGTTCCAAGAAACAGTACCAAAGAGTCAAGAACCAGAGCAAAAATCAAAGAAAATCACCATCTTCACGAGACTCACCAAATCCACCGGAGCACAGTTGAATGAACTGCCTTGGACTTCAATTCCCAGCCTTCTTCTACAAGGCTGGGGGTGATCACCTTAAGTACGATGGACAGGTGGCCCCACATCTTTGGAATTCATCCACAAAATAGGGGGAACATAAGAGAATTGCAAGACACACATACGGTAGACACTGAAATAATAACCAAACAGAATAAATTGAAGAGATAAAACAGTCAGCCATCGTTTAGTCCTAAACAGGGTCACTGGGGGTGCAGGAGCCTATCCCAGCTAGCATTGGGCACAACAAACCCTGGAAAGGGTGCCAGTGCATTGCAGGGTGAACACACACACATGCATCATCTACACACACACACCCCAGCCACACACTAGGGCCAATTTAATATGGCCAATCCATCTAACCTGCATGTCTCTGGACTGTGCGAGTAAACTGGAACATAATAAAGCAAATAATGAATGGACATAACAATATTATAAAAAAAAATATACAATGAAAAACAATAAATGATAATGAAAAATGAACCAAGGAGATAAAAATGGGAGGCAGGGGTGTAACCCTGGCTTGACCATAACAGACAGAGCCAACTGATGGTACAAGTTTTAATTGCTTGAGTTAAGAAACTTTATCGCACTAGAAGATTGCATGTTAGATTACATTGCACACCAAATAAATGAAATAAAAATATATGGTATGAGACCCGATAGACCGGGATCAACAACTGCAGGAGCTCAGACAAGATTTCATCAGACAAGGTTATACCCCCAAAACTACAGACACTCAAATAAGAAGAGCTACTGCCATACCCAGAGACAACCTTCTGGAATATAAAAACAAAGACAACAAGAACCGCATCTCTCTTGTTGTCACCTACAACCCACATCTTGAAGCACTTCGTAAAATTATGAAAGAACTTCAGCCAATGCTTAACAATGACCAAACACTGAAAAATGTATTTCCTGAACCTCCCCTCCTGGCATACAGACATCCACCAAACCTTCAGCAACTAATTGTCGGAAGCTCTTTAAATGAACCAACAGTAAATGGCACATCTCCCTGCCTACAGAAAAGATGTGCCCACATTTATAATACAGACCGTATAGTTATACCACACTGCCGACTTGAACATCACATAAAGGGATCATTTTCCTGCAGATCATCTAATGTGGTCTAACTAATTCTCTGCATGAAATGTCCTGACACTGCACTCTATGTGGGAGAAACTGGACAAACACTCCACCAGAAAATGAATGTACACAGGTTCCACATTAAACGTGGCAACACAGATGTTCCTGTAGCGGCCCGCTTCAACAGCCATGGACACTGTGAGAGGGACTTTAAAGTCACAGTGCTTATGGGCAACTTCAAAACACAGCAAGAGAGAAAAGAATGGGAAGTTAAACTCATATTAAAATTTAATACATTACAACATGGCTTGAATAGAGACAAGAGTTTTATGGCCAGTGCGACAGATAGGAGGCAGTATTGCTCCCTTGAACCCCTGTCCAAGACTCCAGACACCAAGTAAAAGTCTAAATGTTGACTTTATTCATACAGCACAGTGCACAAAGCACCCTCTCTTCCACAATACTCATTAAACACACAATAATCACACTAATAAACTCTCCACCACTCCCAGACGCGTTGCCCTCCTACCACCCAGCGCCGCTCGCCGTCTGGGAGCTCCCACAATCCTTTTATAGTCCCTGACCCGGAAGTGTTCCAATCCCCAGTCCATGTGATCTTCTATCACTTCTGGGCCAGATCAAAAGTCCTTTTCTTCACCCCGGAAGTACGTCATTTCTGCCATCGCTCTGCCTATGACACACTTCCGGGTTATAGGGCACATATGACTCTTTGCTCCGCAGCTCTGCAGGGCTGTGGATGAAAACTCCATTGTCCATAATTCCCTGCTGGTCTTCGTGGCACCTCCATACTGCAGGGAGGGCTCCATCTGGCGGCCTGGGGGTATTGGCCGGGATGACAAGCCGGCCATAGACCACACCAGGTATGAGGACTGTTTGCATCTCTCAGACTGACACAGATATCCTGTCTACAGACCCATATTGTTTTGAAAAACTTATCACAGACTTCAAAGGACTTTGTTGGACAGTTATCTTATCCAAAGATCTTGACCATACATTGTTCTTCTCTCTCTTGTTAAATTAATCTTAGCCTGAATGAACCTATTAATTTTTTACATTTAAGATTTTTCATTTAAAGATTTACCAATGTTGTTTCTTGTCCTAGTGTGTGGATATAAACACAGGGAACTCCAGTTTCTGTATTACATCTTGCCTGAAGAAGAGGCCTGAGGTGCCTCGAAAGCTTGCATATTGTAATCTTTTTAGTTAGCCAATAAAAGGTGTCATTTTGCTTGGTATAAGAGAGAATATCAGGGATAAGCAGTGCCATCCAGTATGTATATTTTTTCCATCTTATACAATATTTAAGTAAGAAGACGCTGGTGCGCTAACTATTGTGACACTGCAGCAGATACCTCAGCATCTCCTTTAAACAACCACAGTTCTTTATTGTATTAAGCTGTTTATGTTTTGCTTTCTGTTGCTAATTACTTCCAAACAGACTGAATATTCATCAAGTCATCCTATTAGAAACCAGCCGCCTAGCTGATTATTTTCTTTGTTCTAAGCTGAAACAAATAACAGAAGGCAGCCAGGCCATTACTTTAACAGAAAACCGTGAGCAGTGAAGAGATTGTTCTGATTTGCTCACACTATTTCAAATCTGTTTTGTGGATGAGCATACAAATCTAGAGAGTTGAAATGGCTGACATGGAGCAGTTCAAAGCTCAAAGAAGACATGGTCTGCCCTACCCTTATCCAGCATTTCAATTCAATCGTGCACACACCCTTGAAGAAATCAGACTCTGTGGTAATTAGAATAATGCCAGCACACGTCTATGACTTCTGAAAGGCCTGCACTGGCGTTATTGTTATTAAAACAGAGGCAGCAGCGTCTGTTCCTCATGCCATCTGGTGACAAGCCCAGCCTGCTTCATTTCACAAATATGAATACAAGATGGGCAGTGCTGACCAACGAGAAGCAAGCTTTGAAAAAGATAGCGTCTAACGCTGATGCTGTATTATTGTTGTCCACGCAATGTGCAGAAGCTAGAAAGTGAAATATATTGTCTAAACATTGAGTATTAACCAAAGGGATGTTATAATAAAACAATATAATAAGTTAGTGAGTGTGCAGCTCACAGTTCTGATCACCAGGCCACAAAAAAGACAAAGCAGCACAACACACCGCGCAGGGAAGATCAGCCAAGCGTATCTGCGTACTAAGAGGCCGGTAATACTCTGACTGGCTAAGGGAGGCACACAGGCTTGAGCTGAGAGCGCTGTGTTAAGATCTAATCAGGTCATGGAAAACTCTTCAAGGCATAGAATCAATCTACCAGAATTCTTTATGTTAAACAACAGAAATGAAGACAAAATCCCAAAGAGTTATGGTAATCTGGTTCCAAGCTATTGAGGTTGAAGCAGAAACTTTATGATGTTTGAAAAGTATTTGGATGAAATGTTAACTAGAAAGATTACAATATGCAAGCTTTCAAAGCAACTCAGGCCCCTTCTTGAGCCAAGATGATTACATCTGATCTGCTCTTACATCACCTGATTACATCTCGGCTGAAGAAGCGGCCTGAGTTGCCTCGAAAGCTTGCATATTGTAATCTTTCTAGTCAGCCAATAAAAGGTGTCATTTTGCTTAACTTCTCACTATGTCCTATAATGGCTAAAACGATACAACACACTAATATTGATGAAATGTTAAGAAAACATAGAGAGTTAACCAAATGAGTCAATGGTTTCCTCCCTTTTGCTAAAAACATCTTGTGCAGCATTTTCTCAAATAGATACCTCTTGTATCTCACACACATTTTCAGGACTACAGATTTGTATGCCTTATTTATATCATTTTATTTTGGTTATAATTGAAACCTATCAAAAATAAGCTTGGAAGGGAAAACGAGAAGGAAGAGAGCAAAGGTATGCAAGTTGCAAGGCAATGCGCAGATTTTGTTATTTGTAATTGTTGTTTCGATCTTTAGAGAATGCCAAATGTAAAAATGTTCTCACTTTCAAAAGTGTGTGTTCTTTATTTGCAAATAAGGAAATATCAGCTTATCTGGCAAATGTCACACTTCTAGGTCAAATATCCAGCTTAAATGGTAAATACCTTCCCACAGTATGTCAAGTACTGTATATACTGTACTTGCTATATAAGTTGAACAGTCAGGTACGGCATGGGGCTGTCACTAGAGGTGTCGTAAGATTGTCACCAAAGCTAAAGCACTCACCTGAATTGATAGACGGAAATAAACAAGACTTTTGATATCAAAATATTTATCCTAGTGGCTTTAAATTTTAATTTCTGTAGCTTGAATGCTCTTAAGAGTCATAAGTAAAAGGGGTCATTAAATAAGAAATAGTCCAATAAAAATTGAAACAAAATAATAATAGTTAAATTTGTAATATTTAAAAAAGGACACAAAACAGGTCAGAATGAAGTCCACCACGTTCATAACATAAGGGAAACATCTGATACTTAAACTGAATATTTCACATTTAAACTGGATAGTTGACATACTGTATAACAATTTTTCCTTGTATTTCCTGGAGTATTTATAACAGAATTTATTTATTATAGTTTTTGGGATTACTGAATCCAGCTATGGCATTATTTTTTGTTATTACGTAGTTTTCATAAATTATTTGCATGGTTTTTTTTATGTCATTTTTTTGTGACTGTTACAAAGATAGATAGATAGATAGATGTGAAAGGCACTATATAATAGATAGATAGATAGATAGATAGATAGATAGATAGATAGATAGATAGATAGATAGATAGATAGATGTAAAAGGCACTATATGATAGATAGATAGATAGATAGATTGGGTGCTTTATAATAGATAGATAGATAGATAGATAGATAGATAGATAGATAGATAGATAGATAGATAGATAGATAAAAAAAAAGACATATAGATAGATAGATAGATAGATAGATAGATAGATAGATAGATAGATAGATAGATAGATAGATAGATAGATAGATAGATAGATAGGAAGCTTGCACAGAGCATCACCTCCCCAAAATAGCAGAGGGCAGTCCCCCTGGCTTAGGACAGTACCACAGTTAAGAAACTTGGAAGCTCAGCCCTGTTGGGGGCCATGGTCACCACCAGGGGGTGCATGGAGAACAGCAGAGCCCTTCATGGCAGGAATTCTGCCACACCTGGAAGTGCTGCTGCAAGGAGATCACAGGACACCTGGGGCACTTCCACATACACTATAAATTAAGCCGACTCAATTCATTCAGGGAGCCAGAGTCAGGAGGGAGAGGATGACATTTGTATGAGGAGGACTGAAGGTGGAAGGAAAGGGAGGAAGAAAACTGCTGTATTGTGCATTTGTACTATGCTTGGTGCTGGGTGTTTAGGGAGCTGGTGATCCCCCTGGTTGTCACAATAGATAGATAGATAGATAGATAGATAGATAGATAGATAGATAGATAGATAGATAGATAGATAGATAGATAGATAGATAGATAGATAGATAGATAGATGATAGAACTTTATTTGTCCCTGGGGGAACATTCAGAAGTGCTCAGCACATGACATTACTGTCACACAGGTATAAAATCTGCTGTGCTGTGCATTTCCAGGTCATCTGAGATTCAGAGCATACCTGAGAGTTTGCTAGTGTCGTTTGTTTTATGATTTCCATGTTTAAGTACTTATTATTTCAGCATTTTTTTGACCACAAGTGTAGGGATTTGTTTTTAGGGTGGACGACAGATTCTGTTTCATTTCCGTTTAACAAATTGGCTTCACTTTAGATGTTTCTTCTTCTGGTTCCTGCTGTAGAAATTCCTATTTTCTGCCCCTTTGCCGAACAAGCTGTTGCCACAGTTCTTTGCTGTAGTGTTAGCTTTTTGTTACATTCTTCATATCCTTTTTGTGTTTCTCTTTCTTCTGAGTTTGTTGTTTTTTTTTTGACCAGTGTCATTTTGGATATTCTGTGTTTTAGTTTTTAATATGCTTATAGCTTTTGGAGTTGTTTATTTCTGGATTATTTTGTGTTCCTTTTCAAAGTCTTGTATTAATCTTGCATATTTTTGTATCTATTTTTTCAGAAATAAAAAAAAAAAATGTAATTTAATGAAGGTTTCTTTTTTTTTTTTAATATTTTTGTTAACTTTGTTTTTGTTTATTTAATTTATAAAATATTTTATAAATGTGTGCTTGGTCATAGTTTTTTTAGACGGTTTTGGCATTCACCTTTGGAATTAAGCTATAAAGAGACAAGCTGTGAGTTTATAGTCTTTGATCAGATTCTTTGTTTTTCTTGTTGTGCTTTGACTTTTTGTGACATTAATTGATTTATTTATTAAGGAAAGAAACACACTAGAGAGTCTCTACCCGCTTTTCTTTATGCATTAAAGGCTTAAGTGAATGAATCATTACTTTTGAGATCTGAATGAAAGCATATAACTGTTTCTTGGCTCCTGCCCAATGTTCCTTCTAATACATTTTATTGTTGTTTAATAATTTATGAAATGTGTCCATTAGCGTTTTAACTTCTCTAGCTCCTCATTAAGAGCTCACACATCATCCACAGTTTCTTATCAGCTTTTTTCATTCAATTCGGGGTTTTTGGAGGGTATGTATGCAGCTGTCTACTAAAATTAAACTAAATCTATTATTTTTATATTTTGCCCTCCTACATGTTTGGCCTGTCTAAAGACTCAAAAGTTTTGATTTCTATTTGGCTGTGGCATTTTGTTAGGCTCATTTACTTATTAATTTAAGTCAAAGAAACGGACCTTCAAAAACAAAAACAAGTTCACTGTCCAAACTGAAAATTTATATATCTCTATTATAAAAGAAATTGCCAAGAGATTTTTTCAAGTCCTGCCTTCCTCTCAACCATTTTTCAACCCTGCCCACGGTGCTCTCACCTCTCATTGGTGTGAATGCTTTTGTCAAACACGGTGGTTCCTGCTCTCTCAGCTCTTATACATTTTTACATTTTCCTCACTTTAAGTTCCCCATAAAAGAAGACTTATTATGTCCAGATCTTCTTGAAGAATTTCATCCCGAAGGATTATCAAGGCTGGTCCTCAGGGTTATCAACAGAGGAAATGAGTACATGGGCAATCCTAGCACCGAGAAACAATGAAGTCAAATTATTAACGCAAAAATTGTCGATCGGTTACATAGTAAAGTGGTTAAATGTGTATCAATAGACTATGCTTAAACAGTTGTTGGTGATGGTGCGGAAGATGAAAACATCAGCTTACAATGTCCTTTAGAATATCTACAACCGTTAACACTGTTTGGTCTTCCACATGCTGAATTACTGATGAAAGAAGGATGTACCGTTATTTATTGTGAGTGTTGTAGAGTGTTGAGCTATGCAATGGAACAAGATTAATTGTATTCAAAATTGGTCGAACAACTCTGACATGTAAAATTTTAACAAAGGACAAGAAAGGTAATGCAGTACATCTTCCGCAGATAACATTAGACACCAAAGGAGATCTTGATATGGCATTCGTATTAAAATGTTTCCTGTTAGAATAGCTTTTGCTATGACAATTAACAAGTCACAGAGACAAACATTTGAAAAAGTCGGTTTATTTATTAGCGAGAAAGAAATGATATTCACTCACAGGCAGTTATACGTTGCGTTGCAATACTGACAAAAATTTAATTAAAAAAATGTTTTTACTGAAGGTTTACAATAAAAGTGTATGTTTAAAAAGTATTTGTGTGTTAATTTCAAAGCCTAACAGAACAAAAACGTATAAAGCAACGAATAACTAACACAAAATGAAACATAATTTTCTTTTAATTTACTACGTTTTACTATTTTTTTACTTTGGTCAATTACTCTCTGTAATGTAAAATAGTTAGTTCTATTGTGAATATGTAACAATTCCCAAGAAAATAACAATCTGTTTAAATTGTACATCCGTTTCCCCATACGCGAGTGGCAGATCCGCAAAGTGGTTAGCGAGTAGCGCCCACCCGGGGCTTGGTGAGCGAAGCAAGCAGGGGGCAAATCCCCCTAGTATTTATATATATATAACAAAAACTAGTCAAGAAAAGGCCAAAAAACTTTCAAATCGAAATAGCTAAAGACTGTAAGCTTATAAAGAATGGTGCAATAAGTGCCAAAGAAGAGGAACATTTAATGCCACAACAAAGAAGCTGTGGCAACACGTGTCTTAAGTCACCCTCAGGTTTTGGGTTCCCAAATGACCATAGCTTCTAACAGCAGAAACTCAAATACATTTACAGTGGAACCTCTAGATACGATCACCTAGGTATACAAGAAATTCAAGATAAGAGGAAAGTATGAGCGAAAAATTTGGATCGAAATATGAGCATTGGCTCACGTAACGAGCCACGAGCCAGGCTGTGGTTATGCGTGATGCGTTTCCCAATCCGCCTCGACTCGGGGATTCACCCAAGCTGACGCTGCCAGCCCGTCAGCTCACTCAGTGTTCCTTGTTCTCCCGTAGCGTGAGGATCTACGTGTTTGTGCGCTTGTGATTTCATTGTTTCGCTGTAGCAGTTCGCTGTATAAGCGTATCCAAAAATATCGCGGACATGCAGACAGAGAATAGGAGACAATTTCCCTCAAGAGGAGAGAGAGAGAGAGAGAGAGAGAGAGCGAGCGAGCGAGCGAGATAAGGAGAGAGAGATGCGCACGAGAGAAGAACCATCAGCTCAGTTATGCTCACATGACGCTCAGCAGACAAAGTGTATCCATACTACTTGTATTGCAAGACATCGCTCGTTTTATCAAGTCAAAATTATTTAAAAAATTTAAAACCAAGTTACTTGCAAATAGAGGTTCCACTTGTATGTATTATTTATCAGTGTTATTTGTTAGGAAAATTGATTTTTATGCTGATATTTTTGGGGGTGCGGAACGGATTAACTGGATTTCCATTATTTTCAATGGGGAAGTTTGTTCTAGATATGAGAAATTCGCTATACAAGCTCAGTGCTGGAACGAATTAAACTTGTATCTCGAGGTTCCACTGTATATTTAGATGTATTTGCTTAGGAAGCACCTTTAACCAAAGTGACTTACAAAAAATGTCAAAATAATCGAGTAAACATCACTCTGGGGGAGTCTTTAGGAACAAATTTTATAGGATAGGGTTGCAAAATTAATCATCACAAGTGAAGAGCTCAGAACAAAATACAGGTGACTTACAATTGCCGGGTTACAAAACCCAACAGCTTTTTACTAAATAGAGGTCTCAGCTCCTAAGAATCAATTAACCTAAGTGATAAACACAATTTAGTAAATTAGAACAATAGGCATCTATTAAAGTAATTACCTACACAGAGGCAAAAAAAGAAAAATTAAAAGGAACAAAGAATTAAGATAAAACCAAGGACTGAATCTCAGCTCAATGCCAACATGGGCTCATTTGACCACTGGCACATGTATATTTTTGTATTCATTTTCTCCAAATACAAAAGAGGTCAACATCCTCGTGTAACTTCAGTCTGGGGACTGATTGGGAACAAGTACTACAGGACAAGAGGACAGAATTGACTTTCACAAATGAAAACCTAACTAAAATTCCAAATTTTACAAAACCCAACTGCATTTGGTTAAACAGAAATTCATCAAACACGAGACTGCATTAGCCATGTCAGTGTCCCCCATTTGTTCAGATACCCTGATCTGTCATTTAAACAGCTAGTTTTGATCTCTGTCATTGTTAATCCTGTGGTCTGATTTTGCTTTCATGGTAACGTTCTGTGTGTGTGCAATTTTCTTTTTTGGAATGCCTTACCCCGTTACCGGTGATGATTTTATCAAATATATACAGTAGTGTAAATGATGGCACTCATGGACTGGCATCCCGACTGGGACTGAACAATAATCTTTACCCGGCTGGGAGGCCAATACAATTAAACGACTGGGGGAGATGAGCACTGCTATAATGTTTTCTCCCCCAATATACTAGGTGGCAGCCTCCTCGGGTTAGGATTCACATATAGACACCTGCAGGGAATGCTGGGACTAGTAGTCCCATGAGGCATCACTGTTGGATTCCCCGGATGTAACCAGGGGAAGCTGATGGGATTCATAATCCGTACTTTGTGGTACCCAGAATTGACACTTTTGACCTGGACAATTGACCCGGAAGTACTAGCACCAGAAGTACTCCTGGGACAACTCACTTTGGAGGAGTGGAGGTGAAGAAAGAAAGAAAGAAAGAAAGAAAGAAAGAAAGAAAGAAAGAAAGAAAGAAAGAATAATTGTATTTTGCTTTATGCCACTTTTGATCCCTTTCTGTAAGGTATTATTATTATTAAACCTGTCATTTATATCGGGACTTATTTCTGTGAGGTTGTGTCTGCAGTTTAGAGTGCTGCAATGCCCCCTAGAGGTCACAATAGGTACTTGACATTCACTAAACGGAACATGATAGATACATCAATGATTCTGCAAACTGTACATTAAATAAAATAATTATTTTTTGTTCACTCAGTTGGATTGTTTGTTATACATTCCACAATAAGAACTTTATGCCATTGGTGCATAATGATGGTTATTCCATGGGCCTAACCTGAAACTAATGCACAGCTGACAATGACCCAAAACACAAAATCAAGTCTAAATCTCGATAGTTTGTCAGATGTTTCTGTGGTATACTGAAGTAGAATTACAAGCTATGAAAAATGAAGTTTCAAAGGCTTTTATTGACAACTAGCAAAATACCCGTGCTTCGCAGCGGAGAAGTAGTGTGTTAAAGAAGTTATGAAAAAGAAAAGGAAACATTTTTAAAATAACATAACCTGATAGTCAGTGTAATTGTTTTGTCACTGTTATGAGTGTTGCTGTCATCAAGGATTTGATCATCATTATTTCTTTCAATCAGGTTCGTATTTGGAGGACGTGTTGTGTTCAAGTTACATTCCGTGTTTGTCAACTGTTGTAAAGATAACAGGTTTCATTCATTGAAGTGATCACTACCCAAATTGGTACTCGTGAATCTAAGATGTTTAACAGGCATTCCCGGTATTAAGTTGTGCTAAACATACCATGGTGTGACGTAAGGGGAGCTGACTGCACAAAGGCAAGGAGGTGCGTATTTTGAACAAAAAGGGAGAAGACAGCGAAGGAGCGGAAAAGTGAGAAGGAAAACTGTTTAAATAAAGAGCTGGGAAGGTGAATGGAAAGAAGCAGCCAGCGGTAAAGCAAGGAAGACTTCGTATTAAGGACGGTTCGGTACACATAGAAGATGTAACAATAAGATTGTTAAGCCTTATGATAATGTTCCCGCACAGAGGGTTTAGAGACACACTGGGTGAAGTGTAATCTGAACCTATGTACAGTTTGTTTATTTTCGGGTTGTAATGTTCATCGAATGTACGTATCATCTGGTCCAGTGGCGGACCGTGCATCTCACACCTAGGCCTTCAGTAGTGCTCCGTCTGAATCAACCCGCCCCTCAAAAACTAATTTATGGTTATAAAAACCATCTTAATATGCAGAAATACAGTATAAAGAGCCGCTGCATTGCAGATAGATAACTCCTGTAGCCACAATAGATGCCTTTATTGAATAGACAAACCAGGGGTGAACATGTTCCTTTCTACTGCAGCTACATCCACGACACACATAAAAAACATCATTAATAACTCATAAACTTGCAATATTATTTAGAAAATCGCAACATTTTACTCACCAAAAATTCGGATTATTTGTAAACAAAATCCAGCCTCCTCTCTTTCCTCAAAAACAGTTCAATTACTCTGTCGTACAGATTATCCGTGCCCTTCAGTTCCATCAAAAAGTCCCTTTCTATCGCCATTGAAGCTAATGCTGAAAGTCGAACCTGCCCTGTCGTATTTCTGGCATAAGTTTTAATTCGCTTTAGGGCTGAAAATGTCCGCTCGACAGAAGCAGTGTACATGGGAATGGTCACCGCCAAATATACCAATGTGAACAGCTGCCCCATGCTCTCATTTAGATTTTTCTGATGAAGGAAGTCAAGGAGATAAGTGGGAGATTTTCCTGCCAAATCATCCATGGCATACATTACAGTCAGCTCTGTTTTTAGCCGAGACAGATCAAAAACCGCTCCGTGGCTCTTGTGTTAAACTGGAGAAGGCTGCATGTGGGAAATTTTTCTTGTATTCCCGAAACTTCTGGGGGTCAAGGAGCATGACGAACATCAGTTTTTTGTGGTCTTGAAATCTGGTCTGTGTCTGGCAAATAATATTGTCCAGAATCCTGCCATGGAGTTGGTGGTAGTGCGTGCGAGAATCTTGCGCTCAGAGCGCCTGCGGTGTGTTCAGTGGCCTCGTAGAGTTGTTCATACCGGCTTCTATCCAATCAATGGGTCTGAATACGGTGACATTGCCGTATGCCTGCTAGAGGGCCCTACTGACACCAACTCAAAATCTGATTGGATGAAGCAACAGGTTAATCGACATTTATTCTGTGTTAGAGGGCCTGCACAACGGATTGTGAAGGCCTCTCTGCCTGGCAACAAGTGATGGCTGAAATGTGATTGGTTAAATGCTTTAATATGAAAATACATGTCTGGAAGCAGCACAACCATTGGAAAAGCTATAAAAGGAAGCGGACAGACTATTTGGAATTATTTAATAAGTATTCATGGACAAAATATAATTAATATCAGTTTGTGATTCAGATATTTTTTTAGGCCAGCAGAGAAGGCATGACTTCGCCAGGTCTTTAGCATCGAGGCTTTATACCCTGCGTCTCCTCATTAAACTTGTATCTCGTGAATATCTTGTGCGATCTTGCAATGTCCACGGCTTTAATTAATTTTAGCTCAGACCCGACACTTAAAAGTTTCTCTCGCACTTTCGCTGAGGGAGGGTTTCCACAGTAGCTGCACTTATGAATATGCTAAGCACAGTCCTTCACCTGCGAATATTTACTTTATATGGGCAGGCAATCAATTACGTGGGAGGCGTGATGATGCAAGACGCAACTCCGTCTCACACGGCGACCGAGCTGCAGGCTATTACAGTATATGTTTTCGTCAAGCTGCATCAGAAAATGTACAAAGACTTCTGACACACCTCCTTTTTAGTATATATATATATATATATATATATATACTGTATGCACATACAGATCTTCATATATATATATATCTATATACATATCTACATATACACATATACACAAGGGAAGTTGGAGAATTAGTGACATTGGAAACTTCAATATGGCGGCCGACAGTGGCATCATACCACTTAATTAAGTATGTACATCGGTTTTGGTTAGCGCAGGGAAGCCACCTACCAAATTTCATGAAGATGGGGCCATGAATAAGAAAGTTCAACATGGCGGACATTGTTGACTGTTATGACCGTTACGTGTAGAATTTCGAAATGAAACCTGCTTAACTTTTGTAAGTAAGCTGTAAGGAATAAGCCTGCCAAATTTCAGCCTTATACCTACACAGGAAGTTGGAGAATTAGTGATGAGAGAGTGAGTGAGTGAGTCAGTCAGTGAGTCAGTGAGTGAGTAAGTGAGTGAGTGAGTGAGTGAGTGAGGGCTTTGCCTTTTATTAGTATAGATTACATTAAGTTTATACTAAGATTTGCAATTTTTGCAGTGTTGGCCCCTCTTTCTTTTTCAAGATCTCTGCAATTCACCCTGGTATGCTGTCAATCAACTTCTGGGCCAAAACCTCACTGATGGCCACCCATTCTTGCACAATCAATGCTTGGAGTTTGTCAGAATTTGTGTGTTTTTGTTTGTGCACATGCCCCTTGAGCATCCACCACAAGTTCTCAATGGGGAGTTTCCTGGCCATGGGCCCAAAATTTCAATGTTTTGTTTCCTGAGCCACTTAGTTATCACTTTTGCCTTATGGCCCAGTGTTCCATCATGCTGGATTGTTCATTGTTGGTCACCAAACTGTTTTTGGATGGTTGGGAGAAGTTGCTCTAAAGGATGTTTTGGTCCCATTCTTTATTCATGACTGTGTACTTTGGCAAAATTGTGAGTGAGCCCACTCCCTTGGCTGAGAAACAACCCCACATGACATGAATGGTCTCAGGATGCTTTACTGTTGGCATGACACAGGACTGATGGTAGTGCTCACCTTTTCTTCTCCAGACAATCTTTTTTCCGGATGCCCCAAACAATCAGAGAAAATGACTTTACCCCAGCAGTCGTCAGCAGTCCAATCCCTGTACCTTTTGCAGAATATCAATCTGTCCCCGATGTTTTTCTTGGCTTCTTTGCTGCCCTTCCTAACACCCATCGGGCCATCCTCCGGAAGTCTTCACCTCACTCACACCTGCCTGCTGCCATTAATGAGCAAGCTCTGCACTGGTGGTGCCCGCAACTGAATCAACGTTAGGAGATGGTCCTGGCACTTGCTGGACTTTCTTGGACACCCCGAAGCCTTCTTCACAACAGCAGTGAAAGTGGGATTTTTGGGATTATTATTCATTTTCATGACAAAGAGAGGACTTTGCAATTAATTGCAATTCATCTGATCCCTCTTCATAACATTCTGGAGTGTATTGAAATTGCCATCATAAAAACCGAGGCAGCAAACTTTGTGAAAATTAATATTTGTGTCATTCTCAAAACTTTTGGCCATGACTGTACTTAAATAATGGCTGATTAACTATATTTTGGATTCCAATGACCGATTGACAAAAAATTAAACACAGAGACAGCTTTGCTTAAGCCCACTTGTTTATTCCTTCTTACATCCCATTTATAACACATATACACACACAGTCACACTCTATACCTCATCCACCCCATTTGACTTCTTCATGCACTTTTAAAATTACTTGCAGAGAAATAAAAATCAGTAGCGGTGAGTCATTTCCAATATCATGGGGGACTTGCAGGATTTACAAGCAGAAAACAAAAAGAAAGACAAGAACAAAGGTCAAAGAGTCATGCATTGTTGCCTGCCCTGCTCTCACACGTAATCGACAAATGTAAAATGGTCCCACACCTTTGAATAATTACTTTCACCTTCCATTGAGCCCCGTTCCACAAAATGCAGCCTCTGATAAGCTATGATGTGTTTGTAAATTCTGCTTGTCTGCCGCACTCCCTGGATTTTTTTTAGAAGTGCCTCAAGGAGTGAGACTGTGTCAACCTCAGAATAGGATATTAGGAGTGCATATTACAATAATATTAAATTCAGAGGCATACAAGGTCTGCGTTCCATACATATTCACTAATGAGGCAGAGGGGGTCTTGAGAAATTAGTTTTGCTTACGGTATATGGACTCCTATTTCTGCTTCTTTATTTTTTCTTCTTATCTCTTATCCTTTACAGTCTTTTTAATTACTTTGGCAAATCCGGAATACTCCACATACATATAATAATGGCTTCATTTCCCTTCTGCAGACTAGGCTATTAAATACAAAGGGAGGCAGAAGCACATAATTGGAAATATGGGCCTGGTAAAACAATATTGTAAAAAAAAAAAAAGCCCTAAATCCACGAGGGATGACCACTCAGAATTTTCTCTCATGTGTCAGACGTTTACTTTTGCTGTGCAAGAGAAAAAATGTAATAAGCTTTAAGTGCTTCAGCCACAAGCTCAGTCTTAACAAGATATTGCATCTTACTGACAATTGGCAACCCAACATAAATATTTAAAATTAATGTATAAATCAGAGGTTTGCTCTTGGTTTATTAAAAACAGTACCAGTGAGATTTTTGTTGTAGGGATGGTGGACTCGTCCGCAGGGCCGAGCTGAGGCCCTTTGAATTGAGAAAACGACAGAGTCTGCCATTTGAAGGCATTTCTGCAGTCAATTAGAATGAAGGTCTAACAGGCCGTACAGGGACTGTGTGTCAGTACACCATCCTAAACCTTAAGTGCACATCAGAGCCGTCGATCAGAACAAATGCCCCTCGCTCCGCACGCAGTGGGGATAAGAGTCCTCCACAGAAAGGCACAATGGGAGACAGCCAGCAGGGCATCGCAAAACATATACACTAGAAGGAACATGGCTGTTTTAATGCACAAGAATCGAAAGTGGCGCCACAGTGCAGTGGCTTTCTGATATTTATCTCCAGTAGGCAGTCAAGTAGGTCTCTTTAATCCATCAAGGTTGTCTTCCTCACAGTTGGTGCCACTTGCTCTCCAGGCAGTAGACACAACAGTGAGCGAGAAGGTCAGATCATTTAAATTGGCAATGGAAGCAATGTTTACATCTACCTCCTACTGCCGCCATAGCGGCTAAAGCTCTGCTATTGATCCAGGTGCCCTACTTCTTGCTCACCTCATCTGTCACTATTAGAAACTTTTCTGTGCCTGTGCCATAGAGACAAAGGCTCCTGCTGTGTAGTACAACCCAAAAGAGCCATGCGAAAGTTTAAAACAAAAAGGCTCTGTAGGTTGATCGCTCGCCTTACTTTTGTCGCAGTGCAGCCTATTGAGTGTAGACTGTAAACCACAAGGTCGCTGGTTTAATTCTGGACATTGAGCCGCTTTGATTCTGACTTTGACTCTGAATGGGGTCACGTAACCTTTCACATAGCAAAAGGTATATACATCATCAATGCAAAATCAAATCTGCCACTACTTCACTCACACATGGTATCTCTCAAGGGTCAGTTCCAGGTCCATTTCTCTTTAACATCTATATGCTTCCATTAGGTGAGATTATTCATCTGTATGGTTTAAGCTTCCACTGCTATGCCGATGACACACAACTTTATGTAAGTGTTGATGCAACTGCAACATCTTCACCTGTTGCACTGACTCACTGCATTTGGGAAATCAATCATTAGATGACAGCTAACTCAATCCTGATAAAACAGAAATCTTAGTAGTTGCTACTAGGGTGTTGTACCGTGTTAGCCATTATGAATGTAGAGAAAAGCCAAGCAAAATGACACCTTTTATTGGCTGACTAAAAAGATTACAATATGCAAGCTTTCGAGGCAACTCAGGCCTCTTCTTCAGGTGAGATGTAATCAATACAATGAAGATATAATGATTACATCTCACCTGAAGAAGAGGCCTGAGTTGCCTCGAAAGCTTGCATATTGTAATCTTTTTAGTTAGCCAATAAAAGGTGTCATTTTGCTTGGCTTTTCTCTAGTAGTTGCTACCAAATCTGTCCTCTCTACCCTTCATGGGCTAAAAATTGACATCGATGGGATCCTGGTTGAACCCTCAGCAATAGTCCATAATTTGGATGTCATCTTTGATCAGCTTCTTACTTTTCAACCACACATTAGCTCAATTGTACAAACAGCCTTTTTTCATCTCCATAACATTGCTTATCTGATTTCTTTCCTCAGTGTGAAGGATCCTGAAACACTCATTCATGCTTTTATCACTACCCATCTGGACTGTTGCAATGCATTGTTTTATGGCCTCCCGACTAAGTAAATCAATAGATTACAGTATGTTCAGAAATCTGCTGCTCATCTACTTACACACACTAAAAAATCTGCTCACATCACTCCTGTCCACCATGATTTGCATCGGTTACCAGTCTTTTTAAGAATCAAATATAAAATTATTCTTCTCACCTTTAAAGCCCTTCATGGCTTAGCCCCTCATCTGTCGGAGCTGCTGCTTCTTTACACTCCTTCTTGTGCATTAAGATCATCGGACGCTAAGTCACTCACAGTACCTAAATACAGGTTAGTAGCCAAGGGTGCCAAATCTTTCAGTGTGATAGCCCCTAAAATTTGGGATGCTCTGTCCCCTCTGCCTTTGCGAGGAAAAATCTATTACTCATTTCAAACTCCTGTTAAAACACATCTCTTCAATGAGTGTTACTCATGTTCTTGTATGTAATTTCTATTGTATTGTTAATGTGTTTATTGAATTGTAAAGTTTCCTTGAGTGTATGAAAGGCGCTACATAAATAAAACATTATTATTATTATTATGACAATGATATCAATAGTATTAATGCAATTCAGCTATAAAATATTCTAATTACAAACAGTGACAGGCCATGTCATGAGGTTTAGTTTAGTTTACTTTTCCTGTTTTAAATAGTTTTATTAGCTTGCCTGGTCATTTTTAAGCAGTTCAAAGTGGTTAGCGGATTGAAGGGTTCCTACGGTAGGAAACATGCGTGTGGCTCTGAGGAGGCTGGACGTTCTACGTACATGCCCAAGAGTGGAGGAGCCATTGTCCTGACACTGTGGAGGAAGTGTGCCATGTTAGCTGCCAGCACGGTAAACACAGAGACCTGAGTGAGTTGAGGGCCCAAAAAAACATACAGGAAGAGTTACCTGTACAAGGTTGAGGACAATTGTATGGACAGAGGAGTCGCTTGTGTGCTTGTATGTATGCAGGTCCAGATCTCTTAATGTAGAAGTCTTCCTGATTGAGGTACCCAGCATTCTGAGTGTGGCGATGTGTGCTCCTATACGTGGGCACCAGAGAGGTGCCTGCTGAGGCTGGCTGGAGTAATACCGCAGACATTTAAAATGACCCTGCAGGTTTTGTCTTACGACCTTCTGGTTAACCTGTGAGAGATACACTTATGGAGAGCGTCTATAGTGGAGAACATCTATAGTGGAGAACTCAGAGCAATCTGTGAAGAGGACTTGGAACTTTGGAGTTGACTAGGGAGCTGGTGGTGGATTATTTTTATTTGTTGTGCATTTTTTTTTGCTTTGCTTTCTTAGTTTTCCTAAGATGGAAATGGGGAAAATAATCTCAAAGCCTTGAGTTGTTCTTTGTATGTTTATTTATGTTTCTTGTACTTTGCTTTTGAGAGACTGTTGCCTTTGAATTGGAAATGACTTTTTTGAAACATAATTGTGATTTTTGCTACTGATTATAATAAATAGTTTTTATATTTTTCTACATTTTCTGTGTCTGTGTCTCTCTCTCCCACCGTGAAATGCAAGATGCCCAAGATGAATTGCACTGGGATACTTAGAGAATGGAGCATCACAAAAATCTGGTGCCATTTGTGGTATTCAGGCATTGCCTGTAGCACACAATTAATCCATATTCATCCTCCATGTCCATACTCTTAAATCACAAAGTAGCAATGGATGCAAGGCACAAAATGATAAATGTCATATAAATTACTGCATAGCAAGGTGACTGAATTGTAAAATATCACACATACAAAGTTGGTTTTCCAGGTTTGGGATCATCACGTAAACAGTTTGACCAGGGGCAATTAGGTGAAAAGTATCTGAGCTGAGTGGAGTGTGTAGTCGGGAACGTGAACTCTGGAAGCACAGTGAATAGTTATCCCCATGACCTAAGAAGGAAATAAGGAATTAAATTAGAACAAACCCTGGTGAGTGGCCTGTAAGGTCATTTTAAGCCCAAAACATCTGAATATGGCGCAGAAGACAGAGAAACATGTAGTAGCAGTCAGTTTGGGTGTAGACAAACCGCAGTCCCAGACATTAGCTGTTACCTTCCCAGCCAGGTGAATGTAAGGATAAGAGGACAAGAGTTGGTGTGGAGGACATATTTGTGGGTCTGCTTAACTAAGAGGGTAGGGTCACCCCAAAACCAGCTCCTAAATGTGTGAATCGCATGCTAGCATGCAGACATATATGATAACGTGGGACATACGAAGACTTTAGACTTGCTGATTATTTGTTGAAGCTCTTAGAGTTGGATAAATGTGCAGCTCTCATTGGAGCTTGTTTTTATTGGTGTAACAGCCTTAGTCCTCTGGGTTTCAAGCTTCACCATCTTGTCTTCAGTCTGAAGAATTAACTCCGCAATGAGTTTTAGTTTCAGTGTTTGTATATCTAATATTTCAACAGCGTGTCCCAAAATGTAATCTTTTTGGAGTTATTACCCAAACTTTCTTTTCTTTTTTTGCGGTGCACTTAGACTTCAAAAATTGCGATGTTTGCCAAGTATCTGTGGAATGGTAGTCTTTTTTTCTGTGGTCCCTTTTCAAAGAAGAACATTTTAAGAACAATGGATTGCTACAGGATAATCGGATTTAATTTATCAGTGCAGATTATACTAGCGTTGCTCGAGGCTGTGAACAAATTAGCCCACAGGAGTCTTTTTCTGAACCCTGCCCTGTTTCTTGATGGGGTGCCTTGAAGTTTTGCCTCTGCTGATTAAATGCTTGGTTATCTTTACAAGAAATCAGAAGTCATCTGAAGTATCACTTGTTCCTATTTGCAAAATTTCTATTTTGAAACTATTTATGTTTTTGTGTATTCTTCATTAATTCAAAGACCAGATCCATGAATGGAAAAATAATTTCATCTCATCTTAGAGTCAATAAACGTGACAAATAATTTGTATTGCCTTTTATTCACATATACTGTATGTTTATTTATACAGCCTAATTTATTTTTCCCCTTTCAAAAGGAATTGTAATTTTTTCTCATTGTTCTCTGCAGACACGTAAGGTTGATGAAAATATTTAATCTCAAGGCCACTAATGATTGAAGTACAAGTCTAGTGTACTCACTTGTGTCACTTTGCAAATCATGTTCAAAGATAATAGGATTTAGAGGGTTTTTTTTTTTTAATCCCGCATTAGCTGTCCCATCTTCCTTTGCTTTGACATTCTTCACTCAGACACAAACCTCTCTGTTATGATGTGCCTGCATTATTCATATCTACTGTCTTTATTTTTTCTTCTTTTGTGTTCTTTTCTCTTGGTTTTGTAGGTTTTCTTATATGTATAATTGATTTCTGTCTTTCTTATTTTTATTTAAATAATAGCAAAGTATGTTGATTTTATTGTATGTGTTCTTCCATGGACGTCACCATCCCTGAGAATCTTTAACCTAAAAAAGACATTTGGATACTAGAGAGCTTTTTCCAGAAATCACGAATGATGACACCATTATCGTGAAACTTTAAATGCTAGCTTCATGGTTTTATCTCTAGCCAAGTTTGAGGATAAACTAAACATAAAAACCCATTCTGCATGTGTGTGCTTAATGGTGTTACAGTGGAACCTCGGTTCATGTACAAATCGGTTTATGACCAAACAGTTCGCCAAACTTTTGCCTCTGTTCATGACCACACACTCGGTATACGAACAAGCCAGATTCCCTTTCGGTTTGTACGTGTTCAGTCATTTCCTGTGCAGTGAGCAAGCGAGAGAGAGCACGACACACACACACAGGCGTGAGAGAGAGACACACACACACAGGCGCGCACAAGAGAGAGAAAGAGAGAGAGAGACACACACAGGCGCACGAGAGAGAGAGACACACACACAGGCGCGCACGAGAGAGAGAGAGAGAGAGAGAGAGAGAGACACACGCACACACGAGAGAGAGAGAGACACACACACAGGCGCGCACAAGACAGACAGAGAGAGAGAGAGACACACACACACACAGGCGCGCGAGAGAGAGAGACACACGCACACACAAGAGAGAGAGCTTGACACAGAAGGTAGAGAAGGCAGTTAAAGAATGCACTGGGCTTGTTTTTGTTTTCATTTCTGTTTACAGTGATCGATTCGTAACATGCATTATTGCAATGCTACTTTTCTTGGTGGTTTATTAAATTACGGATTTTTCACATGTTCATTTTTTCCCTGTGCTTAAAACTCATTAAAAAAAGTGGTTTTAGCGAGCGGTTCTTAGCGCTATAGCGTGAACTATTGCAGTGTTAGTTTTCTCTGTTGTTCAAGGTTTTCTCAGTGTTATTCAGTGTTTTTACATTTAGTTTACTATTATCCTGTGCATTCTATGGTATAATTAACTATATTTGTGCTTAAAAACTAAAAAAAAATATATATATTTACATACAGTTCATACGGTCTGGAACGGATAAATTGTATTTGCATACAATCCTATGGGGGAAATTGCTTCGGGTCTGGTTTACGACCAGAGTTTTGGAATGAATTATGGTCATGAACCGAGGTTCCACTGTATTTAGATTTCCCAGTTCCTGATATTTTGACGTTTGCTTCTTCCTTTGATTGTTGGATTATGATTGACCAGGTGAAAGATATTCTTGATTCTTGGTTTCGACGTTCTGACTTGTTTAACATTTCCTCTCTTGGAGTCTCACTTGTAAAATGTTGAATGGATTTGATTGTGAAAATACGTGTATAGCAAAAAACAGAAAAATTTGTATCCCAAAACAAAATCTAATTTATTATAACTGGCTTGCATACATTTCTGCACAATTTACATTTATAAATTGCAATCATCTTGTAAATGTGTGTACATGAATGCACCTCAAATCCTGCCTGGTTGCTGCCTTGAAACAGCCATACATAGAGTATGCTAATCAACCTCATACATATGCAATCACAATTCTTTAAAAAAAAAAAAAGAAACATTTTATTCATTTTATTAAAATCAAATAACATGCCATTCAAGGAAGTCAAGTTGAACAAAACTGTTTGAAACAAATCAACCTCAACCCATGAGAAAGAGAGCTAGGCCAACACAGTGAAACTTTAATAATGGTAAAAATATGTAAATAATAAATGAATCAAAATCAATAGAATGAAAAACAAGAGAGTTTGCTTCCTCAATTTAAATAATTATTCTAAAATGTTATTGATTAGATCCTGCCAAGTTTTGAAAAAGTTTTATGCAATCACAATTCTGCAAAACTTTATTGGCTGACTGGTAGAGCAGCCTCCCCCATGACCCATCAAGACTCCACCACGCGCATTCAAGGGTAATGGGCTGTGATCCGCAACTAAGAGCACAAGATCATGCTTAGCATTATAGTGCCTCTCCTCTGTGTTCTGGGAATTGGGGAAAGATGTAAAACACCAGCAGCTTAGCAGGTAACCACTATCACCTGGCACATGTAATGACATGACTGCTGTTACAATGAATAGTAGAGGCCACATGAAAAACTGAGGGATCAGCCAAATACCTTACCAGCGAGCTGGCATGATGTACAGTACAGTCCCTGCTGCCAAAGCTACCTTCCCTCAAAATAAAAGAATCACAGGTTGACCCAGGCCACTGGGCATGATGTTTGTCAGTCTTGGCCTCACAGATGACTTGCTTATTAATGGAATGTAACTGCTCATGGTTCACAAAAGCAGCTCCATTCTCTCAAGATGCAATTATTGCAATATAAGTGCAGTAAAGTGCTCTAATAACATTAACAGAACCAAGTACTGATGCAAATTGTATTTTTATGTTGGCAAATGTTACCGGCTTCAGGCCTAGGGGGAACCTGGGCCCAGGGTAAAGCCACAGCGATATGGTGACAAAGTATAAAAGAAGCAGGCAGCTGGCATGAGTCTCTGACCATTCTTCTCTGTTCTACTTTATTCTCATTTACCCAAAAATATATAAATGCTTCAATCTCTGCACACATCAACATGATGATCAGTTAAACAATTGTGCATGCCAATTTCCTCTGCAGAACAACAGTGTAAACACATTTACTTTGGTTCAACAACAGTATTGTTGCCAGCGATCACAAAGTACCTGATTAGAAACAAATGTCCCCTGAACTCGTTCATTTTCAAAGGAAGCAGACAGTTCTGTATCACCACATTGTATGTGGATGAGATTCTAATCAAAGCAGCTGACTCTTTTGCAAAACAGGTATATATTTATGTCCTGTAGATAGCCATCAACAATAACCTGGAGCAGAATTTTCCAGGAATTTTGCCTTTACTTTAAAACACTGGTTTATAGCCCATTACACTAAGCAATACCCAGAAATTTAATTTTGTTTAAAACACTGAATGCTATCCCATTATACTAACAAATGTTAGATTTTATATACGTACACAAACTCAATATGAAAACTGGATGTAGTGCCTCACTGATCGTCACAGCTGGTATGATGGAGCTGAAGCTTGGCTGACCTGTCAGCCAGTTCCCGAGAAGTGAAAACAGGTAGCCAATATAAACTGTCAGAAAAACAAAGAAAAAGCCTTGACCCTCTTATAAGGCAATGAAAATCGAGTATATACATCATGTTCATCATTTTTGAACTTTACTGTGTTTTTTGTAACAATGGCTCAGTGATTGAGCTGGATTGGTTGCATTTCCGTTCTTGATCATGGATATCATCATTTCCCTGTTTCTCCAAAATGTTGTATTTGGATGGTTTGGAGATGCCATAAATATATTCTCCCGTCAAGTTTTCTTTTATAAATCCTAATGTTTTTGTGGAAAAATTCACAAAAAGGCTTGAAATGTGAAAAGATGCAAAGTTTTATAAATCTCCATTCCATTCATTCTGTTTGCCTTTCCTAGTGTTAGGCACACCACTGACTTGCATTTCATCTCCTTCTGGTCCCTGCACTATAATTAGTCTGCCAGATGTGGCCACATGACCCTCTCATTTTCTTTTTGTATGATCTTTTATGTTGTGTTACTGATATGTCATTCATTCATTATCATATAATCTATAAAATTACACACAGAATACACTAAATGTGCACAAAAAAGCTCCTGTAAAATGCACAGTCGCTGTTTAAATCCTCTTTTGCTTTCGAGTAGTGCTACAAAATGAACGTGGATGGCTACCCTGATTCTGAGTTTTTCAGATTTTGTGCCAATTCTAATAAAGTTTGTTAAATCCTCACCATTGAACCATGTTGTTTTACACTGATTATTTGCCATGCATTATGTCTACTCTCTATTGAATAATTATTCCCCATTGCTTAAATGTACTAACTGAATGAGCAAAAACTGTTTTTAAAAAGCGGGAGCGTTCATTTACTTTTAGTTAAATACATACTCATTCCTAAAATATAATGCATAGTGCAAGTACAGTAAATACAACTGGAAAATAAAAAGGCAGTGTAATCTGCTATTTACTAAAGCATGATGAAGCAGATCATAAGAGCACAAACTAAATGATCATATTTTAAAGTGCATGGCGATTCACTCTGGCTGTCCTATTTCCCATCCTGAAGCAGTCACGCTCTGCTGCTGGAATAAATGGGGCACCGACACTTTTTCAGATATGTCTATGACCATTTTATCACACGCAGTGAAGGACTGTGGGTGATACTACATGTGATCTCTTTCTTTGATTACTGTCGAACAGAGACAGCAATTCCCATCTGTTCTGACACTGAGAAGGTGACAGAGAATTTTTAAATAAGGGAGCATAAGAAGAGACAGAAACCAAGCAAACATTTGTAACCAGAAAGTCAGTTAATCACTATTATAAAGCCAAAATCAAAAATCATACTTGAAGATAACTAAATAAATATACTTTATTCTTTTTTTGTTTTTCTGCAAACTCAGATAGTTAGGATGTGTTATTTGTGACAACCAAGGTTGTTTCCCTAGCAATGCAGTAAAAACTACTCCACAAAATGGTGGTGCCCATGATAAACAAAATGGCGTCACAGGAAAGACGTTATAAAATATTTGTCTTTACCATAACATTTTGAGGAAGAAAACTAGGATCATATCTGGAATCCTTCAGTTAATAAACCCTTGCTAAATAGAAATATTTTGGGAAAAAATTTAAATGGAAGTCATTAAAACATCTGGACACATCAGTCAATAATTTCAATAACTGCAATTTTTTAAGATGAAAAGTGTAATCAAACCATGCCATTGGGACTAAAAAGTAGCTGCAGAGGGAGACAAGCTGTGAGGTGAAATGCACAGTCTCAGTCTGTCTTTTTCCTAAAATGGCTCAATCTCACAAAAACATGTTGGCTAATATGACATGGATATGCTGTTTAACAATATCAGCACAATTTTGAGATGCACATCAATTCTCAATAACACTTTTTGCTTTAAAAATGAACAAACATGATATATATTTTCGAGGAACAATGGTGGCGCACACAGACTCTGCGGCTTTGCACTCCCCGAATAGGTGCTCTTTTTTGCTATTATTTTTCCTAATATTGACTTTCATCGTTTTACACACAGAAGCGAACATCCACTACAGTCGTCAAAAGCTTCTACAGATTGGCTCCAATAGCAAAGATAATTATTATAACACAGAAGCAATACCACAGGAGATTCTCAGATCACTGGGACTTACGTTGACTCCTACACTTGGAAGACGGCCATGTAGATGGCACACGGAGAGGAAGCAAAAAAGAGGCAAGCGAGCAGGATTACTAACTAGGCTAAAGGCTGCTCTGCATAATACCCCTCTTCCTAGCATTCTTCTTGTGAATACTAGATCATTCGCAAATAAAATGGACGAGCTCCGACTGGATATTTCCACACACAATACTACAAGGGACTGCTGCCTTTTGATTTTTTCGGAGACATGGCTGGATACCACCATACCGGACACAGCAGTTGAGCTTGCAGGTTTCATGCGCCATCGAGCAGTTCGAACCCACGATTCCGGTACGAAAATAGGTGGAGGGCTGTGTGTCTATACTAATAATGCCTGGTGCACTAATATAACTAGAATCAACAAGTTTTGTTGTCTGGACGTTGGAATATCTGATGCTAAGATGCCAACCATTTTACCCACCGAAAGAACATACCATCGTTATTGTTACGGCAGTATAGTACCTCTTCAGGCTAATGTTAAGTCAGCGCTTGAAAAATTGTTTAACATTATCAGTAAACAATAGAACTTGCACCCTGATGCAGTTTTTATCATTGCTGGGGATTTTAATCAAGCGAATCTTAAGGATGTATTCCCCAGATTTTATTAGCATGTACATTGTAAAACCAGAGGGGAAAACACCTTAGACCACATCTATACAAACATAAAAGACGCCTATAAGGTCATTCCATGCCACCACCTCGGCAAATCTGATCATCTCTCTTTGTCTCTTGTTTCAGCGCACAAAGCCCTTATACTAATCCAATTAGCAAGACTGTTAAAGTTTGGCCTGAAATGGTCATTTACCAACTCCAGGACTGCTTTGAACAAATAGACTGGAATATATTTTTTCATCAGACGGACTTAGAGACATATACTTCATCTGTGCTGTCATATATTAATTACTTTGTGGACAATGTCACTGTCAACAAAATGATTAAGGTCTATCCAAATGAGAAACCATGGATGAATAGTGAAGCCAAACAGCTGCTCAGGGAAAGGGACAAAGCCTTTAAATTAGGAGACACCTCAGCCTATTGAGCTGGCAGAGCTAACCTCAAGAAGGGCTTCAAGTCTGCTAAACTAATATACAAACAACGAATTGAAGAGGACTTTGACAGTAACTCAAACTCACAGTGGATGTGGCAAAAGCATCCGATTAATCATGGATTACAAAAAGAAAAATGACGTACAAGACACACTGGCCAATAAACAATGCCAAGCTAGCAGAGGAACTTAACAGTTTCTTTGCATGGTTTGACAAGGACAATAATCTGTCTCCAGTCAGCTTTGAGCTGACCGGAGACTCACAGTCTGTGGTCGTACACATACATGATGTGTGGCAGGCACTCGAAAACATCAATACAAAGAAGACAGCAGGTCCTGATAATGTGCAAGGACCTGTGCTCCAGGCCTGCTCTGACCAATTAGTGGACATATTTACACACATATTCAACCTCTTTCTCTCCTCAGGTGTAGTCCCCTTGTGCCTGAAATCCACAACCATTGTACCTGTTCCCAAAAAACCAAGGATAACCTGTTTTAATGACTATCGACCAGTTGCTCTCACCACTGTCATCACAAAGTGCTTTGAACGACTGGTAATCACCCACATCAAAGCCTCCATCCCATCTGATTAAGACCAACACCAGTTTGCCCATCGGTCAAACAGATCAACTGAGGACGCCATCTGTATGGCTCTACATGCTGCTCTCTTGCACCTGGAAAAGCTCAACACCTATGTTAGGATGCTCTTCATTGACTACAGTTCTGCATTTAATACCATCATACCTAACCAAGTGATCCAAAAACTCTATGCACTAGGACTGGATTTTCTCACTAACCGCCCCCAGTCTGTCAGGATGGGCAAACACACTGGTGTGCCACAAGGATATGTACTAAGTCCCCTTCTCTATGCACTCTTCACCCATGAATGTCAACCCATCCACCAATCAAACATTATTGTTAAATTTGCGGATGATATGACTGTCATTGGGCTTGTAACAGACAACAGTGAAGCTGCATATAGGGAAGAGGTTCAGAATCTGACAGCATGGTGCAACACCAACAACCTGGTCTTAAATACCAAAAAGACCAAAGAAGTTATTCTGGACTTTAGGACCACTAAAAAGACCAATCACAGTCCGATAACAATCAATGCAGATGTTGTGGAGAGAGCGAGTCCAGCTTTAAATTTCTAGGAGTCACCATCTCAGAGGACCTGTCCTGGGCTGACAACAACTTGGCTATTTAATAAGGAAAGCACAACAACACCTCTATTTTCTCATATAACTAAGGAGAGCTGATTTCCCCCAGAAGCTGCTGGTTAATTTCTACAGACGCACTATAGAGAGCATTTTAACTAACTGCATGATGGCCTGGTACAACAGCTGCGCGAAGGCTGCTAAAGAAGCCCTGCAGCGGGTCGTATAAACAGTAGAGCCATTATTGGGTCTGAACTGCCATCACTCGAACTCTCGTATAAGACTCGCTGTGTGAGAAGGGCCAAAAACATTCTCAAGGACAAAACTCACCCTGGAAATTCTTTGTTTGAGTTCCTCCAGTCAGGAAGATGCTTTAGGTCAATCAGTGTACGCACAAACAGACTAAAAAATAGCTTTTTCCCATAGGCCATAAACTTTCTGAACTCTGAATCTCCTCAGTCTGAGATCATTTTTTTAAATGAACATGTGCAATAAGCTATGCTGGTAATGTTCAATATACTAATGTAATACAATATAGAATATGTAATGTACTATTCATTAACAGGTGCAATAACAGTTTATGCTGCTGTACTTTGTGCAATAATATTTTGCTCTGGTAACTTAATCACTTAACACTCTATATGACATATTTGGAATTATTTGATTTTTCTTTAAATACACCTGGGTGCTTTCACAAAAAGTACTTTCATTGTGTTACACAATGAGAAAAAGTGCTTGAACTATATATATATATATATATATATATATATATATATATATATATATATGCATTTACTTATAAAATGATTCACTTTAGAATATAATCTCATTTGGCAAATGAATATACACCATAATTGTGAAGAAGACCGTATTTTTTTCCTGTCAGGAAGTGCTTTTCCAATAACCTTGGTAAAAGTGTTTAAGAAAGAAATGGGTCTGTAAATTTGACATTTCGTAGTATCTCACATATCAGGGCTTCTTGAAACAGCCATAGAACTATTAGTGATACAAAGTACAATTATATACTGGGGATGTCCCTAACCATAGATTTTCTAGCACCAAAAATTTCAGCACTCTTTTAGCATTTATTTCATTGCAGAGCAGAAAAAACATACAATAATACGATAAGCAGTTAAAGATATTATTCACATAGGCAAGGCAATACAAAAGGTATAACTATTGTGTTCTAAAAAGAAAAGAAAAAAATGACACAAGAAAAATTCTATAAACAGAGTAGATAACACATGACCTTCTTCCTGTACCCACAAATACTGTCATTTTTGGATTGGTCTTGGTGAGGTGAAACATCAGTTCTACTGAGGTGACAAGTGATTGCCGAATTCAGTAAATGATCTTCATTTCTGATATACTTTGTTATTTTGCAGTAATTAAAAAGCCTGTGATGTTTATGTTGATAGTGAGGTTTGTGCCTTTTCTTATTTGTACTTGGTATGCTAGCACCTTACATTGTTTTCTCTCCTTATTCACAATGTAAATCATGAATAAAGTAGCAGTATTAGGTATACAAGTGGTCTTCTTGATTCTGGATTGTAATATGTTTCTTCTAAATATTAGAGGTGTGTGTTTGTTAGTATTCCTCATCAAATGTCAAGACAAGGTCTTTCAGTTCTTTGTCTGTCATTGTGTGTTACTTTGTACTTTATATTCACAGTTGAATGTCAATTAGCCCATCAGACAAGGCTTAAGAGATTGTAAATGCAGGTGAGGGGCCTGGAGTAGAGTTTGTCTCAAAGGAAAACATTTACAGTATCCATCTGTCTATAAGGACATATATTACAAAATTGCATAATACGAAAGTAGGACTGAGTTCAATGCCAAGAAATTTACTGGAGAGCTTGATCTGTGTTTAATACCGTAGTAAGTGGAGCAAAATCTATAAATATGATAGTTAAGTTACACAACTGCACAGATGATAGCATAATACTGTCGATTACGGAACTGTCAGTTTGTAAATTAATGTGATAAAATTGGTGAGATGGTAGTAAATAATCTGGAGCCTGGCTGAAAAAAAATCCCTGATTCAAGCATTTCATGAGCTTATACTGAACCTAATTAGTAGTTCCTACAAAAAGTGTGGTTTCAAACTATTAAGTGTTATATTTTAGCAGGGTTCTTATGTTTATATATATATATATTTTTTTGTCTTTCATGTTTATTTTTCAGTATTGTAGATTAGTTTCAGTTGTTTCTGTTAATACTGTTTTGTTCATTTTTTATTTGTCTAATTATGTATTTTTTGCTCGTTTTATTCTCTTTATTTATTACTTAGTTTCTACAGTATGTCTGAAATTATTTTATACCAAGTTCCTTGTATTTTGTGGTTGTGGTTATCGCACCACTAAGGAACTGGCTTTAAAGCCAGGCTGGCAAAGCAAGTTCCTTGAAATGCATTGTATGCCCTTTGAAGGAGTTTGGAGAGTTCTGTTTTGTGAATATTCCCTTCGTATTGCTTTGCTAGATTCCTAAATTTTGCTTCTGTCCATTGTTTTTTTTTATCTCTGGATTTCTGTTGGGACTTAGTTGCATTGATTATTGACCTTTAGGCTAATCTCTTTTGCCTCCTTTTGATTTTTTTTTAGCATTTTGTTATTTTCCTGCTTTTTTGTTAACAAATCCTCCTCTTATTAAGATTATTTGTTGCCTTGCTCTTTATAAGCCAGGGGTTTATAGTTATCCTTTCTTTTGTGTGCCTTTTTTGATATATTTTATGTCATTGTTGTATATACTGAACTTTAAAGTAAAGAGGGCAGAGCCAAGGACCAAATGGTGGAAGTTGAAAAAGGAAGACTGCAAGGTTGAGTTTAGGGAGGAGGTGAGACAGGCACTGGGTGCAGTGAAGAGTTACCAGACAGCTGGGAAACTACAGCAGATGTAGTAAGGGTGACAGCAAGAAGGGTGCTTGGCGTGACATCTGGAAAGAGGAAGGAGGAAAAGGAAACCTGGTGGTGGAATGAGGAAATACAGGAGAGTATACAGGAGTCCCCGTGGACTATGATGTTTGCTGATGACATTGTGATCTGTAGCGATAGTAGGGAGCAGATTGAGGAGACCCTGGAGAGGTGGAGATATGCTCTAGAGAGGAGAGGAATGAAGGTCAGTAGGAACAAGACAGAATGCATGTGTGTAAATGAGAAGGAGGTCAGTGGAATGATGAGGATGCAGGGAGTAGAGCTGGCAAAGGTGGATGAGTTTAAATACTTGGGATCAACAGTACAGAGTAATGGGGATTGTGGAAGAGAGGTGAAAAAGAGAGTGCAGGCAGGGTGGAATGGATGGAGATGAGTGTCAGGAGTGATTTGTGACAGACGGGTATCAGCAAGAGTGAAAGGGAAGGTCTACAGGACGGTAGTGAGACCAGCTATGTTATGTGGGTTGGAGATGGTGGCACTGACCAGAAAGCAGGAGACAGAGCTGGGGTTGGCAGAGTTAAAGATGCTAAGATTTGCATTGGGTGTGACGAGGATGGAGAGGATTAGAAATGAGGACATTAGAGGGTTGGCTTAAGTTGGACGGTTAGGAGACAAAATCAGAGAGGCGAGATTGCGTTGGTTTGGACATGTGCAGAGGAGAGATGCTGGGTATATTGGGAGAAAGATGCTAAGGATAGAGTTGCCAGGCAAGAGGAAAAGAGGAAGGCCTAAGCGAAGGTTTATGGATGTGGTGAGAGAGGACATGCAGGTGATTGGTGTGACAGAACAAGCTGCAGAGGACAGAAAGATATGGAAGATGATGATCTGCTGTGGTGACCCCTAATGGGAGCAGCCAAAAGAAAAAGAAGTGTCCAGCGCACAATGTAAATCGTGCTGTCCCAGGGATTTTTGAAAATGTGTGCCAAATTTCAACTGAATTGGCACACTGGTAAAAAAATTGTTTCTTGCAGACAGACAGATAGACATACAGTATATGGCTTTGACATTTGGAGTTTTCTTCATTATGTGCAAGCGCACCTAAAAAGCCACTTACATGACATGTAAAAAGGTTCTGAATGATGCACAGCAAGTAATCATTGCACAAGTCAGAAATATTACACTGTTAATAATGACATTATGATTTTGGTACGAGGTGCACAGTCTTGTGCATTTGACAATAATAAGTTTTTATGTTGGAGTCAGACAAATAGGTATGGAGGACAGCAGTTCAGTTTTATTACTGTGTTAGTTTAAATAAATCAAAACTATTCATTATGGCCTGGCTTACCTAAGGCTTCAGTGTCTTCCTTTAAAATGCCTTTTATCCACAATTTTCAGTAATGCTTTAGAGTTAATGAAAACATTATTAGTTACTCTGTGATCACCTTGTTTATTACCATTTCAGACAATATAATGTACATTTTGGTGCTCAATGTGAATATGTCATGTTTTAGGCAGACATCCCAAATAAGTCAATAATAATAGTTTAATTATGTAATGTCTCTTCTCAAGTGTATGCTATTTTCAGCATTTCCCTGCTGACCCATGATCTTACTGTAAATGTATGCCCAACCTCAAAGATTCCATCCTCCCTGATGTCCTCTAGTCTGAATTTTCTCCTGCCGTATTAATGTTTGCTGAATGAGTCCATTTGCAGACATAAGAAATTCTTTACTTCACAGTTGAGGATGACGTTGCACTGTGGAATTCAATTTTTACAGTTGTCTATGATGAGAGCAGGGTGTGGATTCCTATTTGAAAATTTGTCACTTGTTTTTATTTTACTTTCATGTGTTGTATCCCAACTTCAGTCATAAGAACATAAGATATTTGACAAATGGGAAGAGACCATTCAATCCATCAAGATGGTCTGGTTAACTAATTAATAGCTAATTGGTTCCAATATCTTATCCAGATGCATTTGAAAAGTTGTTAAGGTTTTTGGTTTGAATGTTCAGCTAGAGAGCTTGTTTGGGATTCCCATGTCTCTTTGTGCCAAGAAGTACCTTCTGGCTGTAGTCTTAAACACTAGATCAACTTTATTCATGCTTTTGGAGATTTTTGAAGACCTGGATCAGGTCCTCCTGAAGCCTTCTATACTCAGGACTAAATAGGCTTAATTGCTTTATCATATCCAGTCCAATGATACACTTGATTGCTTTAGGAGATCACATGAGGTCTGGGGAGTTGATCACCCATCAGCATGTTTTGAGTGTAATGGAAATGGATTTTGGTTGGAGGGATGTGTTTATTTTCGTTCACTACTTTACAATGACTCATATTGCATATGGTGGATACACCACCCCTTGATCAGTTTTCAAATTGCTTGTTCCATTGCAGGATTGTGTTAAGCCAGACCTTCTTCTGATAGCATGGGGCACAGGGTAGAAACCAGCCCAAGATGGGGCATCAATCTGGTGTAGGGCACAGTCACTCAAACACCCACACTCAGTCACACAAGGACTATAAATCTAACATGCACGTCTTTTAGTTCCCAAAGTAACCATAAACGCCATGCAGAAACAAGTTGACCACAGAAACTCTGCACAGATAAAATCCCAGTCTCTCAACCCTTAAGAGCTGTCTACCTTCTAAAACAATTTAGTCAAATTATTAATTTTGGTTTTATAATGAGGTTTATAGAAATACCTGGTTTGTTCTGCTAAAGGTTCCCAGGGTTAGCTTTCAAAAAGAGTGGCAGCTCTTCTTATAAGTCTGTTGAGAAAAAAAAATTACATCTGATTTTCTATATTTGTAACAAAGATGGAAATTTTATCAAAATTGCCAGGAAATGCTAATAAGACATTTGGGGGGTCAGCATTTATTAACTTGATAGAATATATTAGTATCACACTGTGCATAACATGAATAATTTCAATCCATTGATTCATTATCCCCTGTAGATGTACGGCAAGAGTTTCTGGAAGAGGAAAAAAATCCTGCACAAATGTCCACATGTGTCTGGGGAAGCAATTAAGGACTTTTCAAGACTTCTGAATTGTGACCTTATAGCATGCGTGAAACAAGCCAGACCCCCAAAGGGCGAAATCCTAAAATATAGCAGTGTATGGGATTTTTGGATTTGCTGTCAGTGCACTTAGTGGCTCTAATTTACTGACAATTATGTGCACCCAGTGGATTGCCCAGGGAATTTAAACCGGTACTAAAAGACAGATGATGTACACTCAGGGAATTTTTTGCCTACATCTTACCAATGATTTTTAAACTAAAATGATCTAAATGAGAGAACCAAAAGAAACACACTGTGCAAGAATTTACAGACTGCCAGCATGTTGGCATCTGTGACCAGGATAACCTAAATGTATGAGCTACATGATAGGTCAGTTGTCAGAACTGCTGCCTCACAGAAAAATCTAATTCTGACCAGGCTACTGTCTGTATCATGTTTACATGTTCTCTCTCAAAAGTGTTCAGGTCAGATCAGGCAGACTGGGAACTCTAAATTGGCCCTGTTCTATTCTAGTCCGTGTGTGCGTGTGTCCAGTAGTAAAATGCTGCCCCATTCAGGGTTATTTTGCTTTCCACCAGTTGATGCTGTGATAGTTTAATACGCTCTGTAATCATATAAACTGGATGATGTGTGTGCTGTAAATTAACAGATGCATGATGTAAGTATAGTTTTTAATGTGCAGTTTAATTAGTAATAGTTGGAACAAGACGGTTGACACCATTCTATTCTAATCGGATAGTGAGAGCTGAGTGTTGTTACTGTGTTATTTTTTGAGCGTCTAATTAAATGAAGGTATTTGCTCCTAAACCTTCATTTTGGTTGCCACTGTGGAGTATTTTTGAAGCCTTTTTTCCTTTAATAATTTTTTTGTTGTTTTATTCCATCTGCACAGGAGCAAATCACCTATGCTTGTGGCTGAGGAGAGGAACTAATGTAGGGAAGTACAGAAGAAACTCTAGCTGACTTAGAACATGAGAGCATTCAAAAAATATTTTGATGAGAACAGGCCATTCAGCTCAAGGAAGCCTTAATTTATTCAAAATAATATCTAGTTAAGTTTTAAAAGGTTCTTAAAGTCCTTCACTCTACCAGTTTAGTAGTTTATCCCTTGAATCTATGGTTCTTTGTGTGAAGAAAAATCTTCTAACTTTTGTGCAATATTTCCCATTTTAAAAGTTTCTGTATCCGCATTTTCTTGTTGATGAACTGCCTGGGTTCAGTGTACTTATTCCTTTCATAATTTTAAAAACTTCAGGCATGTCGCCTCTTGATGTCCATTGGCTTAAATGGAGCAACAGACCCAACACTGACCCCATCAGCTAATTCTGATAAGGTTCTTTGCACCATAACTTTGCTTCCTGTTTTTTTAGCTAATTTTGCACCCATGTACACACTTCTTTTAGTCTGATACTCAACCTCTCATGTGGGACCTTATCAAAAGCATAAATTATATCATTTGCACCTCAGTGATGAACTTCTGTTGCTTCCTTAAAAGAATTCCATCATTTTAGTAAAACACAGCCTCCCCCATCTGAACCCATGATAACTACTCACTAACACTCCTGGGGCCTCATGCATAACGCCATGCATAGAATTCACACTAAAACATCATGTATGAACAAAAGTGGAAATGCGTGTATGCACAAAAAAATCCAGATGCATAAATCTGTGCGAACGCCAACTTCCACGTTCTTCCGCTCCATAAATCCTGGTCAGCATGAAAAGTAACACATGTGCACGCGCCTGCTGCCACTCCCCAACTCTTCACAGAATTACACCCCTTTGATTATGCAAATCAATATAAATAGCCCTTAAACTGAGGGTTCTGTGAAAAGGCAATGGCAAAAGCATGAGGGAAAACAGAAGAATTTCAGTGAATACCAGATAGAGGCAAGGGGAAAAGTACTATTTGTTGGTTTAAGCAGTGATATAACCAACAAAAGGAAGTTAACCGAGTGACATAGATTGGCGGAGAAACTCGAAAGTTCAAGTTCAGAAAGTTGCAAAGTGTCCGAAATAAATAAGAAGTGGTCAGATATCAAAGTCGCCATGAAAAGTCGAGTCGTAGCCCACTGTCTGAGTGTCATATGAAAGCGTATTAGTGTACAGAGAAAAGAAAAACAAAACTGGGACACAGTTGAAAAAAATGTCCAAATGTCAACTTTAATCTCGAAATTTCCACTTTAATCATATATTTTATTTTGTCATCAAAGTAGAACGTTATAAACTTCATCTTAAAATCATTTAATTTACTAGTTTCTCAAATCCCATCGTAACTAAAGTAGCACGCTTAATGCTTCTTTCTACAGTATGTGTTCTTTTATGTGCTATATGTGTGTGAATCACTACGTGCTTCTTAAATAGGCTTTCTCTTCCGCCGACAGGACACAGAATACATTACATTCATGATATTACAGCTCTCTTAATTTAAATATTATGATGTATACTTGATATAATTTCATGATGATGGGAGTTAAAGCATGTATTAAAACATGGAAGTTAAAACATGGGAACACGGTGGTGCAGTATTAGCGATGAGCTGGCACCCTGTCCAGAGATTGTTCCTGCATCCTGCAAGATGCTTGCTTTGATGAAACAATTTACCTCAGCAGTACTGTCTCTCTCAAATGTACTAAACCTCATATTCCTGTCCTTCCTTTTCTTTCTCCAAGTAACCAATCGCCACACGATCAGCTCTGTAATAGATGCCAAGCCCACTGTAAGCTTAGAACACTGATTCTTCAAAACTTTTATGAAATATTGAAATATCTTCATAGTACGTTTAATTATTCCATCCATCTATCCATCCAGGTCGCGCCAATCCAAGAAAGCATACAGTGCGAGGCAGGAACAATCCCTGATAGCTAGCGTTGCACCACCGTGTCCTCACATGTTTAATTATTAACAATATACATTATTTTAATGAATTTTGAAACTTATCTGTATAATGTAATAAACATGCTTTACTGCATTTCATCTTAAAAATTATATCAAGAGCTCAAAGAAGATAGTGCTTGGAAATCTAAATCGACTTAGATGCCAGTCGTCATCATATGTAAATACGCGCTTTATAAAGTGGCTCAGGTTGTGCAATATTATAACAGTAGTGCAAGTTTACAGTGAGGTAATTGTACTTATAAGTACAAACAATTCTACAAGGAGCAGTTGAGATGAAACTGTTTCTGAACTGCGAGGTCCCTAAAGGAAAGGCTCTGAAGTGTTTGCCGTATGGGAACAGTTCAAATAGATTGTGCACATGGCTGAGACAGCGTGTGCAAGATGTTGTATACTGATAACCCATTCAGCTGCTGTACAGCTGTGATTCCACACTCAGGTACAGTTGGTTAATTACTCAGTGGTGCAGTGAGAATAACAATGCTGAAGCAGTGATAGTATTTAGAATAGTTTGGCCATTCAATGCACCCTTACAGTATATGGTTATGGGTTGATAACAATGAGATGCCTTTAACTAATAAATGATATGTGGTTAATTTCAGTATATTTGATAAAGCCACGTCAGGGATGTGAATCAAAAAACTAAAAGGAAACCACACAGGAACAGTAACACTGCTTTGATGCTGGGTGCTGCCAGTTTGCAAAACCGAGCAAAGAACTTGCGTACACAAGGGATTGAGCTGGTCTGAAAATGTACGTGGCTTTACTCAAAGTTTAGTTTTTATACATCGCGATGTGAGCGTGGAAACGGGCATACGCAACATTTTTGTGTGTACGCACTGTTTATACATGAGGCTCCTGGTCTTGCCATCTGATGCTCTTCCTTTTCCTTAATAATATCTGCCATTGACTTACCTGTGATAAAAGTTAAGCTTACTTGCCTATTTTTACTTACAGTAGATTAGCCTGATCATGCTTTTTATAGAGTGGTACAGTGGTAGCACCGCTGCCTCGCAGTTAGGAGACCCAGGTTTGCTTCCCGGGTCCTGCCTGCGTGGAGTTTGCATGTTCTCCCCGTGTCTGTGTGGGTTTCCTCCCACAGTCCAAAGACATGCTGGTTAGGTGCATTGGTGATTCTAAATTGTCCCTGGTGTGTGGGTTTAAGGTTTCTTTATTTAGTCATGTTTACAGAAGAAAACATGAAATTTGCTTTCTCAGTTGCATCTAAAAACAGACAGAATGAAATAAAACAGACAAATAGAAACAAGAAAGGTTAAGGTAAGGCAGTTAGACAATACATACAACACAAATGAAAATAAAAGGTTACAGGATATACAGGTATATCAAAACCTTAATCATTATCTCCAATATTTCTTATTGAAAAGTCGTATGGCACTAGGAAGAAAGGAGTTTCTGGAGCGATTTGTGTGGGTTTTCAAAGCGACTATCCTTTCTGATTTTCAATTCTACATATAATGGATGTCTGTCATCAGTTGAGATGATTTCCAGTTTCTTTAACATTGCCCTCTGACGCACACTAGTCAAACCATCTACGTCAGCCCTAATAACTTTAGCTGCATACTTCTTAATCTACTGGAGCTTTTCTGAATTTTGGTTTGTCAGACTATTAAACCAGACTGGATCATACTGCGATAAAAGGACAACATGAGGTCCTTGTCTAGTTTAAATACTTTGTGTTTATGGAGGAGAAATAAGCGCTGGTTGCATTTAGAGAATCATTTTTTTGTGTTTGTATTCCAGTTAAGATTGTTATCTAGGTTAGATCCTAAGTATTTATATTCAGTCACTATTTCTACCTTCTCTCCCAGAGGAACAATGGGTGAACATACAGATTTCTGTCTCTTAAAATCAAATATAATTTCTTTGGTCTTTTTTACATTTAGAGTGAGATAGTTTTTATTGCACCAGTTTACCATACAGTTCACTTGATTTAGATAGTGGCTTTCATCCTCCCCAGATATGCCTCCTATGAGCATGGTGTCATCAGGTGTCATCACTTGATAATGGAGCAGTAGTCATTGTTCTGTCTCAGGTCACTTGTGTACAGAGTAAACAGTAATGGTGACAAGACACACTCCTGCGTACTTCCTGTGTTTGAATGAATGACTATTGAAAAAGTGTCCTGTACTTTAACTGTCTGTGAACGATTTAAAAGAAAGGTCTGAATCCATAGTGTAATAAATGGGTTTACATTCATACTGTTCAATTTCCGAATCAGTATATGAGGCTGCATGGTATTGAACGCTGAAGAAAAATCCAAAAATAGTGCTCTGTCATATGAACCAGGCTGATCAAGAAAGGTGTAGATTTGATGTAAGATAACAAGCAGGGCATCTTCCACACTTCTGTTTGCACAGTAAGCAAATGGATTTTTGTCTTGAAAAGACTTTGTCTCTGTCATTAAAATGTTTTTCACCAAATGTTCAAAGCATTTCATTGGAATAGATGTAAGTGCCACTGGTCTGTAGTCATTTAAACAGCTTGGCCTAGAAACCTTAGATACAGGGGTAATGATTGATTGTTTCCACAGCTTAGGTACAATACCACAGGTCAGAGACCAGTTAAAAAGCAAATGAAAAACTGGAGAGAGCTGCTCAAAACAAGACTTTAAGAGCTGACCTGATATGCCGTCTGGTTCCACTGCACTGCTTGTTTTGATCTGCCACGAGCCTTTCTCCACTTCAGTTAAACTGAACCTCATCACAGCAGAATTCCTGGTGTTTTTATAAAGCATCTCCTTTATTTCTGTATTTTGGGTGCTGAAATCACTTGTTTCAAATCTGGCAAAAAAGTTATTCAGTTCTGCTAAAAGCTTGTGGTCTTTGTCAGCTGGAAAATTCACATTCTTTTTAGAGCCTAGTCATGTAATTGTTTTTAGTCCCTTCCAGGCCTGCTTTGGATTGTTATCATTAGACCACCTCTTGATTTTTTCTCCCATACATCTTTTATTTTTTTTAATTAACCTGTTAATCATTTGCTGTAAAATTTGCTTATCTTCTATCTTATTTTCTTGATGTGCATGTTGCTTTTCCAATAGTAATGTTTTCCCCTCTAGTGATCCATGGCTTACTGTTTGGGTACAACTTGACAGTTTTTTCCTTAATGATCGTAGACTCACAGAATTTCATATATTCACTGACAGTGTAAGTAGTCTCATTCATTGACTGTGAGGATATCAGCACATCCCATTTTGTACTGGAGAAGCATTCCTGTAGTTCCTTTACACTGTCCTTGCACCAGTTTTGTGTTATTCGTATGGCTGGTGTTTCTTGTTTCAGTTTCTGTTTGTATGTCGGAAGTACATGAATAACGACGTGGTCAGGCGCACCCAGAGCTGCTCTGTGATGCGATATGTAGGCACCAGGGATGTTTCCATAGCATTTGTCCAGAGTTTTGTCCCCTCTAGTATTAATATTCACATACTGATGGTAATTTGGTAATACTGACTCCAGATTGCATAAATTAAAATCACCCGTCACAAGTTTGAAAGAACCAGGTGATTTGGTTTCTCGCTTATGAGCCGTTTCAAGAATCATTTCTGCTGCAGATCCCACATCAGCATGCGGCGGAATGTAAACGACTGTCACAAATAATAGATTATTATGGGTGAAGTCCGACGGTGAGTAGTTCAATATTCGGCATGCAGATACACTCTTTTTCAGCGATATTTCTGCACCACCTTTTGTTAATGTAAAGGCAGACCCCACCACCCGTCTGCTTACCAGAAGCTGGATTTCTGTCTTGCCATACACAAACAAATCCATCTACTTCAACTGCTGTAGCCGAGTCTGTATTCTTAAGCCAGGTCTCCGTAAAGCACATCAGAGACCTTTCATGGTACTCGTGGAGGTATCGCGCAGATGCTCTCAGCTCGTCCAGTTTATTTCGCAAGGACTGTGCGTTGCTCATGATGATAGCTGGCAAAGGTGTTTTAAAACTTCTCCGTCTCAGACGTACTCATAGTCCACCTCTTTTTCCTCTCTTTCTTGGTTTCAAAGATTTTAATTTGTCCGGTATATTAGTAATACACGGGGAGTAACTAGTAGCTGGTCTCATTGATAGCAGCGCATCCCGGCTGTAAATGAACAGCGCCGGCCACACAGCTGGGATTTCCAGCACAGGTAGCGCATTCCAAAGGCAATAACGATCAAAAGTAAGAAATTTTTCGCAAATGTTATAAAGCATTTTATAGAAATAACTACTTGAAAACTAGTAAAAGAAAACCAAAGAAAACTAAAAGAAACAATTTTTACATTTGATTTATTACTATTACTATTTAAAACTATTGATTTAAGAACGAAAAGCAGGTACAAAACACAGAGAGATGCACTGAGATGTCTGCTACAGTGCAGCGACCGGAAGTTACTGGTGTGCGTGTATGCACTCTGTGGTGGGCTGGCGCCCTGCCCAGGGTTTCTTTCCTGCCTTGCTCCCTGTGTTGGCTGGGATTCGCTCCAGCAGACCTCCGTGACCCTGTAGTTAGGATATAGCGGGTTGGATAATGGATGGATGGATGCTTTTTATATAACATAAACAATGTTTGTTGTTTTCCATTCCTTAGGCAATTCACCAAGGCACATTAAATTTTGAAAAATATGCACAAAGCATTTACATATGCACTCACTAACCTCCCTTAACATTCATGGGTAAATGTTACCTGGCCCTGGAGATTTGTTTAACCTTACTAATCCAAGCAGAACTACTCTCTCTACATTTGCCAAATCAGTAAGTACCTCCTTAGTAGTCCCTGTTACTGCTGGAAGGTTTTCCACTTGTTCATTCATCCATCATCCAACCCGTTCATACATGAAAATTTCAGAAAAAAATCATTCACCTTTTCACTGTCTGTATATTTTAATTCAACCTTAGTGTTTTTAATGCACATCACAGTTTCTTTAACCATTGATTTACTATTAAACTATAGAGCAAAGTTCTTATGGTCACCTCTTTTGCAATATTTCTCCTACCTTATCTTTAGCTCTCCTAATATTCTTTTTAACCATTTCTCTCCTATGCCATATGATTAGCATAGTTATTCACTACAGTTGTTAGTTTTATATGCCTTATACTGCAGTTTTTTTAAATTTCTTACTGCTTCTAAACCTCAGGATGAACTTGTCCTGCATTAGATATAAAACATTTTAAACCTGGTCCACCATTCCTTGACTGTTCACAGTTAAAAGCTTATCTCAGTTTATACTTTTTAGACTTTGACATCTCTGTTAAACATTTTTCCCAACTAAAGTTAAATTACCTATTTTCTCTTTTGTTTATACACTCTTTCAAAAATACTGTGAAATGTATTATATCATGGCCTATAGATCTGAATGCTTCAACCCTGTCTACAGCCCAAATTTTGTCCTGTTTATTACAAAATTCTAAATCTAGACAACCTTCCTCTCTTTTTGATGTTTTAACATATTGCATTAAAAGACAGTCACTGGTTAAATCTAAAACCTCCTACTTATGCACTCTGCTATGTGTAAGATTACAGTAGGCTGGTTAATATGCGGGTAACTAAAATTCCCTATGACTGTAGTATCCCCCCTCTAAACCTCCCTTTTTAATGTTAATACAAATATATTCATTGAAACCAGTATTTGTGCAGGGAGGTCTATAACACACCACCAATATCAGGCCTATATCCCTAATTTTTCCCAGTCAAATCCAGACGTTCTCACTAAGATGTTGTTTATCATCCTAATGAAGACAATGTGTATTTAATTTGCTTTACATAAATGGCCTTCCTTTTCTGTTTTGCCTCTCTTTCCTAAAATGTGTCCCCATCTTTGTTATACTCATCTCCAACTCTGCTATTTAGCCAGGTTTATAGTATTGTTATGATATCAGGGTACCTGTTGCAAATATGTGTTAACTCTTGCCCTACGTGTACCTTCAGCTCCTTTCTCCTGTATTTTCATGTGTGTGTGAATGCCTTTTCACCAGCACTCCCTTTCTTGAGTTTCTGTAACATACTCTTTCATTATTTGTGAGGCACCTTTCTTCTTTCCTGTCCAGTTTTATACTTGCTAGCTTTGAAGGCAAATCTCTTTGTGTGACTCATACACCTTTACTCCTCTTTGTGTGCCACACACTCACACTTCCTCATTCTTCGCGTCACCAAAGCCAAATTGAGCAATGACAGTAATGCCGAACTGATCAATCAGACCGTAGCATTTTATTATATACAGTGATCCCTCGCTATATCACGCTTCGACTTTCGTGGCTTCACTCTATCGTGGATTTTAAATATACAGTAAGCATATCTAAATATAAATCATGGATTTTTAGCTGGTTCGCGGAATCTGCGGACAACGGGTCTTTCAATTTATGGTACACGCTTCCTCAGTTTGTTTGCCCAGTTGATTTCATACAAGGGACGCTATTGGCGGATAGCTGAGAAGCTACCCAATTAGAGCACGTATTAAATAAAACTCCTCAATGATATACGATATGCTTCCCGTGTGGTGTTTCGCACATTTAAAAGCTCTAACAGCCGTATTGATTTTTTATTGTTTGCTTTTCTCTGTCTCTCTCACTCTCTCTGACATTCTCTGCTCCTGACGGGGAGAGTGTGAGCAGAGGGGCTAATACGGACGCTCCTCTAAAAAATGCTGAAAGGCTACCTTCACATTGATCCCTTCATTGCGGCGGCTTTATCGCGGTGCTTCGCATACTTAAAAGCCCAACAGCACGTATAGATTTTTGATTGTTTACTTTACTCTCTCTCTCTCTGACATTCTCTGCTCCTGACGCGCACCTTGAAGAGGAAGATATGTTTGCATTCTTTTAACCTGAGAAAGAACTGCCATCTCTGTCTTGTCATGGAGCACAGTTTAAACTTTTGACTAAAGGGTGTTATTTCATGTCTAGAGTGCTCTAATAATGTTAAGAAATGTATTTAGAAGGTCGTAAACAGGTTTTCAATGCTCTAACTGCAAAAATATTAGATTTATAAATAAAGAATCCTACTTCGTGGAAATTCATTTATCTGTCTGGAGCGGATTAACCGCAATAACCAAGGGTTTACTGTAGAAATGTGCGGAGAATATTTATAAACAGTGTGGGAGAGTTTCTAAGGGCTTAAAATATATAAAAATAACCATACAAACATATGATTTCTACTTCGCGGATTTTCACCTATCGCGGGGATTGCGTTCCAGAGGAGGGATTACTGTAGTAGATATTCCAAGCATTTAAACAGGCAATTTTTAATGTATTAGTCAATTTTACTATGACAATTTAACTTTGGGCTAGAAAGTTCCACATTACTTTGTGTGCTTGGTATTATATTATTGTTTGTGCCTTTACTTGAAGTTATAAACTTGGCCTGAACTAAAATCCAGAATTTTAGTGACCATGAACTCCATGTGAATGATCAGGTGGCTTCTTCTGTAGCTGTTGGTCTCTAGGAGGCACAACTTGTTCAAACCACCAAACCTCCAAATATTTCAACGTCAAATGGGACCCGCATTGTATTAGCATCGTTAACTAAATTTGGATTAAAAAACTCCTTAACTCAAATTATTTCAATTATATTATGTAAATGAAGAAATTAATTCCCAACTTTAGAGAAACTCCTGCAGTTATTTCACACCTGCTGTCCCCTTAAGCTCCTGTAAAACTCACCTCCACCTGCTATGCATCTTTGTAGTCACTAAACTTTACATTTCTCCTGCTTGCTTTCCAATTTTCCTAAGGCTGAGGCCATGGCCTACACTGTTTGTACTTAAGTTAATTGTGTTCCTCTCAATTAATACACATGTATGACTCCCTTGAATCTGTGCTATGATCTGCTTTATCTAGTGATCCTTTTTAACCCGTGCCTTTTTTGTACTAAGGAAAAATGATTGTTATATACTACTTGCTTCTACAACAATCTACTTACTGTTTTGCCAACTTCTGCTGCTGCTTACTTTGTTCCCTGCCAGCACCATCAATTACTTACAAGTCCAGCCCACCACCTACACTGTACTTAAATGTAAATGCCTTTCTTCTTATGAATGAAAACCTATGCCCTGGCTCTTGCACGACTGCTGATTTTCCTCAGTTTGAGTGCTGTGTATGGCTTTATCTAGTTTCACATCTTAATTCCTTCTCACTGAGAAAACACGCCTTTTACTATTAGCTACTACAATTCTGTTTGTTTACTTACTGTCCTGCTAGTTTCTACTGCTGCCTGTGCTGATTTAACATTTTAAAAGTCCCCTTTCAGCCACTCTCAAACATTTGGTTACTTTTGCTCCTGTGCAGACGAAAAATGAAAGGAAAAAAAAAAAACTTCTAAAGGGAAAAACAGTTGGAAAAAGTCCAACATGGCTCTTTAGTGGCAACCCAAGTTTTTAGGAGCAAGCATAATATTTTAATTAACTCCCACACAGAAGTAACATGCAGTGCTCAGCACTCTGCAACCACTTTGTCCACTTCACCAAGCAATTAAACAAAATCAATTGGACAGTAAGTAAATATTTAACTGGTGTCATTGCAGTTAAAACTAAATAAGTAAACGACTTATCAGAGGGCAAGGAATTAAGAGGATAGAAAAAGAATCCTAGTTAAGTCAGCTACACTAAACACCATCCTGCAAATGGTCATGCCAATAAGAAAGAAAGTGTAAAGAGAACAGTCAAAGGGTGTTTTACAAATTTGTTTTGGAAATGGAAGTGGCATTTGACAAAAAAAATTAAGAAATACCTTCATCTAAGGGAACAGAAAGGAATAATGTACAGTTCAGTACCAATAAAGACATGAAACATATTTAAATAAAAGAAACGGTTAATCTGTTCACTATCCTCTGAGGATATCCTATTCTATGATTGGGAGTCTAGGGATCTGCGCTGGCACTCGTTCACCAGAAGTGACTCTACTCTGTTGAGCCCTTGAGCAAGGACACCCTGACATTTGTACCAGGGCATTTAAATTAGAAAATGAGATCATATATAACATTTAACTTTATATTTTGTTCTCTGATGACAATTTGCATTTAAGAAGTCTTATTCCTTCTTAATCAGGCATCAGCTATGACTCTTAGTAATTAACTGTTTTGGGACTTTACACAATACTAAGTAGCAGAGGTGGGTTTCTGGACCATGCCATTTATCTGCATGCTGATTGGTTTTTTGAAATCATTCATAGTCATTATATGTAAATGAGCCTAGCTGATTAAAAGTTGTCTTATGTTAAGATTTCTTTAGTCAGTCATGTTGCATTAACCTGCAATCGCTCCGTCCTTGGTATGACGTTAACCTGCATCCGGCCCTGCAAGCAGGTCCTTCAACTTACAGGCAAAACTTTAGGGTTGGTGGCAGGATTGGCAGTCCAGTCACTCTTCAGTGTGGTGCTGAGGTGTCACCCCCTGCACTCGGGTCCCATTCCAGGTGGTTCATTGTGTGGTGGTTGCAGCTACAAGTTATCGGTGCCTGCTCCCAACCTCTCTCTGCCTCTCTCTCTCTCTCTATTCAAATTTAAAAAATGAGGCCAATACAATGCAAGTCTTATTTGATGTTGGACTTCTGGGATGCCTGCTTCCATGAGGCCTACATATGCAGGACATGTCTAGCAGATCAGAGTTGCTGACCTTGAGGAGAAAATGACTGGCCTGTGCTATAGTAGAGATCTTGCCCAGGTTTCCTGTATGAAGACAGTTGGCGCGGAGGAAAATCCAGACCAGAGAGGTGGAGATAGTTTGATTCAAGGTCAGAGAAGTATGAACTGTGAGCAAAGACTGAAGGAGTTGAATCTTTTCATTTTTAGCAAACAGAAATTTAGAGGGGCCAATACATTTTTCAACAAAAATACACAGGCACAGATGAAAGCTGGTTAAAGGAAGGCTTTGTACAAAGTTTTTCTTCACACAAAGAATTAAATATAGTACGTGTGGGATATGTTACCAGATAGTGTGGTCCTATGGATAGTAGTACCTTGGGGGCTGTCAAAACTGAACTTGATGTCATATCAGAAAAATTACATGCATAGGTTGGTGAGCATGTTGAGAGATGAATGGTTTTCTCTCATCAAAATTGTTCTAAGGATACCATGGTCTGTTGTTGCATTTATAAAAGTATTGTTGGGCTTTGGCATAACGAAATATTGGTAATGCCCACATGAAGGATTTTGGTCAGACTTACTGCACTATGGGTATTTCACTTTCAGTTGTGAGTGAGATTGTTAATTGACAATGCTTGATTGTAGCATATGCTAAAGTGGGCAAGCAACAGAGATTATGGAGTGCTGCAGGACCCCAATTTCCATACTTGCAGGGTTTATTGGTTTAATTCTAAGCTGCTCACAATAAAAATATTTTGAGTTCTTTAGTATGGTGCATTTATGTATCTGATATTAATTGTCTTTTCTTATTTTCTTGTAGGATTTTTTTTGTGGACTGGTGTTTCACCTGTTTAAATTGACAGTCCCAAAAAGCTCTGCATTAATTCAGATTAAATTATAACTATTTCCCTAAAACATTGGTCACTTGGACACAAACGGCGTAAAAGTTAAGGCTTGTAAACATACCTAAATTAATAAATTCTCTGTGCTTTATGAACTTATTTTAAAATATTACTGATTAGATCCTGCCATGTTTTGAAAAAAGTCTGTACGGATCCTCTGAGTATTTGATTTTTTCCAATTTCAAATAATATAACACATCGGTTTCCCACTGACTTAAAAGAGGAGAGTTTGGGTTCTTCCAGTTTATCAGAATGAGTCTGCGTGCCAAGAGTGTAGTAAATGCAATCACAATTTGTTTGTCTTTCTCCATTTTAAGCCCCTCTGGTAGAACCCCAAACACAGCTGTTAATGGGTTAGGAGGGATTGTGAGTCCAAGGCTGTCTGAGAGGTAAAGTATATTACATTAAACAGGCGTCGAAGATTTGAAGATAAGTGTCGGCCCCTAATAAATCCAGTTTGGTCTTGTGATATTACCGAGGGGAGCACTTTCTCCATCCTTCTGGCTAAGAGTTTAGAGAGTATTTTAACGTCGTTATTCAGAAGTGAAATTGGTCTGTATGATACACATTGTAATAAGTCCTTATTTTGTTTTGGAAAGACAGTGATTAGTGCTTGGCAAAAGGTTTGTGGAAGAAATTGGTTATCTCTGGCTTCTGTAAATGTTGCTAATAGGAGGGGACCTAGCTGAGCGGAGAATTTCTTGTAAAACTATGCAGGGTGGCCATCAGGGCCTGCTGCTTTTCCACCTTGGAGTGACTTTATAGCATCTAGTAATTCTGATAATGCCAGAGGTTTATCAAGTTCTTCCACACTAAAAGCGTCTATTTGTGGTATCTGTAATGTATCCAGAAATGCATTAGATTGTGTATTGTCTTCTTTAAACTCAGTAGTATATAGGGATTTATAGTAGTCTCTGAAAGTGTGCATTATATTTTTGTGTTCGATGATTTTATCTCCGTTCGTGTTAGTGATTACCGAGATTGCGTTGTGCACTTCTTGCTTGTGAATTTGTTGAGCTAAAAGCTTATTAGCTTTCTCTCCATGTTCATAGTAATGATGTCTGGATTTGTAAATTAGTTGTTCAGTTTCTTTAGTTGTCAAGATGTTTAATTCTGAATGTAGAGCCTGCCTCCTCCTATGTAGAGTCTCACTTGGTAGTCTGGCATGTCCTTCATCTATTTTAGTAATTTCGCTTTTTATCTCTGCTACTTTCTTCGCTTCGGATTTATTTCTGTGGGAAAGATATGAGATAATCTGTCCTCTTAAGAAGGCCTTAAGAGTTTCCCAGAGTATTCCAGCAGAGATCCGGGTGATGTATTTGTCTCTAGAAAGAATTTGATTTGTTTGGATATAAATTCCGTACAATTCTCGTCAGCTAATAGAAGCAGGTTGAGGCGCCATCTGCGGGGTGAGTGTATGGGGCTTAGTAATTTCAGCTCCAAGATCATAGGTGCATGGTCTGAAATAACAATAGCATCATACTTGCAAGATTTAATCTTAGGCAAGAAGTTATTGTCTATAAAGAAGTAATCAATCCTTGAGTAGCAATGATGTACTGGTGAGTAGAAAGAATATGTTCTTGAATTTGGGTTTAAAAACCTCCAGGGATCTGATAAGTTGTGATCAGTTATATACTTTGTAATTATCTTTGCAGTGTTAGATGCCGTTCCCCCTGTGGATGAAGTCCTATCTAAAAGTGGATTTAAAACACAATTAAAGTCCCCAGCCATTATAACTTTATGAGTGTTCAGATTGGGAATGGATGCAAATAAATTTTGTATAAATTCCTTATCATCAACATTAGGTGCATAAACATTTATCAAAATCATTTTACAGTTAGATAAGTCCCCTATGACCATTACATATCTCCCTTCAGGATCGAATACTACAGTACATCTGATGCTATTCTTGTAACCCCAAGCCATCTGTACCCCTTATAGAGCTGGGTATCTCAGCTATCTCCCCAGTTGTGTGTGTTAAAGTGGTAACATGGTCTCACGCAGCAGCTGGGATGAAATGTGTTGACCTCCTGCCTGTTAAATGGCCATCATGAGCCCATCTTTCCTTAGAAGGCAACATTTGCTAAAATCCGGGAATGTCATCTGATTTTCTTGCCCTCTAATATTCTGGCAGAGTATTTTAGATTTTCTGTAGACTGGAATTAACTTTTCCTCCTCAGGACATCCCCTAAGGATTTTTCTCTAAAATCCAGAATACACCCTTGTGGTCCCTGTCTTTTCGCAAAGGTGTGGAGAGCTGATTTCTAGCCGCCAGTGTGAAGTTGTCTTTCGTTTTAGGTGTTTTTTACCAGAACTTCAGGACATTTTCCTGATAGGAAATCATAATACAGTATATTGTGAGCTGGGGGGCTGAACGCTCCTCTAGAGTATACAGATGCTCCTGGGAAAACCCCTCCTAAAAAGGCTGACAGACTACCTTCACATTGCTTCCTTGCTTGCTGGGCTTGCTGGGCTTGCTGGGCTTGCTGGGCTTGCTGGGCTTGCTGGGCTTGCTGGGCTTGCTTGTGGGCTGCTCTGTCGCGCGATATACTTCCCGCAAGGTACTCCACATACTTAAAAGCCTGAACAGCACCTGTTAGTTTTGGAATCTTGTTTGCTTTTTTTTTTCTCTCTCTCTCTCTCTCTCTCTCTCTCATTCTCTCATTCTCTGCTCCTGGTGGATCTCTACCATGTCTTGGAGCACGTTTAAAATTTTGAAAAAGAGACAAACGTTTATTTGCAGTGTTTGAATAAAGTTCCTGTCTCTACAACCTCATGTGTTTCTGTGCAAATCTGTAACCCAAGCGTGACAATATAAATAATATAAATAATACATTTACATTTACACTACCTGTCAAAAGTTTTAGAACACCTCTGATTTTCCAGTTTTTCTTCAAATTTAATCAGTTGTAATACAATAAATGACTTGAAATGGTGAAAAGGTAAGCAGTAAACTGCCAAAGGTTAAGTTTAGATTAGCAAAAACTGAAAAAAAGGAAATTTCACAGTATTAGAAATAGGCCTTCTTCAGGGAAAAATTAATAGGTTCTAAACTACAGATGCTCTGCAGCAATTAAAGTAAATGAAGCCTTGCAAGTTGAAGCAAACAATTTACACAAGTGTCCCAACTTCTGTTGATTACTTAAAAAAAACCCTGTCAGTCTTAAAGCAGAGTTGGTACAAACTGTGTTACTACACTCTCTGAAGTACTACTTGGACAATATTACACTGGCATAGAATAAATAAGCAATGTCAAATGGAAAAATAATGGATTGTCCTCAATGATCTGCTATGTTCCTAAATTTAGATAACAAATTTCTCTTAGATTGAAGTTAGACAGCTTGAAAGAAATATGAACTGTGAGACAGAAAAGCATTAAGGCCATATTGATTTCTGACTGTATGTATGTATATCCAACATAGGTCCTTGTGTGTCTGATAACAGATGGAAACTTCAAGAAGTCAACTTCAAGTTAAACAGAACATCATAGACAAGAAATATTTTCTTTTTTTTTTTTGTTGTGTGCATTATCAAATTTCTTCATTATTTTCATGTGTAAACTGTTTCTTTAGAATTTCACTAAAACTTTTAAAACAAAGACTCTTGGGCTGCAGAGTGTTTTTTTTTTTTTTTTTGTATAGTAAGTCATACCAACTACTGGAATGCTTTTCTGTTAGCTACATTTTAAACTGTTTGGAAACTGTCGACAAACAAGGCTACAGTATGTATGAATCATAATAAAACATTTGTGTGTATACTGTATAGTAACCATTTCAAATATTTTCTGTTATTTCCTGTCCAAATGTAAAGTTTTTAGATCAGTAAGACTTCCAAAATCTTTTTATTTTTTATTTTTACAGAACAGTTAAAGTAGACGTCTATGACTGGGATCGAGATGGCAGGTAAGAACTTTTCTTCCTTACATGGAGTCCCTTCTGATACTTTATTATTTCTTTTGAAAATTAATTATGACATTAACTCATTTGACAAACTGTATTAAGTCAATCAAATTCATCGATACCTAACGAGACAGTGAATCATTGTACATACACTGTCACAAGAACGAGACATGGACAGATAAAGGTTTGGGGCAGCCACCCATGTAATGTGGTATCCTGGCTGCAAAAGTCGTTTTAACAAATAATCAGCACTGAAGTACATTCAACTGAGTCCAAAACAAGACTGAGGAAACAAAGGAAAAGGGGCAGGTTTTAAAGGGGGAGACAGGAAGTGAGGTCATATGGATCCGGCACGTGGTCTTCCACCATTGGTTCATAGCCGGACATGACATCAGAAGGACTGGAGCTGGTGTGGCCGACTTCCATTGGCTCAGTCCCGGAAGTGATGTCAGGAGAGCCAGGTGAAATCCCCCGGGAATGGTCTACAGGCAAGGGAGAAAAAGAGTCAGTGCACTCTGCCACACCCCGGCATGCCTCCGAACTGCCTTCACTCAAGCCCTTTAGCTGCCTCCCATGCACACGTGTGTGACAACACGTATCATTCATTTTAGGGTTACAGGAGTCTTTATGGCAAATGTCAGCCCTGGATGGTGTGTCAGAACATTCGCAGGCACAGTCACTCACAGATTTAAGTTGTCATTTAACCTAGCACACACGTAGTGTAGGACACAGGACTACTCATATTAAATGTCACAGGAGTACATATAAAATTCAGACAGACTTTGAACCTGTCACTTTGGAGCTGGAGAGCTAACTGCTGAACTACCTAAGAGACTACAGGTATGCTACAATTTAAATCAATTTTAACTCCTTAGAATATGCACTGGATGTTTAAATGTATACACCAGTGCCTAACTGTTCCTTTAGAGTTAGATAGCCAACAATAAAAAAGGAGTAGCAGCCAGAAGAAAAGACATAAGCACAAAACAAAGCCAACAGAGCTCTACTCCATTGAGGAGACTGTCGCTTTATATATACGCCAGTGATAACACCTGGTTATACTTTGGTTAAGGTTAGGGTTGGAGGAGGATTATCTGACTCAAGTCAAGTAAAGCAAATGACAAAACCCTGCAGTCCAATTGGTTGTCTAGCAGAGCTACTCTGCTGCGGAGATCTGCAGCTGGACCCAGCTCAACAAAACAGGAATCACAGCCAAGAAATCACTGTAACCAAAAAAAAGCATAGTTGAGAAACACTGCCTAAACTTCTAATACAAGGAAAACCTCTAACAAAGAAAATCGCTACAAGGGTTTAGGAGTGTAAAGGATAGGTAGTGGGCATGTGAAATATTTATGTACCCACCCTGGTAAAATCTTCTTTAATGAACACAAAGGCAAAATAATTCAAAAGGTTAATGGCCCACAGCTATGGTGTGGGAACCAGAATGAATAGACTTCCAGCAGCCAGCTGGCATATTAAGGGTGCTCTCACAGAGAGTGCAGGACTTTCAGGTCCAGAGGGTAAGTGAGGCTTGGCCCTCAGTACTGCTGATGAAATGGGAGAGGCAATTAGCAGCACTATCTTTTGACTTGGCTTGGAACTGCTGACCTTACTAGAGTCGTGAAGGTGCCCCAGAAGAAGCATGTTCATGACCGGAGTTTATCTGTAACTAGCTGTCCACCGCAGCTCCATCCACAGAAGCGGAAAGTAGGCACGCTCCAATGTCAAAAGTTGGCACTGTATCTGATCGTGTTCAGCTCTGTTGGGAGAGCGTCCCCCGTGTGGGGAGAAAAGCACATGGCCATGATATCTCTGGAAATCAGCAGCTACATTTTAAACACATGTAGATCTGCTCTCTCTCTCTCAAAAGCATCAAATGTTACTCCTTAACAACCTGTACATGATAATTTCTGTTGAACAAACAGGTATTGCTAGCTAAGCTGAGTCAAAGTATGCTCCAACATGTGGCGAGAGGTACAGCGACTTGAACAGAGGCTGGTACGTACCCCCTCAGGTTGCAGCGTCTCTGTTGGATTTGGGCAAATAAATTGGTACTGCAAGCGAACTATGGGAGAAGTCGCAAAATCAACCGGAATGTTCAAGCAAATTATAGAAAAAAACCAAACCTAAATCCGTTAAGTAGTTCTCTTGTGAAAAGCTTACAGACAGAGAAACATTTTTTATTTTATATATATATATATATATATTGTGATGGACGGCCGGCAGCTCAACCCAACACTGCCGCCCCAAAAACAATAGATGGCAGCTTCCCTGGAGTGTAGCGGTGCTCGGATTCCTGCAGGGCATCCTGGAACCTGGAGTTCGGTTTCTCAGCCCTATTGGGTGCCGTAAGTGCCACCAGGGGCAGCTGTCAAAGGACCTGGGGACTCATCCTTTCCATCCTTTCACGAGGACAGAAGCCCTGAGGTACTTCCAGGCTGAAGAAAAAGCAGTTCTTCATTAGAGTCGGAAGTGCTAGCCAGTCACGTGGTCGGAAGGACAGAAGCACGACTGGGTCAAGGACTGTTTAAAGGACTGTTGGAGACCCAGCAAGTGAGCCGGAGTTGGGAGGTAGAGGTCAGAGCTTGCTGGGAGGTGTAGAGGAGAGAATTGTGATTACTAGTGTATTTATTTGCCTGTTTATTAGTGGTGGTGGTGCTTGAGGAGCACTGCACAAAAAGAAGAAATAAAAACAAGTTTTTGGTGCTTTTAAAATGTGTTGTCAGTGTCTGTGTCAGGTTAAGCGCGGTTATACTGCCATCTAGTGTTACTATATATATATATATATATATATATATATATATATATATATATATATACAGGGTGGTCCAGATCTAATTATGCAATTATGAAAAGGCGAGTACATTGCACCTGCTGTTTAACTGACAAGTCTCCCCGCCATTTTGGAATGGAGGGCAGGTGCTGCTATCTATCGGCAACAAAAAAATTTTTTTGTGAATTCTCTGTGTAATAAACTTAAGTTATAGCGTAATGAAAATTGCAAAATTAGATCTGGACCACCCTATATATATATATATATATATATATATATATATATATATATATATGGAGGAAGAGAAAAAGAGATATATAGATAGATATCCAATAGAGGAGAGACATCAGTACTGACTTTTCATCCTGGAACACTAAAGACATTACTAAGATGGCATTAGAAATGATAATGCATTATTTCAACAATAGTAAATACCTTACCAAAACAAAAATCATTGCAGAATTTGGATCCTTCATGTTTCCAGAGCCAAACTAAGAGAAACATAATTAGAAGCTCCGAAAAACATTAAATAAAATGATTAATACCACTAATAAGTTATAGTATATATACAGTCCAGCTTTTTTAGCACAGAACTTCCTGTTATAATGTGAGTCTTGGTAATTTCAATACCTTAACTCAGAGACAAGCAGTGGAAAAGCACTTCAATTTAATCCTTTCAATTGTCACTTGTATAATGATGAGTGGATGAGAAGTTGGAATTGCTTTGTGGAAGATAGAAACCTCAGAGAAACCGATGGCTTCTATATTAGAAACTGCAAATGTACTCCTCAATTTTAAAGAAGGTCTTTTTACTGAAATGATAATGAGGACAAGAACGTATTTCTAGCTGTGTGATTTAAGATATCTCAGTGGAGTCATACAAACTGTTATTTTTTTTAACATTGACCCACTATTCAACACGTACATGCTTTCCATTTACCTGTGGTCATGTCACAGCTTTTTGCTATAAACCGTAACTTTTTAAATTTACAATGTCTACACTTACACATTTTATTTTCTACTTAGATGTAAACAAACTATGATTATCATTTTAAAGATTGTCAGTTTGATGGCCAAATCTTTAATGTCCTATTAGCTCAAATGCTTAATGCTGACTCCAGAGGACTTTGTGGTTATGAAAACACAAAAAGTTCAGAGGAAAGTAAAGTTACTGAATGCAGTCTGAGACAAAAATTGAGCTACCAAGGGCAGCAGTGGCTAAGCAGTTTATCTTTCTCCACCAGACCCAGCTTCAGTTAATTCTTATGTAACAATCCTCCCTGAAGACGGGATTTCAGTGCTTACACAGATTTCAAAAGATAAAATAGTAACAGTGGACTACAAAAACCATGCAATGTTTGCACTTTGTTCAGTTAAGCACACACATCTATTGAGATGTGCCGTTTATCCATGTATCTATTTATTTTCCAGCCCCCACATCCAGTTCGCTGTAGAGATTCTGACATGTACAGTAAGAAAATAATGAAAAGATTGTATGCCGTATTTTTTCTTCTGTGTGTTCAAATGATGGATTTAGGAAACGTCAGGTTAGTAAAGAAGGAAAGCTGTGGCGTATAAGAAATCAAGGATAACAGAAAATAGAAGCATTCCAAGAGAGACAAAGAATACAATGGGTGAGATAAAGGAAAGCTGAAGTCTGACATATCTAGGCCAAGTGGCTGCACTGCCCACTCAGGCATCATATAGTAAGGTACACACCACACTAGTGTCCATTATTGTGGTTAAATCGTTTAGTTCAGCATTTGAACTGAGGCTCAGGAGCAGATCTGTTTATTCTTAGTAGGTTCTGATCATTAGGGCTTAGACTTGCTGTCCAACAAAACTAAACATCAGAAATGTGGGACTTTTTTCCTATCAGACCACATTAATTGAACCTCTGGTGCCAGAACTGGAGGCTTAACCACAGTCTAAAAGAATGTATGGTTAGATAGTTACCTCAAAAATAAGTTTGGCATTTTTAAAGTGAACGTCATTTCTACACAATCATGGTATACATATTGTTTTAATAAATTTTAAAATTCCTTTACCTGTTCTTGCAATTTACAATGGGGATTAAGGGTACACAGATCCAAAAATGAAAAAAGGCATCCATTTTTCCAGGCAAGAATATTATCAGATATTAGTTTGCATCATGAGATTCCACAAATACTGTAAAAGAGTGCATTCATGTTGCTTTAGAGACTATGAAAGAACCAGCCTTGACACACACAAAAAAAGGTTTGGGGCAGCCACCTGTATATTATCCCTGGCTGCAGAAGGGTTATTAAAATCGCACTAATGTGCATAGATTGGAATCCCAGGGTGAACTGAGGTACATAGAAGATGGCTGATCTTTTAAGGCAGGGAACTGGAAGTGATGTCATCGAGATCCGGAACCAAAGTGATATCATTCTTGGGCCCAGAAGTGGTGTTGTTAGGGCTGAATCAGGCAAAGTGCCCCATATTCAGTCTGCAGAAATAACATATGAACTTTTTGTGTACCCCACCACCCCCTGGCCTGGAGTGGAATTACCTTCATTTGGTCCATTCAGCTTCCTCCTATGCGCATGTGTGTGACAAGAGGAATAAGAAAAGTAAACAAACTACGTGCGAGAGTCGGCCATTTTAAAAGAAAACTGTCCCTGCACCTCATCTTATCAATTGTCTGTCCCTCCATGGCACTGCGTGAAAGGCAAGAAATTCCATCAAAGGAAAAACATGCACAATTTCATTCATGTTAACCTGGAAGTAGCATTTCAAATTATCTTTATGGCTTTGTATATGTGTTAGAGAGAACACTACACTAAGTCTGGGAGAATGTGCAAACTCCACAACGACCAGGCACACGATTCAAACCCATGACGATAGATCTGTGAAGCAGCATCAGTGATGATTCTTCTACTCTGCCCCCCAGTATAAGAGCTACTCATCTATACAATATTCAGTTTGGTAATAAACAACATTGCCATTGTTAATATTCTATGGTTCTGTTTTAGCCTGCTGCAGTAGAATGACTCGCATTTAATACATTTGGAACCGCAGATGGTTTCAGTAATGGACAAACAGGAACATATTATATTTTCCTCTTTGGCTGCAAGTAGTCATCCAAGGAGAAATCGGTGTTACAGACTCACAGGTCTTCTTTCAGTAGGTTATCCATTCAAGTGTTCACCTCCAACCTAAGCGCTACAAGCCACAATTTTAAGGTATCAATGATTACAACACGGAAGTCAAGAGTTTTTGTTTACATCCTGGATATGTACATTTTCTAACCATTTCCTCATTGCATCTTGCCTGAAGAAGGGGCCCAAGTTGCCTCGAAAGCTTGCATATTGTAATCATTTTAGTTAGCCAATAAAAGGTGTCATTTTGCTTGACTTCTCACTATAACCATTTCCTCAAAGGACAAAATTGCTCTAAACCACTTCAGATACATATTTGAGTTTGTGCTAATCGACCTCCTTAGTTAAGTTTAAACTCCACCCACGATGGCGGCTGTGAGCAGACAAGCAAATAGGAAATGTATTCTTACCTCGTAAAATTTCAAGAATCTGTCATAAAATAATTATTTCTAGTTTCCTTTCATTATCACAAGAATGCCTCATAAAACGCGGAAAGCATGTTTTCTTAAATCAGAACTTTTGTTCCTTCAATGTGGACAAATCTTGTACATTTTAAGGCTTTTTAATTTACTTATGATCTCACGTACTCTTATAAAAAAGAGTTTTAATTTAATTAATGTGGCAAATTATTCTATGATTGGGAAGAAAAAACTTTGACTAGAAAAATACAGGACTTATTTGTTAATTTCAGATATTGCAGGGAGAGGAACAAGGAGAAGTCAGTAGTGTATTCTGGGTTTCTTGTAAAAGCTCTAAAGTAAATTGTGGTTAGAAAACAGGCAGAATGGACTGAAACATAAAATTTTGATTAAGCGCTAAAGATGCAGAACATCTGGTAGGAGGAAGTGAGAAAAGCTTCCTTAAAAATTCAAACAAACAGTGAAAATGAAGTGTGGCACTCAATGGAAGAACTTTTGCACAACCAAAATGCTAAAGTGAGTTACATTGTGAAGGTTGAAGAATGCCTCTATTCCATACAGTGCTGACCTCTTACGACTTTAGCCTAACTCTACCACAAACAAAGAGTACCTCGATATTCCACTCTTCTCTTTTTCATATAAGAACAATTTACTTATGGTTCTGCACAAATCTCCTGATTATAATTAAGGAAATTGAAGACTTATTGAAAACATCCCTAAATTAAATAATTAACCTTTGACATTCTACAGTGTTAAGAAATTACTTTCTCTCAACTCTTAATTCCAGATTTCAGATTGGATTAATATAATTATTTGCTTGACATTTGCATTATGTTACTTAAACCCTCAGAAGGATTTTTGTTTCATTCTGACTATTATGATACATTTCCCTCCATAAATTAAACATGATTTTGCATGCACTTACTGCAAATGCACTCTCAGTTCAGTAGTGATGAATTTAATTGCATTAGCGACTTGTGAATCTAATGTGATTTTCTTTGCTGTTTCCTTGTAAGTAGAAAGTTAACTTGTTTTATTTCTGAAAAGAATACATATGTTTATGTTTATAGTATATATTAAGGTATGTCTAAAGTGGGTGGCTTTTCCACATGTCAGCAAACCATACAGATTCCTCCCTTTCTCTCTCATCATTTGTTTTGATCAAGTGCATAACAAATAGCAAAAAGGAGTGATGGTCTCCAGAAAGACTCAAAAACCAGGCCATAGATAGGCCTTACCCCAGGTAGCCAGGCCCCAAATCTCATGAGACAGGCAGCCCATGCCCAAAATTGAGGACAAGGCTTATTAAGGTTAAAGTGCTTGAAATGTCCCAAACTAGATAAGTAATACCCCTTAAGGGAAAGAAAACAGCCAGACCACTGGCTTTAGGAACAAGTCCAACAAAGCATGTTTATAAATGGACAACTGCTGACTCCCTCTGTGTCTGTAAGAAGACTCCTTTTGTTTGGGCCATGTATTTTGTTCTGAGCTCTTCGCTTGTAATGATCCATTCTGTAACCTTGTCCTGTAACACGTGTTACCAGACAATTCTCCCAGACTGATAATCGATTAGGTTGATGTCTTTTGTTAAGTCACTTTGGATAAAAGCGCCTGCTAAGCAAATAAATGTAAATGTAAACTTTTTATATAAATAAGGAAGAACAACAAATAGCAAATGGAAAAAAAGGAAGAGGGCAAAAAGTAATAAGGCAATCCACAGCAGCACATTCTAATCTGTAAACAGAAAATCATAATCCAAAAACAGAAGTATTTTCAGCCACAAAATAAGCACGTGTGGTATAATTTTGTTGAAAAAATAAATTAGTTCTTAGCAAAGTTTGCATTTTAGAGGTCATCTTATTTTCTATGAAGGTAAAATAAATAAATAAATAAATGCTCATATGAACAAAACCTGTGATCACCGTGGCCCTGTAAAATAGCTGAAACAAAAATTAAGAAAACCTTATTGCAATAAAAATGAACATATCTCCTGCTCATGTGACATTTACTTGGTCCATTGATGACTTTGTGCAGATAACAAAATTTATTCTGGAGTCTCGTGTCTATCAGCATTTTAAAGCATTTTATGTCCATAAGCATTTTAAAGATAAATGATAGTAATAAAACCATGAAAAAGAATTCTAGTGCTAAACCAGATGAATTCCATTTCTTTTTATGGCAGCACAAAAAAAAACTATTTTAGAAAATTCCACAATTGGTTTTCAATTAGTACCTTTTCATATAGAATAGGTGACTGAGCTACAAATTACCATTCATCAGTTAGCACTGCCTGTTTGATTAATTTGTAGCATTGTAGTCATTATTCTCGGTCTTACTTATATTGCCTTCAATGAAAGACACTATATAACCAAAGACATTGAAAATAATGAGTCTTTATACCACTATCTGGAGGGTACAGTGGTTGGCTGCTGAATTTTTATAGCCAAGGTGGTTATTAGAATCCTATTCTGCCTTCTTAAAGGAATGTATTTGAATTCTTCATCTTCTTTCAGCTGCTCCCGTTAGGGGTTGCCACAGAGGATCCTCTTATTCCATCTCTTCCTGTCCTCTACATCTTGCTCTGTTACACCCATCACCAGCATGTCCTCCCTCGTCACATCCATAAGGCCTTCCTCCTTTCCTCTTGCCTGGCAGCTCTATCTTTGACATCAATCTTCCAATATACTCAGTATTTCTCCTCTGTACATGTCCAAACCAACACAATCTCACCTCTCTGACTTTGTCTCCCAACCGTCCAACTTCAGCTGACCCTGTAATGTCCTCATTTCTAATCCTAGCCATCCTCGTCACACCCAATGCAAATCTTAGCATCTTTAACTCTGCTACCTCCAGCTCTGTCTCCTGCTTTCTGGTCAGTGCCACCGTCTCCAACTCATATAACATAGCTGGTCTCACTACCGTCCTATAGACCTTCCCTTTCAATCTTGCTGATATCCGTCTGTCACAAATCACTCCTAACACTCTTCTCCACCCATTCCGCCCTGCCTGCACTCTCTTTTTCACCTCTCTTCCACACGTCCCATTACTCTGTACTGTTGATCCCAAGTATTTAAACTCATCCACCTTCGCCAACTCTACTCCTTGTATCCTCACCATTCCTCTGACCTCCCTCTCATTCACACACATGTATTCTGTCTTGTTCCTACTAACTTTCATTCCTCTCCTCTCTAGAGCATATTTCCAGGGTCTCCTCAACCTGCTCCCTACTCTTGCTACAAATAACAATTTATTTGAATTATTAAGAAAAATAAGTATTCAAAAGCATCTGCCTTGCATTCTACATACAAAAACAAAAAATAACAAAAAAACAAAAAAAATCCTTAAGAATGTGCCATTGTTGTGGCCCAACCAGGCAGTTCTCAAGTGCATTTGTTGTCTCTTATACTGTCTGATACTCCCTTGCATGCTGTGCCCTAGGTAATGCACTCCAGTTGTGCCAATTGATCGCCAGTGAAGAGCCTCCTCATTGCTTTTGCCACAAAATATGGAAGGAAAGCCAGTTTTGCTCCCCTTACTTTTCAGCAATTCATAATTTTTCGTCTCAGAGGTAATATCTGATTCATTGATGTGTTGACTGTGGAAAAAGTTAACTGATCAGTTCTAAACAATTGTGCTAAACTCATGCTTACCTTCTTCTTCTTCTTACGGCTGCTCCTGTTGGGGGTCACCATAGCGGATCATCTTTTTCCATGTCCTCCTTTCCTCTGCCTCTTGCTCTATCATACCCATTATCTGCATGTCTTCTCTCACCACATCCATAAACCTTCTCTTAGGCATTCCTCTCTTCCCCTTGCCTAGTAGCTATATCCTTATCATCCTTTTCCCAATATACCCAGCATCTCTCTCTGCACAAGTCCAAACCAACGCAATCTCGCCTCTATGACTTTGTCTCCTAGTCGTCCAACCTGAGCTGATTCTCTAATGTCCTCGTTCCTGATCCTGTCCATCATCGTCACACCCAATGCAAATCTTAACTCATGCTTACCTTCTAATTAGACATATTGTTTCCTGATATTTTTAATTCAACATCTGGAATTAAAAGATAAATCTGTAACTCAACCATCCAGCAACTCCAACAAATGTACTTTTTCATTTACCATTTAACTGTAGTACTACACCTCTTGTGCTCCACTTTGTTCTCTATTGATTTTTACGGTTGTACTTACTAAACACTCGAGTGGTAGGTAGGTTGTGTTTGGAAGCTGCCTTAGATAAAGATGACTGCAAGATAAAGAATATTTACTATACTACCTTATTCAAATTCAGGGTCACAAGGCTCCAAAACCAGGAAGAGGCAGGGACCAACCTCAGATGGGATGCCCCACCACAGAACACTCTCACTTTAGAAGTGCCAGTTACTTTACCCTGCACACCTTTGGAATGTGAGGGGAAGGCAGGGTGCCCATCAAAAACCCCAACAGACTTGAGGAGAATGTGTAGGTGCAAAAAGTTGCAATTATGCACCTACAACAAATGTTCATTACATCCCTGGGGCCTGTTTTTCTTTATGAAACTAAAAAGGTTAATCTATATTAATAAAAGGCAAGGCCCTCACTGACTGACTGAATGACTTACTGACTCATCACTATTTCTCCAACTTCCCATGTAGGTAGAAAGCTGAAATTTGGCAGGCTCATTCCTTACAGCTTACTTACAAAAGTTAGGCATGTTTCATTTTGAAATTCTACGCGTAACAGTCATAACTGAAACCTACTTACAAACATATATACGGCCATAGCCTGCAGCTCGGTCGCCATTTGAGGCGGAGTTGCGTCCCTCATTGTCACGCCTCCCACATAATTGAGTGTCTGCCCATATAAGGCCATCCGTCAGCAGCAATCCAATAGACACACTGCCGCGAAATATTCACGGGTGAAGGACTGTGCTTATGCAAACGAAGATAAGATGGTCAGGGATAGACTAGTGTTTGGCACAAACTCAGCGAAAGTGCGAGAGAAACTTTTAAGTGCCGGGTCTTAGCTAACTTAAATAAAGCTGTGGACATCCCAAGATTGTACGACATAGCACAAGCACAGCTGAGAACCTTCGATGCATGTACTCTGAGCGGCTCACGTGAACTGACTTTGCAGGACTGGGAAAGGTAAACCCGTGCATGCAGTGTGTGATGTCTCAGATAAAGAAGAAGACGAGCTGCTTATTGATGCAGTAGGAAAGGAACAACCCTCTGACGCTGAACAAGCCTTTGTAGACATATCAATTGGAAAGCAAGGTGTAAAGCTTAAGTTTAAACTACATTCATAGACACGCTGCCACTAAATATTCGCCGGCAAATCCACAACTTAATACCGGAAATGCCTGTTAAACATCTTAGATTCACGAGTACCGATTTGGGTAGTGATCACTTCAATGAATGAAACCTGTTCAAAAAATGCATTACACAATTGAGAAGGCAGCAAAAGAATATGAAGCGAGTGACGCAAACAAGCATATTCATAAGTGCAGCTACTGCGGAAACAAAGCACGGTGTAAACCTTAAGTTTAAATTAAGTTCATAGACAGGCTGCCGCTGGCATTTGTCATGCCTACGACGAATACGATATTCGCGAGATACAAGTTTAATGAGAAGACGTAGGGTATAAACGAGACTTTTGATCACTTTGTAACAGAGTTACAATTGCTGTAATGGAGTTAAAATTGCTGGTGAAGGACTGTGCTTATGCAAACGAATAGGAAAGCAGGGTGTAAAGCTTAACTTTAAATTAGATTCATAGACACACTGCCACTGGCGTTTGTCATGCCTAAGACGAATACGATATTCGCGAGATACAAGTTTAATGAGAAGACGTAGGGTATAAACGAGACTTTTGATCACTTTGTAACAGAGTTACAATTGCTGTAATGGAGTTAAAATTGCTGGTGAAGGACTGTGCTTATGCAAACGAATAGGAAAGCAGGGTGTAAAGCTTAACTTTAAATTAGATTCATAGACACACTGCCACTGGCGTTTGTCATGCCTAAGACGAATACGATATTCGCGAGATACAAGTTTAAGGAGAGGATTCAGGGTATAAATGAGACTTTTCACCATGTTTTTTCTCTAACTGCACCAAGATTGGCAGGGAAGAAGTCCAAGTGTGAATGCAGAAAATCTTTATTGGCACATGTTTATATTTTCGTATCATGGTTTTGTATGCTTGAAAGATATTAGCAACCAGCTAGCATTCTGTAGTTGCCAAAAGAATTCTCAACAACACCTTTTTAATGTCTTTCTTGTGATATCCTCCATGCAATCTTCCAACCGCTTGTCATTCATGACACGTCCAATCTGTGGATCCACAAAATGCCTTCCTTAATCTTAGCATCAGTTATTCTTGGAAACATATCTCAAATATTGGACTCCTTCACATTTCTTGTTCCTCACATTCACTCATTTTTTTCATCCGTCCATGGTTTATATGAAGAGGAGGCAAAAATTTCTTTGTTGGGTTGAAAAGCGGTTTTTATACCACACTTTTCTGCCCTCATGTAGCAGACAGGTCTTTTTTAATGTAATGAGACTGTTTAGCTTGGCTGTCCCATTTTCAGTAGTTGGCATAGCCGAGATGAATTGCTATTAACAATGTAACTACTTTTAGATCATCACAGATGTTGTACCATAAATGTATACTTATAATATGAGAGGAAGGTACAACAATAAGGTGATTGTAATAAATGGTAATTAATAGGAACATTAAGGTGATTTTTATGATCAGCAGGGGATGATCCATAAGATAGACCTAGAAGTGTTGAGAAAGGAAAATCTTCTTTGCTGGGGTCATATATATTGTAGGACCAAAATATGGGTCGGTTCAAATCAGCAGAATTATCGCTCAGTCCTTGAGGCTTATTAGGCTTTCTTCTCTTAATGCTATTTCTTTTATTTTTTATGGTTCCTAATTTCCCCCAGTAGCACCTTTTAAACTTTCCTGCCTCCCCCCAGAATTCTTTCCCTCCACTTTTTTATATCTGTCCATAATTCATGATTTTTGTGATATATAATTCTTTTTAACTTTTCATCTCATACACTTTCCTACGTTTCCATCCTGCTTGTCCTGGTGGGATTAAAATATGAATGCTTAATTAGGAAGAAGGAAGTCATTGTCTGATTTCTTTGAGGTGCTTAGTAATTTATGAGAAATTAAACACATCACTTGAGTGCCGTCATAAGGCCATTTTTTTTAAGTTTTAATTGAGATTCAGGTTGGTGATAAGAGTGCCCATATCTGATTTTGCTACCAGATATAGGACACCAATGCAGGTTCAAATTTCACACATCCATTTCCCAACAAAGTGACTCAAGGAGATCGGTCTTCATGTCAGGCATTGTTCTCTAAAGAAGTCTTTAAATGTGTTCTTCTTGATAATTCATTTTCTAAAATAAGGATTCAGACAAATCCAGACAGACTAGATAGGGTAACTCAGTATTCAGAACAGGTATTGGAGGATAACTTCAAATAAGGTCAGATTGCTAATTAAATAAAGCAGTAAAAGGAAAGAGACTGGAGCAGTGGGTAAAGCTGCAGCTCAGAGTGCAGAGAAATTGGGATTGAATCGCTGCCTGGTCTCTGTCAGTGGGGAGTTTGCATGCCTAATTTCCAATTTTTTCTTCTACATCCTAAAGCTGTGCGTGTCAGCTCAGTGTGTGATTCTTAAATGACCGAGTATGAGAAGAAGTGGTGTAGGCATGAATATGTGATGGACTGTCAAGGGCTGACTCTTCGCTATGTTCAGCATTGCCCAATGCACCTCTACGACTGGACTAAATGAGGTTGAAAATGGATGGATGGATGGCCATGCAGCCCCCATCCTGTGCTTCTTCATGCCTTCCACTGATTGCTTCTGGGTAGACTGTAACACACTGGCATCCTCAAGTGGAAGTAAATTAATGAAGTGGATTACTACAGTAAAAATAAAAAGCATTCTGATGACTTGTCTCCTTTCAGCAGTTAAGTAGATATGAACTTTCATTTACTATCAGTTACCAGAAAAGCCTGAAGTACTCAAAGAGAACCTGACAATCCTGTAGTTTTTTAACCAGTCTGTCAGTCTTTAAGTTAATTTTCATCATGTTTCTTTTTTCTTTTACTAAACAGCCATGACTTCATCGGGGAATTCACTACAAGCTATCGGGAACTTTCTAGAGGACAAAGCCAGTTCAATGTCTATGAGGTGAGACATGAAAAAGGAGGCCTGATTGCCCCCAGTTACAATCTGACTAAACAATATCTGCAAAACAGTAATTACATTAATATGAACATACACATACATATTGTATATAGCTATTGTAGAAACAGGACCATACTCATAAAGAAATGGGTTTCCTCCAGGGGCATTGCCAGCTTCAGCACTGATTGGGGAATTAGAATCCCCTCCCTGATAATGCTAGCTATTACTAGCTAACAAATATATTAGATTGGGCAGGGGAAATTTCATTCATACGCACTTGTCCATGCATGTCACAACATATAGTGGGAGCAAGAAGGTATGGGCTCTTGAAGATCAGGAGCAGGATGGATTGGGGGACCTCTCAAAGTTTAGGGACTGAACAACAGGTCTGGAGCCCCAGACACCTCCCGTGATGCCACTGGTTTCCTGTAGTTATATTTCTGCATTCATTTATTCAAAGATAAATGTATTATGTTGCATATTTAGCATTCTTCATTATTAAGGATTTTCTTTATCCTTTGCTGGTATGAATCTCTTCAGAGCCAAGCCAAGCCCCTATCCAGATTATCTCGGACCTTTTATTTACTGTCCTCTAAGTTGAATATATTTAGGAGACTGAAAGATGTTTATGGGATTGCTTAGTCTGGTGATGGTACAGGGGATGTTGTCCTAGCGAAATAGTAATCAGGAGAAGTGAAGAAGTCAAAACCAAACCAAGGATCAAGGATGGAGATTTCAGCCACACTGCTCCCAAAGTGAAAATATTTGACAAAAATTTAGCAAATATGGACAAGGATCAAAGAGCTGGAAAATTCGAAAGTTTCTTCAAAAAGACAAAAAGGATTGTATTGGAATTTGTCAACTCGGATAAGGAAGTGACCATTCTGAACAGCTTTTTACCCCAATTAATAATTGGACAAAGTTCATGTGTAGCGGGGCCACATAGTTAGTGTTCAAATGTCAGTTCTGAGTGTGTCTCGTTTCATTGTCCCATTGGCTGTGTGTATGTGTATCAGTTAATGCCGTCCCCGTAAAGGAGGACGGATGATGGAAGGAGACCGCAGCCGCAAACCTGGAAAACACCTGTGCTTAATCAATCAATTACTGCCGTCACTGACTATTTAAGAGGAAGGAGAGAGAAGAAAAAGAGAACCGTTTTTTGTGTCAATTACTTCAACTTGCTTGCTGTCTCATCACATTGCGCTTTGTTCCAGTTTGTTTTTCATTAATCCGGACCGTTTTTCAACCTGCATCTGCTGAGACCCCGGGGTCGATTCATCATCCACCATACGCCGAGGAATCACGGTGAGGTTGCTCCAAACGCCGGGAAATTCAAACACCACAATTGCCGCTAGTTCAGTCATCCGTATTCAGGACATTTTTTATATTCGGACTCAAGTTCACAATCATTCTGTTTATCAGTCATTTTGTTGTTTGCGTGGTGTGTGTTATATGTTACGAGGACAAGGGAGGGGTTTTTTATGTATATTTTTCGGTGTTGTTTTGGGATTGCTGGGTTGGAGGAATATTTATGTGTGCATTTGTTTTGTGGCATGTTTTGTCTCATTTAATACATTTACTCTGTTTAATTTTACATTCTGCCTTTGTGTTATTGCATTTAAACCGTCGATTGTGGAGAAAAGTTTATTTGTGTAGGAGTACGGCTTGACAGGTAAGGTTTCTCAGTAAATTATCCAGGCCACAGGTCTTGGAGGTGTAGCTGCCGGCTGGGTAAAAAGGGGTCGGCCGTTACATACAGTAAGTGGTGCCTTCTCTGAGGAACCTTAATTAATTCGATCACTGTCTGCCTTTAAACGTTCCCCAAATTATCATGTCTTTAGGGCGTGCCGAGCAGGACGACACCATTGCTTCGCCACGGTGTGATGATGGAGTAGCCGGGGCACGGCACGTCATGGTCAGAGCGTGTTCAGCGGTGCGAGAGGTGGTGGATTCTTTGCAGTCGCTGTACCTCGAAGATCACCATGGACCTGAGGAGGAAGGCCTGGAGGATGTCTCGCCTCTGTGGGAAGATCTGGCGCAACAAATAACCCGGCTGGAGGAGAAAGTCTGCGAGGTTGCTGAAAGTGCGCTCGGGCGCGAAGATGCCTTGCGGGCTCGCATCAGCAGCTCCCAGGAGGAAATAAAAGAATACCTCAACGAGCAAGTTCAACTCCTGGGGCGGGAAATCGTGTTGTGCCTCCAGAGGCGGGATCAACGCTGGCAAGAAACTCTTCAGGGGGAGGTCCGAAGGAGTCTCCAGAAGATATGTCCGTCACCCTACCAATCAACGCCGTACGTGTCTCGGGGGGGGAGTGCATACATCAATCGGCCCTCTGTTCCTGGGGTGTGCCTTTCCTTTCCCAAGTTAGGGGCTCCATATAACGTTGATGATGTCCTGAACTTTGTGGAGGACGGGGAGGCGTACATGGCCGTTAACCCTTTAACCCCAGAAGAGCTGATGGGGGTGATAGGGACATCCCTCTTGGGACCAGTGCGGAGCTGGTGGCTGACGGCCAAGAAGAACATTGTCGACTGGGGATCCTTTCGTCGATCTTTCCTCGTGGCTTTTCTTCCGGATGACTACGAAACCGAACTGGAGGACAAGCTGCGATCCATGGTGCAACTGCCTTCACAAACCATCCGGGACTTCGCCTATGAATATCGGGCTTTGTGTTTGAAGTGGCGGCCGGCTATGACAGAAGAAGAGGTGGTCCGCCGCATCCTTGATGCCTGTAACCCGCGGTTAGCTGGGAGTCTCAGGGGGGTGGTGGGGACGGTGGAAGACCTGGTGAGGGTAGGCTCGCAAGTGGAACGGGACTGGGGAAACTCAAAAGCGTACTGGCACAAGGTACAGGCCAGTACACGAGAAACCCAGCCCCTAAAACCCCAGCGAGCCAAACCTTGCCGGTCGGAAGCAGATCTCGCCATCATGCAAGCGAGTACGTCCCTCCTGATCGTCCCAGTGAAGCTGCGGGGGTGGCAGATGGATGCGGTGGTGGATACAGGGAGCCATCACACCTTAATCCGCTCAAGCATGTGGAAGAAGATTAGCCGACCAACAGACAACTTAACATCTGCCCCGTCCGTCCGATTTGTATTGGCGGATGGGAGTGAACACAGGGCCCTGGGCAAAGTCCCCTTGAGGTACAGTGTACTCTCCACCACCTGGGATATGGATACATATGTCCTGGAGGACCAGCACCTGTCAGTCCCGTTACTCCTTGGGCTGGATTCTTTAACCACCATGAGGATGACCATCCATCTCAGTCCCAGGGGGTATACGGTGCCGGGGGAAGGGGTATGCGAATTCATTTATAAATCCAAAGAAGATCTGGGCTCTGAATTCATTGGATTCTACGCGGCAGCGAGGAGTAACGCAAGCACCTCGGCGGCAGCCCCAGTGGAGGAACAACCTGAAGATGTGAGGCCGGTGCTGAAGAAGTGGCCCGAGGTGTGGACTGAGAAATTAGGAGTCGCCCGAGGAGTTACCCACATGGTCCACACCTTGGACGAAGTTCCAATAAGGCACCGAGCCTACCGGGTTTCACCACTGAAGAAGGGCATAATTAAGGAACATCTTGATCGAATGCTCGCCGAGGGAATAATCGAATCATTTTCCTCCTCCTGGGCGTCCCCTGTGGTCCTCGTGAAGAAGTTGGATGACACTTATCGTTTCTGCGTGGACTACAGGGGGGTTAACGAGAAGACGAGCCTGGACGCATATCCCATGCCCCTGGTTCATGAAATTCTGGAGTCACTGCATGGAGCTGCAGTTTTTAGCACACTAGACCTCCGCAGTGGCTATTAGCAGGTGCCGATGGATGAGGGGAGTAAGAGGAAGACGGCAGTCATCACCCCTGAAGGCTTGTTCCAGTTCAACGTCATGCCTTTTGGGCTTAAAAATGCTGGGGCCACTTTCCAGCGGCTCATGGAACAAGTTCTGAGGGGGTTGATAGGCAAGATCTGCTTTGTTTACATCGACAAAGTCATTGTTTACTCCCCTTCTATTAATCAACATCTCCGGGATTTGAACACCATCTTCCAGCGATTACATCAAGCGCACCTTACACTGAACACGAAGAAGTGTACCTTCATTCAACCCCACATACGCTTCCTCGGGCACATTCTTTCATCTGAGGGGGTCGCTGTAGACCCCGAGAAGACCTTAGCCATCCGGGAGTACCCCACGCCCACAGATTTGAAGTCGTTACAACGTTTCCTTGGGTTAGTGGGGTGGTATCATAAGTTCATTCCCAGGATGGCTGATATAGCGGCTCCCTTGAACCACCTTAGGAAAAAAGATGTCCCGTGGGAGTGGACGACAGAGTGCCAGGACGCGGTCGAGCGACTAAAGAGCCACCTTCAAGAGCCGCCCGTTCTGGCCCAGCCAGATCCGCAGCTCACCTTCCAGGTACAAACAGATGCCAGCAACCTGGGGCTTGGCGCCGTGCTCACTCAGAGAATTCACCAGGCTGAACATGTCATCGCTTACGCCTCACGAGCTTTGCACGGCGCTGAGCTGAATTATTCGACAGCTGAAAAAGAGTGTTTGGCTGTCGTGTGGGCTGTGGAAAAATGGAGACACTATCTGGAGGGGGTTGAATTTGAAGTGTACACCGACCATCACGCTCTGACCTGGGTGTTTAATCACCCGAAGACCTCCTCCCGTCTAACCAGGTGGGTCCTCCGCCTCCAGAATTTTACGTTCAAGGTGACCTATCGGAAGGGCTGTGGCAATATCGTGCCGGATGCTCTATCCAGGGTATCGGAGCCATCGGGGATGGTGTGTTTAGCAGAGGCAAAAAAGATGATCCTCCCTCTGCCAAGGAGCCTTGAAGACCTGGCCCAAGCACAAGCCACCAGTCCATTCTGCCAGAACATCAGGGAAAGACTGGAGCAACAGCGTACTGACCGGGTACACTTCGTGGACCTCCAGGGGGTTTTGTACAGGACCACTCCATCCTCCCTTGGGGGTCTGCAACACCAGCTAGTGGTCCCGGAAGAGCTCATCCCCGATTTTCTAAACCATTATCATGACAGCCCTTTAGGTGGTCACCTTGGAAGGACAAAAACTTTATTAAAGATTCTGGGGGTGGCGTGGTGGCCGTCTGTCTGGAAAGATGTGTGCCACCACGTGAAGACGTGTATGACCTGCCAGCAACTAAAAAACCCACCTGGTAAACCGGCGGGATTCTTACAATCGACAATCGCGGATGGACCGGGAGAGACTTTGGGAATCGATCTGATGGGGCCATTTCCTGTTACCAGCTCGAGGAAGACCATCCTGATGGTGGTAATAGACTATTTTTCGAAGTGGGTGGAGCTGTTTGCGTTAACTGATGCGAAGGCTAACAAGATATGCTCCACCCTGAAGAACGAAATCTTCACCCGCTGGGGGGTGCCAAGGAACATCATCTCGGACCGGGGTCCGCAGTTCACAAGCTCTATATTAGATGAACTTTATGCAGCCTGGGGAGTGAAGAAAAACCTCACAACCGCTTACCATCCCCAGGCTAACATGACGGAGCGAGTGAACCGGACCCTGAAGAACATGATCGCCTCCTATGTGGGTGAACGCCATCAGGATTGGGATAAATGGCTCCCCGAGCTCCGGTTTGCCCTGAACACCGCTGTGCATGAAGCCACAGGTGAGACGCCTGCTTTGGTTGCGCTGGGCAGACAGCTCAAGGGCCCGCTTGACCGACTCCTTCCCAGAGCCCCTAGTCCAGAAACCACCTGCTACAATAATTTGTTTAAAATGGAGGGATTACGGCGGAGAATCCAACAGAGGTTGGTGAGTTCGACATCCAGACAAATGCAAATATGGACAAGGATCAAAGAGCTGGAAAATTCGAAAGTTACTTCAAAAAGACAAAAAGGATTGTATTGGAATTTGTCAACTCGGATAAGGAAGTGACCATTCTGAACAGCTTTTTACCCCAATTAATAATTGGACAAAGTTCATGTGTAGCGGGGCCACATAGTTAGTGTTCAAATGTCAGTTCTGAGTGTGTCTCGTTTCATTGTCCCATTGGCTGTGTGTATGTGTATCAGTTAATGCCGTCCCCGTAAAGGAGGACGGATGATGGAAGGAGACCGCAGCCGCAAACCTGGAAAACACCTGTGCTTAATCAATCAATTACTGCCGTCACTGACTATTTAAGAGGAAGGAGAGAGAAGAAAAAGAGAACCGTTTTTTGTGTCAATTACTTCAACTTGCTTGTTCCAGTTTGTTTTTCATTAATCCGGACTGTTTTTCAACCTGCATCTGCTGAGACCCCGGGGTCGATTCATCATCCACCATACGCCGAGGAATCACGGTGAGGTTGCTCCAAACGCCGGGAAATTCAAACACCACAATTGCCGCTAGTTCACTCATCTGTGTTCAGGACATTTTTACTTTCGGACTCAAGTTCACAACCATTCTGTTTATTAGTCATTTTGTCGTTTGCGTGGTGTGTGTTATATGTTACGAGGACAAGGGAGGGGTTTTTTATGTATATTTTTCGGTGTTGTTTTGGGATTGCTGGGTTGGAGGAATATTTATGTGTGCATTTGTTTTGTGGCATGTTTTGTCTCATTTAATACATTTACTCCGTTTAATTTTATATTCTGCCTTTGTGTTATTGCATTTAAACCGTCGATTGTGGAGAAAAGTTTATTTGTGTAGGAGTACGGCTTGACAGGTAAGGTTTCTCAGTAAATTATCCAGGCCACAGGTCTTGGAGGTGTAGCTGCCGGCTGGGTAAAAAGGGGTCGGCCGTTACACATGACCTCTCGAGACACACCCCATAGAGATGCAAAGCCAGGCCTACACAATATGGTGGCAATAACGTTAAAAGTAAAAATAACTAAATTAAGACTGACTTACAAAAACTAACAGTAAATCCACAATCGACAGCCCTCAAAAATCCCCAATGAAGGTGTAGAAAGACACCAATTGAACCAGGAAAAGATGGAATAATTATTAATAAGAGATCTAACATAACAGGGGGAAACTTAAGGGTGTGTCTTCTGAGATGATGGAGTAGGAAAAGGACTGTCAATGCCCTGGGAAACGGGTGATAACCAAAGCTGCGGGCATCTGAGGCATCACATGGAGGCTCCACCCTTTCCACAAGAAATCAGAATGCTGGGCTTTGTCCTCCACTAGGAATTTAACTTCAGCCATTATGTTAACTGCCCCATCTTACCAGGTTTAGTTGTATCATAGCTGAGGTTCATAAGGCCATTTCTACATTTTGCAATATGTTGAAAAAAATGATAAATTTAGAATTGTAATTTCAAGAGGTGAACAAAAGTAACTGACATATAATTTATTACATGCGGAATTGACTTAGAAACATCAACTTGTGTTTTTCTTACAAAAATGAATTAATGTCCCCATCATTTCTATTATGTTGACATTTTGCAAGCTACGTAAAATTAATTACATTTTCTTGTTTGTGTTTCATTAGGTATTAAATCCAAAAAAGAAGGGAAAGAAGAAAAAATACATAAATTCCGGCACAGTAAGTATTACATTATTGTTGCTTCTTTTGAAATCGGTCTTTAACCAATTATAGACCCTTGTTTTAAAGCTAAACAAAGTTCAATAAGTCACAAAGGTCTTACTTGATTTTTGTTTTATTTTATTTTGATATACTTTGTTAATCCTCAAGGGGATGTTCTCTTTTCTCATGACCTTTGGGGTGGTCACAGTATAGGGTCAGCCATTGTTCAGCATCCCCACAGCAATTTTCAGGTTAAGGGCTTGATGGAGCAGGATCTCTTCTGGCAGTCGTGGGATTTGAATCGACAACCTTGCAGATCCCAGCGCAGATCCTTAGCTACAGAGCCACCATTATGCCTGGATTTGATGGCAAATCTGTGAAGGGTAAAGTTGGAAAGTAATAGTGAATCACATGTCCAGATTTGCTTTTAAATAAATGTTTAGCTGTTCTTAATGTTGAAATGTTATTAACTGTTTGTTATTTGAAATCTCTAACTATTTAAAAGTCAGTAACATTAATTGGAATTATGGACTATTAAGAGCCTCCCCCATTCCACTTGCTATTATGTAAGTGTGAGCAATGCAAAGATTTCACAATTTTTAGATCTATGAGTATTTCTATAAGGCTTTAAGAAGTGGCAACACGTTGAACAATGGCCACCAAACCAACTCTATGTAGTTTTCATTTTGTTGTCCTTTATCTTCTTCAGGCCAGTTGTGATGCTCACACTGATTGTCCTCATTTAACCATGTCTCTTTGACCTAACTGTCTGTCTGACAACAAAGATATTGAAAGCATAAAGATTCATTTTTCCTGAATAACTAGCAATGATTGTGCCTAAACCAAAAAGGTGGGAAACAAAGCAAGTGTGGTGAAGCACAATAGGGTCTGTGGCTGTAGGCAAGTATTTTATAATAAAAACAGTGTACTCAGGGCTTGTGGGTGTGGAAGCCCTTCACGATGAGGTGGCGTCACTGTGGGATCTCTGTGGGGAAGTGAGCTGATTGCTTGTTACATGCAGGTGAGGTCACTTCAGCTGTTCTCCACTGTCAAGCGGAGCACCTGCTCCCACAATAAAAAAGAGACTGTGATGACAGTCAAGGAGGATAACCTTGGAAAGGAAAAGAGAGGCAGAACTGAGAGTGTCAAGTGACAACAGCAAGAAGAGGAGCAAGTGTACATTGTTCCAGAGTCAATCATCCCTTGCTGAACACAACAGAGGAGTGGGGAATTTCAATTAAGAAGAAGATGGATGCCCTGCAGACACTGACACATGCAGGAACATACAGGTGTCCAACTTCCAGCGTTCCAATGGATCCCGAAGGAGACAGTCATAATGAAAGCCACAGAAAGGGACCATAGCTGTCAGTGTCTCCACCAGATGAGAAGACCCAACAGGGTAAATTAGGGAATAATTAGAACAATCTAGACAAGAACAGCCCATTACAGCTCACCAGTCCTATTCACTTAATTCTTCTAAAATAACATCAAGTCGAGTTTTGAGATTCCTTAAAGTCTTACTGTCTACCACACTACTTAGTAGCTTGTTCCATGTCTGTATCATTCTCTGTGTAAAGAAAAACTACCTAATGTTTGTGCAAGATTTATCCTAAACAGGTTTCCAACTGTGTCCCCATGTTTTTGACAAACTAATTTTAAAATAACAGTCTCGATCCACTGGACAAATTCCCTTCATAATTTTAAACACTTCAATCAGGTCACCTCTTAATTTTCTTTTGCTTAAACTGTAAAGGCTCAGCTCTTTTAATCTTTCCTCATACTTCATCCCCTGTAGACATGGACTCAGCCTAGTCACTCTTCTCTGGACCTTTTCTAGTGCTGCTATGTCCTTTTTGTAGCCTGGAGACCAAAACTGCACACAGTACTCCAGATGAGGCCTCACCAGTGCGTTATAAAGGTAGAGCAGAACCTCCTTGGACTTGGACTCCACATGTCATGATAAATAACTTAACACTCTGTCTGCCTTCTTATTGGCTTCTGAAAACTGTCTGGCAGTTAAAGGGAATGGAAAAAAATGCACTGGGCTGACAGGAAGGAAAAGAAATGGAAAAGAACCCGATATCTGCATGGTTTTACTTTTGGATTGTATTTGTTTGATTCTATTTCTGGGATGTTAGCCTCCACGAAGGCATTTGTTTTTATTGACAAACACTTGTTGAGTTTATAAATTAAGACATTTCACATTTGCACTTTGATTGAAAAATAAAAGCACATTTACACTTTGCAGCCAACACTTGCTTGTTATGTGTCCTCATCCCTGTCATGATTGTCCTTGTTCAAGAGGGACATGGCAGCTTGGAGCCAATCAGGACCGTCACAGCAAGTCTTTAAAAATGGATGAGTTTACCTGTAAAAAGACTACCAGCTACAGTACGTCATTAAAGATGATTAGAAATTTATTTCAGTTCCATCTTTTGGAATCAAAACTTGTTGACCCATTTTACTAGCTTTCAGATTTTTGATTTTGCCAGTATGCTGAAACAAAAGAAAATATTAATACATGGCTACGTGGAAAATCATTTAAAAGATAAACTGGAAAGTATTCTGACTCCTTCACTTTTGTTGACACTTTGCTGTTTTGCAGCCTTGTGCTAAAATCTTTCAAATTTCTTTTTCCCCCTACACCAATAAACACTCAGTGTTTAGGAATGACATATTGAAAACAGGATTTTTTTATGTTTTTGCAAATGTATTAAAAATAAAAGACTGAAATATCACACTGGCAAACGTACTCGGATCTTTTGCTAGGACAGTTGAAATCTGGCTCAGGTGTATCTCACTCTGTTGATCATCACTGAGATGTTTCTACACCATGTTTGGAATCTGTGATCAATTCAGTTGTTTGGGCGTGATTACGAAGGGCACACACCTGTCTGTAGGAGGTCGCAGTCGACACCATGTATCAGAGCAAAAAACAAGCCATGCAGCTGAAGAAATTGATTGTACTGCTCAGGGACAGGATTGTGTTGAGGCACAGATCTGGGGAAGGATTCAAAAACTTCTACAGCATTGCTGGTTCCTAAGAACATATTTTCATAATTCTGAGATGAAAGAAGTTTGTAGCAACCACAACTCTTCCTAGAGCTGGCCAACCAGACAAAATGAGCAATCTTGGAAGCACAGCCATGGTAAATAAGGTGACCAAAAGCCTGATAGTCACTCTGGGTGAACTTCAGAGAACATGCGTGGAGATGGGAGAAACTTCCAGAAGATCAGCTATCACTTCGACCCTTCACCAGTGTGGACTTATGACAGACTGGGCATACAGAAGCCTCTCTCCTCTGGGGATGTCCTTGACTTGCCCAACCAGAACCAGGACTTGAACCAAGTTGAACGGCTCTGAAAAGAAGTGAAAATAGCTGTCACACCGACTGACTCCATCCAATATGATAGAGCTTGAGAAGATCTGCAGGGAAGAACAGCAGGAAATTCCCAACTCCAGGTGTGTGAAGCTTGTTGCGTCAAACCCAAGAAGTCTCCAGGCTTGAATCGCTGCTAAAGGTGCTTCAACTAAGTGCTGGATGTAAGAAACAGCCAGGTAGGCAGACAAGGCAGAGACACAGACAAAAAACTTGGGGCACCATCATGGTAGTGCCAATTAATTGAATAATTGGGAAAAGAAAAAAGAATGCAGATCAAGGCTAGCTGTTTAAGTGAATCTTAGGAGCTCTGTCCTCCATGTTTGACAGGTTAGCATCTGATGCCACCTTACTGAAATGAGCCGTTCTAATAATCTGAGGACCAAAAGGGGCGGAGCTTCACAGATGGGTGGCAGGATCAGTCGTCCCTCTTGGGCAAAGATAGCAAGAAGGAGAACATAGCGTTAGCGTCCGCGCCCTCTCCATCTGGAGTGATATCGCTTACCTCATCAGAGCCAGGATGGTGGTCCCCAGACGTACATGTGTGACATGAGTAAAGGGTCACCTGAAACAAAGTGATATTTAAGTTGTTTTTTTTTTAAATAAATTTGCAAACATTTCTAAAAATGTATAAAAATCCTGTTTTCACGTTGTCATTCTGGCATTTTTCAAACAAAGTTATATTTCTTTTTTTTATTTTATTAAATTTGTAATCATTTCTAAAAATCCTGCTTTCACATTGTCATTCTGGGGCAGTGGGAGGTTTTTTTTTGTGTGGAAAAACAAATTTAAGGAATTTTAGTACAAGCAAAATATGAAAAAAGTGAAAGGGTCGGAATAGTTTGTGAGTCCACTGTATTTCTATGCATAGTTTATGTTTGAGGGGGGCTTGACGGCAGTAGGTTGAACTAGTTGCTACAAAGATTAAATTTCACATTTCATGTATTACACTATCCATCCATCCATCCATTTTCCAACCCGCTGAAACCGAACGCAGGGTCATGGGGGTCTGCTGGAGCCAATCCCAGCCAACAAAGGGTACAAGGCAGGGACCAATCCCAGGCAGGGTGCCAACCCACGGCAGGACACCCACAAACACACCCACCCACCAAGCACACACTAAGGCCAATTTAGAATCGCCAATCCACCTAACCTGCATGTCTTTGGACTGTGGGAGGAAACCGGAGCGCCCGGAGGAAACCCACGCAGACACGGGAGAACATGCAAACTCCACGCAGGGAGGACCCGGGAAGCGAACCCAGGTCTCCTAACTAATGAAGAATAAGACCAATCTGAAGTGCCAGGCAGAGTGTGCACATTTACAATGAAAGCCTGTTAGCTCAAAACAATTTGCTTTTGCTTTTACTGTATATAAGAAAACAATTTTAAGTTAAAAAATATTTAATTTTGTGGTACAATGTGATCAATATAGGCATTGACAGCACATCAGGTTCTGCACCTGCAAGAAGAGGCTCTGAATCTCAGTTTTATTGCTATAATTACGTTACGTTTTTCAGCACGCTATCTGGATCTGTTGTAAATGTAAGCACTTGAGGGGTTTGGGCTGCTGCTGGAATCAGAATCACTTCAGCTTGGTCACTATCCATTATTGAGGAAGATACCTAGTTATTTCTCACAAAACAACATGATGAGATATTTTATTAGCTAACTAAAAGATTACAGTGAGTGCTATTTTGTCGTCTAGCGTTCCTTTCTTGTTCATTATACATATTCAACAAGCTCCGTGTGCAACATTTGGAGTGCAGCTATAAACCAATCTTTTTTTATATTTACAACACCATGATGACCATCATCTGCTTTGAAACCATAAGATGGAGATAAGTATAATAATACTTGAATTTAAAATTCTACCCCACCCTCCCTTTTTAAATAAGCTTTCGGGAGATGAGCCAAGCTCCTGTTTTCACACTAACGGAGAACATTATTTCATTAGTGCCGCAGCATTCTATTGTGACATCTCATTTCTCCCCAATTTCATTAGCACGCCATAAAAGATTTACTTAATCCCTGATCCCTGGAGTTAGGCAAGTTCATTTGTGTCCTGCGTTTGTTCCATTGCTCTTTTCCCTCTAGAAATGGCAAACAGTCATTCATTTTAATCAGCACACGGCTGTTAGATTATTACCAATTAACAGTGAAAATAAAAACAAGCTCATTTAAAACTAGTCTGTCTTCCTGACCTCTGTCAATTCATAGCAGAGCTCAGCCTGAGATCAATTGTTTATGCAGTGGAGCACATCAAAAAATAACTCATCCCTTTGCCTGGAGTTAAACTCGTACTTCTATATGAAGTGGAGCTCTTTAAATGGAGCCCATTTTTATGTGTATGTGTGTGGCACAAATATACAGCACTTGTACAAATGCTGAATTGCTCGAGCAATAATGGTTTGTAACATCAATTGCACACTAAGTATGCAGGGCCAGCATTTCAATTTGTTCTGAGTGATCTTCTCCTGCCTGTTAAGAGCCAGCTAGTCACAAGCTAACAAGCTTAAAAAAAAGGGGGAACATGTGCCACAACAATAGTATGAAATCGAATGTGTCATTTTTATATTCATTTCATTTTAGACACATTTTGTGTTTTTCTCATTAACAGCTTGTTGGCCATAAAATAAAATCATTTTCTTGTCTAGGCTTTGTGTTTTCTGCTGTGTCTTCATGTAACTTTATGTCAGACCAAAGTCATACAACAAGGGCAGTGCGGTGGAATTGATGTGAAATTTTAAAAGAGCACATGCTCGTGAAGGGCAGCATAGCAATACAGCGGGCAGTGCCACTTCCTCCAGGTTAGAAATTCAAATTAGGTCAACTGGCTGTGAGGAGCTGGCAAGGTCTGTCTCTCTGGAAAAATCTGTTTTTCCTTCCATGTCTCAAAGACAGGCATGAATGGTTAATTGGCAACTTTATATTGGTCCACTGTGCCAGCGTGTGCATCCAGTCATAAACCCATGAAGTGCTTTTAACAAAGGCAGACAAATCAAGACTTGATCTTCTGAATTCATCATTGGACTCATCTTTAGATATTTAAAAAACATTTCTGTATATAAGGACTCTACTGTTCTATTAATTATATTTTATGTAAGTGTGCATTGATTTATTTTGGTGGGTTATTTATTTATTCATTATTATTCTTATCCAATCTCCTCACCAAAAGCCTCAATGTCCAGTCACTATCCAAGGAGTGGATGCAAAGGTGGTCCACTTCTACAAGTATTTGGGGATCCACATTAATGACAGGTTGGACTGGTCTCAGAACACAGAAGAACTAGAGAAAACCGGGCAGAGGAGGGTCTTTTTCCTTAACAGACTGCATTCCTTTGAGGTGGGAAGTGACATCCTTCACTTCTTCCATAACTCTGTGATGGCCAGTGGGATTTTCTACACAGTGGTGTGCTGGGCTGGTGACATCATTTCAAGAGAGGCCCACCAAACCAACAAGCTAATTAAAAGGGCAGGCACATTTATGGGACACACTCTGGACCTCCTAGGTCAGCGTTTCTCAACCTTTAAGTATTTGCAACCTGAGTTTTCATAACAGTTTTAATCGCGCCCCCCTAACATTTTTTTGAAATGTAGATGCATATTTTATTATACCTACTTAACTTTTATCGACGTTTATCTAACTCTATATTTATTGTTCTAGTATCAGAATGTAGTTTAAGTTCATTTGTTTTGGTTTCAACAGATGTTTTTTTCATATTTTTGATTCTTGTTTTCTTTTTTTCATATCTTCGCGCCCCCTTTTTGCTACTTTGTGCCCCCCTAGGGGTGCCTGCCCCACAGGTTGAGAACCACTGTCCTAGAGGTAGTAGCAAAGGAGAGAATTAAAACAAAAATGAGTGCCATTATGAACAATGCGACACACAAACACTGAGGACTTTGAGCAAACAAATTGTTCAGCAGAAGGGTGTCAAGAAACACTGCAGGGGCTCCTTTATTACTACAGCAATACTTCTGCACAGTGCCTCAGTGGGATTATGACCACCAAGTCATTCTGGGGTGTGTTCAGACCCTACTGTGTGTGTGTGTGTGTGTATGCATATTATGTAGTTATTTAAGGATCTTCTGTAAAAAGCCAGATTTTCACCAGGGGACAAATAAAGTTTTATCTATCTATCTATCTATCTATCTATCTATCTATCTATCTATCTATCTATCTATCTATCTATCTATCTATTGTGGAAAGACAGCCCCTGGACACAGACACCAGAATTTCCAAAACACACACTTTTATTAATACACAGCACCACAATGCCTTATCACCAACAGTCTTTTCTCTTTTCTTTCTCTTTCACTTTCTCTTTCTCTTTCTCAAACCCCCACTTCCCTCCTCACAAGCTCTGTCTCCTTCCTCCCAACTCTGGCTCGTCTACTGGAGGGAGGCAGCCCCTTTTATAATGACCCGGATGGGCTCCAGGTGTTCCATCTGACGACACTTCCTGGTGTGGCAGAAGTGTCAAAAGACCACCCGGAAGCACTCTGGGTGCCCCTGGGATTTCTTCCGGCAACACTTCCTGGTGTGGCCGAAGTGCTGCCATCCGGGGTTCCATAACCATCCGGACGCCCCCTGACGGAGGCCACATCCTCCCGTCCAGATGGCTGCCTCTCGTGGCCCAGGGGAGGTATCGTCGCTCTCATGGACCGTCCAGGTGTTCTGGCTGGGTAGGGTCCCCAGCCGTCTGGGACATTATCTATCTATCTATCTATCTATCTATCTATCTATCTATCTATCTATCTATCTATCTATCTATCTATCTATCTATTTATTTTTTAATTTGTTGATCTATAGTTATTCTGGTGTGTGTTCAGACCCAAGCATTTGTGAGTATTTGCTTACTTACTTATCTACCTACTTATGTATTTATTTATTTAAGTAACTTATGGGTCAAATAAAGTTCTAAAGTTCTATCTATCTACGTAATATATATATTTTTTTCTTGTAACTATTTTTTTTATTTCTTGTAAAGCTGACGTATGTAAGAAAATGTGCTATAGAAATAAATGTTACTTTTCTTTTAAGCAGTATCTTTAGATAAAGGTGATGCAATTGAAAACAAACAATGAAATTTTGACAATAAAAAACTAACAAATATGCCATTTCTGTCTGAGGAAAAAGTACCGTAAGTCCATCATTGACTCTGATATCTGTTATTGCCCCTTCTGGCCTGTAGGGGGTGACACTGAACCCCAAATCCCAGGCACATTTTCCAACACACAGCCCTAGGCCCAATTCGACCAAATACATTTGATGGATTCTGCTTATGTCTGTCCAGCACAGTCTAGTACAATACAGTCCTATCCTACTTTACTTCTTTTCTTCCATTTCTCTTTTCTCCTCAACACCTTTCCAGATGAGCTTCGTCTAGCTCAACTCCCAACTCCTTTAAAAGGAGTTTCTATTAAACTGTACCCCAGAGTACTTCCAATATAATGATGTGACCTCTGGGTTAGACAAAACCTCTTGAGAACAAGGGAGCCTGTACCTAGCAGCTCCCACTAGTGGCACTTAATTATCCCAAGAGCGAAAACTGCCAGAAGTCCAATTCCCATGTGGCCCTGCAGGTGTCGAGCTGGGAGACATACTAATAGAATGTTGCCACCATTTGTATTGGGGGAACAACTTATCCCAGGAGGCATTCACCTGTTCTTCTGTTATGGCCAGGAAAGGTGCTACCAGCTAACCTGGCCAGGATGTCTGTCCCTCCACATCCTCCTTTACACTCCTCAACTAGGCATTTTCTATAACTGTTTAGCAGTATCTGAAATTGACTTGGAGAAAGAGTTTTGCACTCCTCTATACAGAATTCTTTCAGCTGTGCAATGTTTGAAGGGTGTTTTGCATGCACAGCCTGTTCCATATTCCACCACGTCATCTAAATGGGATTTTATAAAGATGTCTTTAATGGAGGGAAGAGACATCCCAATGATCTTTTCAGCTGTGTATATTATGCATTGTAGGACTTTACAGTCAAAGACACTGCATTTCCCAAACCAGACAGTAATATGAAGGTGGTCAGAATGCTCATGATGGTGCCCAGTAGAACATGGTGACATTGAGGGGGAGGTAGGCTTGACTTCATCAGTCGCCGAAGGAAGTGGAGACCCCGCTGTGCCTTAGAGGTGGTGTTAATTGACCAAGCAAGGTCAGCTGCCAGGAGCACACCAAGAAATTTGGTTCTCTTGACCCATTCCACCACAAAGCCCTCGATATGCAGTGGAGAGTGGACAGCACGGGCCTTCCTGAAGTCAACAATCTCTTTCCACATTCTTTCTTGTCCACCTTAAGAGATAGATTGTTACACTTGCACCAATCGACCATTTATCACTTCCCATAATGCTTATAAAGTTAACCTTTCTATTTGTATCACTGTTTTCCCAAATGTTAAGGTACCTATCAAATATTGATTGCTGCATTGTCCCAAAGATAATCCTTAGTTCACAGAAATATAGGAAGTAGGCTTTCTGGTTTGCCAGCAGAATGTCAACTGCTATTAGCTGAACCTTTGACTTAAAACAGAGTGGAGGAATTTAAACTTTTACCTGAAGACATATTGAAGTCAAACTTGTTTGGTCTTCCACCTCATCTCAATGCTTTCTTTCCTACAGGTCACCTTACTGTCCTTCAAGGTCGATTCTGAATACACCTTTGTGGATTATATCCGAGGAGGGTAAGCACATTGTCTTAACACTTAAAACTCAGCTTGTACTTGTACTTGAGCACATGGTTATCCACAGAACAAGTGAGTAATTAAACAAATAATTACATTTCTGTATTAAAAAAGAGTAAACAAAAATAAACATGGACAGCAAAGTGCTGCAGTTATTAGAACTGTTGCGGAGACTTGAATTTGAAATCCTATTTTGGATATTGTCTGTGTCGAGTTTCTCATTCTGTCCTTATCTCCGTCAGGTTTTTTTTCAGGGTACTCTGGTCTCCTGCCATGATCAAATTATGTGTGGGTTAGGTTTATTGATGACTATAAGTGTGCCTGCTTTGCATGTAATTCTGCCAGAATGAGCTCCAGCTCGACTCTGTAAAGGTAAAAAGAAGAGTTACATAGTGGGTGGATGTATACATTAAATAAATACTCTATGATAGGCTGGTGACTCATACAGGGTAATTAATCACCATACCCCTAAAACTGCCAGGCAAAGCCACTACTGTCTATAGTCTTGCAAGTGGAACACATGGAACTATAAACATCTGAAATATGCTCTGGATCTTAGATCTTATGGAGAGAGTCACCATGTGACACTTCAAAATATACCTGTCACTAGATATCCTATCAGCTTGGATTCTTCCAACAAAAAAATGTCTGTTGTGGGCTGGGTTGGGGGTTTGGGGTGGGCGTCATTTCATTGAAGACTTGGCTCTTTTAGTTTCTTCTTACATAAACATTTATTTGGTGGAGCTGAGCAGGCTGAATCGCATACAAATTGCCATCAATGACTTAGCTGCTGTCTGTTCAGTCAGGGGGCTGCTTAGAAATTCACCCTGTATAACAGGGGTGCCCACACTTTTTCGGCTTGCGAGCTACCTTTAAAATGACCAGGTCGAAATGATCTACCTAGATTAAAAATTATATATATATATATATATATACATACTGTATGCTACTGTATACACATAGCATTTGAAGTCTGAATCACAATTTGATTGTATGGGTGGTTACCTACCAGGTAACGCGTGTGGTTGGTCTGCAAGTTGGCAAACATCCGGCATGGGTGCCCTCTCAGTTGCGAGAAGCAGATCGTAGAATGTTACATAGTTAACTGTTAAATAATGCAAAGAGTACGCAACACGTATTTCGCCCTATTTTGGGCTCATCAGGCGTACACACTCCACTGCACCCCTCATTGGGGATCGAACCTCGGATGTCAGACAAACGCACTTCGATTGTGACATTGTGAGAAAAAAATTCTCTTCCAATTCCACATCCAGCCCATACCCTCCCTAAACAATTTTTTTTAAAATCCCTTCTTTAGACGATATAAATTGGAAGGCTAAGTAGATCACAGCCAGAGTTTTGCAGTAACTCGCACATCTGATGGTGAGTGTGGGATAACCAGTGTGTTAGAAGAAAAGCATTCTCAGACTGGCCGCCCTGTATTTCAATCAAATCGCAAATGCCATATGGAGGATATATGATAGACTAACGTTTTTTTTAATGCAACGCTATCTACCTGCACTACCTTTGCGATCTACCGGCCGATCGCGATCGACGCATTGGGCACCCCTGCTGTATAACTTAAGATTTGATTAAATTATTGTAAGGGAAAAAATTGCTTGAAACTGCCTGCCTGTTTAACTAGGCTGTAAATAATAATAATAATGATACATTTTATTTATCTAGCACCTTTCCCATTAACAAGGAGTTTCTATAGAATATATTAGCACATGAGATCATATATAACATTTAATTTTATATTTTGTTCTCTGATAACTCATGTAAGATGTTGTATTTCTGTGAAGCAGATATTTATCCATGATTATTAATAATTAACTATTTTGGGACTTTACATCATACTTAATGAGAGAGGGGTGTTTCTAGAATATACCATTTATCTATATGCTGATTGGTATACTTGAAATGCTCTCAAGTTTGTTTATGTAAATGAGCCTTGATGATTAAAGGAAGCTATTTTGTTAGATATTACATTAAACAATAGCACAAGGAACTCCACCAATTGGACACCAAAGGACTTGCACGTTGGAGTTCATTTATAATGATGGCTCAAGTCTCCTCTTTATTTACTGGGTATTTGTCAACAGCTACATACTGTACATTGCCTTATTAATTCTTGACAAATTCAAGCTGCTTAGTAGTTATGAATCTTGAAAGTTCCCAAGCGTAAAGTCCCAAAATATCCCAAAAATGTCCACTGGAGGGTGACATTACAGTCAGACCCTGGCTATTAAAAATGGCAAACACAAGATCTTTAAAAATTAAAAAGATTTATTTTTCACAGAAATGCCTGAAAGAAATCCTCCAAGGACCACAAAATGGAAAACACAGTGGCCTGAAACAAAAGGCAATCCTACTAAACAAAGTTGCAATGCAGAATCCAGAAAGCAAAGTCATGAACGGAATATGAAGTGAAAGAAATCGAATACATCCCAAAGCACAGCAAAATCTCAAACATTCATTCACTCCCAAGTATTTTTAAATGAACTGTAAGGGACTGTGGGTAGCCCCCACCTTTACAGGGATGAGTGAAGTCCTTTGTGATGATGGGCACTGGGCAGGCAGTGTATGGTGCAATGGGATTACAAACAGAGTCATGTGTACAGTTCTAGTGTGTGTATTGCACACATACACTCCAGTGATGCACTGACACTCCATGACTTTATTTGCATGTCTTGCTGACAATGCGCCCAAATCATGGGGCAGGCCCTCCACCCAGCTTGGTGTGGAAGTTAATATTCTTGTAAATGAGCTACACTTAAACTAAATCACATTTGCAGTTGGTGAACTGGAATGTTTTCATGGATATGTTAGCCACTAACACCTGACAGATGTCACAGTGGGAGTCGTACTAATGCCTATAGTCAAAGTTGGATAGGAATACTGCAGCTCCAAATGTCTGACTTGAACTCCGCAGTCCTGGTACATACAGACACTCCTTAATCCACTTAATCCAAGTCAGGGTTAGGGGAGGTCCGAGTCTATCCTAACAGTAGCGGGTGCATAACACGGAACAGAATCTGATGAGGTGCCATTACATTGCAAGATGCACCATGGGGCCAATACAGAGTGACCAAGTTAAACCAACCTACATATCTTTGACGAAAGAAGAGTGGACTAGCTAAAGAAAAAACCCAGATCACCAAATGTGGAACAAGTAAAGGCCACACAAACAGCAACTGGATGTGGGATTTAAACTCTGGATGCTGAATCTGCATGGTACTAATGCTAACCACTACACCATCCATCCAAAATCCAAATCATTTCCTGAAAGCTAACATAACAATAAGATTCAGTCAGTCATTTTCAAACCTGCATAGTCTTGCACAGGGTCATGGGGTGCTGGAGCCTATCCCAGGTAGCATAGGGCGCAAGGCAGGAACAAACCATGAAGAGAACGCCAGTCCATCGCAGGGCAAACACTCGCACAGAAATCTTACACTATGTCCAATTCAGTTTTGCCAATCTACTGAACCTGCATGTTTTTGGACTCTGGGAGGAAACTGACACAGACACGGGGAGAGAATGCAAACTCCACACAGGGAGGGTCAGGATGCCAGCCTTGGCCTGTTTAGTGTGAGGCAGCAGTGCTACCACTGCACCTCCATGTCAACAGCAATGAAATTCTGCAAAGCAGTAGATTAGGGTCTTGTGCCATGACATCAATGGCACAGCATTTTAGAAAGCCAGAGCCTCACGTACAAAATCACCCAAGATTTGGATTCCTGAAAAAAACTTTTCATCGTTTCACCTTGTTCATTTTTGAATATACATATTAGGACATTTTATTTGCCCTCTGGTTAAGTCTCAAGTGTCTTGGCTCTGCTTAAATGTATCCTATTTGGTTTATGACTAACCACTCTGTTTTCTGACCACTACTCTGGCTACACATTCTGAGCTTTATTATTTCATTGTTGTCTTCCTCGTTACGTCCCCTGCGTGAGGTCTAACATCTCTTTGTTCGCTCCTGCTTCAATTTTCTCTCAAAACTGTTGTTGCCTTGCACAAGCAGTACACACAGATATTAAAATAGCAAAAGCAGTGCAGAAAAGACCAAAATACCACAAACACATGCACTATAAGTGAGAATGCAACAGAAAATGTAAAACACAATATAAGAAGCAAGCTCACACACTAATATTTTTTTCCCTACCATAAGTTCTTTTTATTCCAAGCCTCATGAGCATGATGTAGTTCTTACTTCCTGGCTTTGGTGGATTGTAAGTCTGAGAGGGCTGTAAAATGGGAGCAAACAGCCCACCAACATATTTAAAAAGCCATTAGTGCCTCTAATTAGTCAGAATAAAATGAATTATTCAAAAATGTGTTCTGTAAACCCTATTTGTCATTGTGGCAAATTAAACATTGATTAATGGTGTTTGGCACACTGATTTAGGCTACGTCAAAAGAAAGAAGAAAAGAAAAGAGGAATTCTAATGTAGAACTTTCCCCAAAGCCCTTTGGTTAAATATGTGCAAGTGATAAATGTAATTGGTTGTTTCAATTAATCTTTATTTGTTTTAAGTTTCTTCAATTGAATCCTGTGCATCTGATGTTGTTATGGCAATAACGTATTTACTTAATAGTTAAAATGAAATGATGCCCAATTAGAATACACTGAATAATGATCCTGACCACCTTTGGGTGAATTTTATGGATTTTGGCCTGGCAATCACAAAAATCACCTTTACATTTCCCATCATGCACCATTTTATTGCAATCACCTATTTTGGGGATTTTCTCTCATATTATAAATATGCATATACAGTTGAACAGCTACCACTTGAACATGTGTGCTGATCTAGAAGTAGTGGAACTGCTCCTAGGAATGAAACTCAGATAATATCAATGACTGTGAATGGGATAGCCATGCTAAAAACTTTCATTAGACTAAACAAAAATGGCCGCTCCATAAGGGCAGAAGAGCATGTCACATAAACAACTTGTCGACCCAACAGAGACATTTATCTCCTCCTCTTCACAGAAAAGTTGGACTGATGAACAAGAAAGGTGAAAGATTTCAGAATTTGATTCAATTATTTCCAAAAGTTACATATAGAGAACCTGCTTTCCACTGCGATTTTTGTTTTGCTTGCCTATATGAATCTAAATTGCATTTGGTACAGTTTGAATGCTGCATACATACACAAATAATACCAGTCAAAACAGTTTTGTGATAAATCTCCTGGCTGACAGCATTACAAATCCTTCAAGGATTTTTCCACTGATGCCCAGTGTAGGTGAATGGCTACGTCAAATGTGTTTTTGGCCATTTTAGTGCAGGCGGACATACAGTACATTCATGAACAATGTAAAAATGCTAGGGTAGACAGAGAAAACAGAAAAAAAAACTTCCTAAATTAAGGCGTAGTAGTGTGGACTTGGCCTTAATTTCACTTTTCTCAAACAACAAAGTTTCTTTATAAACTTCTTTATAATAAAGTGAACATCACAGAAAGCTACTGTATTTTGGCTCTGTACCACTTCTTCAGGTTTCTGTTTCTTACACAATACATAAAATCAACTGTGGCTGACAGAAGAAATGGGGAAGTCCAAAAAATGTAAGGATGCCAGCCAGGTTGCACAAAAACAAGTGCGTGATGGCACAAAACAAGTGAAACAATAGGCAATGGCCACCTCAGGTTAAGTAACGCTACTCAGTAGAGTGGGTCTGGCGTGGTGGAGATCCATCCTGTGGTTATGTCTGTTCCAAGTGAGACAACTAATTCTAGTGGTGGTCAGCCTTTAATAGGACTCCAACTGGAACAGGCTGTTACCCTCATGAGTTGTCTTCTTGGCACTATGGGTGTGAAAAGAAACGATACTGTTAGTAACAGTGCCCCTACTGTCCTGGAAGCCCATACCTCCGACAGGGTTGGAAGGTGAACATCCAACATGTATGCAAGACACCAATAATAACAGAATCAATGAGAGGAGTGGACTAACAGCGTGTAAGCACTCTTAAGAATCCTGACCTAAAATTTTCCTCTTCCTGATTGGACAGTTTTGTCTCAAAAATACGACGTTCAGAGCTTAATAATCATCTCTGTTTGAAGGAACTCACAGGTTCTCTAGTTTCTTGCAACACATGCATTATTGTGTCACATCTACAGTTTCTCTAATCACCCGTGTCCATGTTTGTGTTACTGCAGTAAATCATATTCTCTGACATAAGAGACATGTAATTTAATACACATTGGGTGGTTGAACAATTGCGTGTACACCTTATGAGAAGGATTTAGGAGTCATAGTGGACTCTACGCTATCAACTTCCCGACAGTGTTCAGAAGCCATTAAGAAGGCAAACAGAATGTTAGGTTATATAGCACGATGTGTGGGTACAAGTCACAGGAGGTTCTGCTCAAGCTTTATAACACACTGGTGAGGCCTCATCTTGAGTACTGTGTGCAGTTTTGGCCTCCAGGCTACAAAAAGGACATAACAGCGCTAGAAAAGGTCCAGAGAAGAGCAACGAGGCTGACTCCAGGTCTACAGGGGATGAATTATGAAGAAAGATTAAAAGAGCCAAACCATTACAGTTTAAGCAAAAGAAGATTAAGAGGTGACATGATTGAAGTGTTTAAAATTATGAAGGGAATTAGTCCAGTGGATTGAGACCGTTATTTTAAAATGAGTTCATCAAGAACACGGGGACACAGTTGGAAACTTGTTAAGGGTAAATTTCGCTCATTCATTAGGAAGTTAGAATGATAGACACTTTAAATAGGTTACCATGTAGTGTGGTAGGCAGTAGGACTTTAGGGACCTTCAAAACTTGATTTGATGTTTTTTTAGAAATAAGTGGATAGGACTGGTGAGCTTTGTTTGGCTGGATGGTCTGTTCTCATCTAGAATGTTCTAATGTAATTCAGTCTCTCAGGCTTAGGCAACAAATAAACAAAGCAGAAGCTGACATCTATGGTAAAATGTAAATCTTGCTCTGGATCCAGAAAGGACTCCCTTTATAGGTGCCACCCACAGGAGGGAACTTTTAAGGACATGACAGGCTTGAGATTAGGTCACACACACTTGCACACTTTTATGGTATGTACTGTATACCCCATTTACTGCCCAGAACTGTACAAATAAACTATTTAGACAAGATAATTGAGATAACTTAACCTGTTTGAGTCTTTGGGTCACATATCTTAGCTTATGTGTCCAGCATGGAGCTTTACATCCCCAGTTTGACCAGGTTCAGCAATGGGAATCACAATATAGAAATGTTCTTGTGTTTAGAGTACTGCCTCAAATCCAAAATAACCCCAAGAGCAGCACAAATAAATCACAGTTGAAATAATAATTTTACACTTGGCTTGTATTTAGGAGTAGTTTAACATACAAATACACAGTCCACCTCTGTTAGGACAGACACGATTAAAGTTGACTACAGTAGTTAGCCGATGTGCCCTCGATGCTCCAATCATTATGTTCTGAGGTAGGAATTTATGGAAAGAGTAAGGATGGTAAGTAGGAGTTGCAGCTGAATACTTCAGCGATAAGCACGTGAAGTACGGAAGACAAAGGACAGATAACAAAATCCACCTTTCTTCTTGTCTTTTACACAAGAGTATACAATTTTTATCCACAGCTCATCCAGTTCATCAAATATATCTTATTGTGAATTATTTCTTCATACATACCAGGGGTAATGGCTTCTCATACTCATCATGCAAATACATTCCCTGAGTTTAAAATTACACTGTATACTGAATATAAAGCAGGCTATGGGCTCTAAAATTTTAGGTAAGTCCTTGCTGCATCAAAGTTCCATGTTTTAAAGTAAACTTCCCAATTTTTCATATTTGACAATTGATAAACACAAATCGAAAGTATGTAACTACCATACAAAATAATAATCATAACACTTGACTTAGTGAGAATTGGTAAAGATGTACATTTAGTATTCATATACCAGCTGCCTTCTGCACATTCGTGCATGGATTGTGTGAACACGGCCTTATCTGGTGTTGTCTGTCGTCTGCTGTCTTGAGCTGCTCTCCCTAAAAACCTTCAGTAACAGCAAATTCATTTTCTACTTGCCATATCGTAGCTTCATCTTAGATCCCCCCACCCACCATATGTGTGAAGACACCTCCACAGTGCAGCTAGCTAGCTTTTCTTTTATTGACCTTGCTTTTCTTTTTTCTTTCAAGAACCTCCCATTGATTGAATAGAGAGAAAAATGACGCATTAAGATGAATGGAGCAAAAAAAATAAAATAAATAAAAAGATAAAGTGGTGTTGTAAAGCTTATTTTTAGAACATAATATTACAGATAGAAAATTTTCTATTCACTCCAACAGGAATATGAAAAATTTTATAGGCTGGTGCAGGGCCTATAAAAAGTGTTCACATCTTTGGAAGTTTTCATATTTTTTATTGCACAACATTGACTCAGTTCATCTTCTTCTTCTTTCGGCTGCTCCCGTTAGGGGTTTCCACAGCGGATCATCTTCTTCCATATCTTTCTGTCCTCGTCATCTTGTTTTGTTACACCCATCACCTGCTTGTCCTCTCTCACCACATCCATAAACCTTCTCTTAGGCCTTCCACTTTTTCTCTTGCCTGGCAGCTCTATCCTTAGCATCCTTCTCCCAATATACCCAGCATCTCTCCTCTCCACATGTCCAAACCAACACAATCTCACCTCTCTGACTTTGTCTCCCAACCGTCCAACCTGAGCTGACCCTCTAATGTCCTCATTTCTAATCCTGTCCATCTTCGTCACACTCAATACAAATCTTAGCATCTTTAACTCTGCCACCTCCAGCTCTGTCTCCTGCTTTCTGGTCAGTGCCACCGTCTCCAACCCACACAACATAAGCTGGTCTCACTAACATCCTGTAGACCTTCCCTTTCACTCTTGCAGATACCCGTCTGTCACAAATCACTCCTGACACTCTTCTCCACCCATTCCACCCTGCCTGCACTCTCTTTTTCACCTCTCTTCCATAATCCCTATTACTCTGTACTGTTGATCCCAAGTATTTAAACTCATCCACCTTCATCAGCTCTACTCCCCTCATCCTCACCATTCCACTGACCTCCCTCTCATTTACACACTTGTATTCTGTCTTGTTCCTACTGACCTTCATTCCTCTCCTCTCTAGAGCATATCTCCACCTCCCCAGGGTCCCCTCAATCTTCTCCCTACTATCGCTACAGATCACAATGTCATCAGCAAACATCATAGTCCACGGGGACTCCTGTCTAATCTCGTCTGTCACCATTGCAAATAAGAAAGGGCTCAGAGCCGATCCCTGATGTAATCCCACCTCCACCTTGAATGCATCCGTCGCTCCTACCGCAGACCTCACCACTGTCACTTTTCCCTCGTACATATCCTGTACAACTCTTACGTACTTCTCTGCCACTCCCGACTTCCTCATACAATACCACAACTCCTCTCGAGGCACCCTGTCATATGCTTTCTCCAGGTCCACAAAGACGCAATGCAACTCCTTCTGGCCTTCTCTAAACTTCTCCATCAGCATCCTCAGAGCAAACATTACATGTGTGGTGCTCTTGCATTGCATGAAACTGTACTGCTGCTCACTAATCATCACCTCACTTCTTAACCTAGCTTCCATTACTCTTTCCCATAACTTCATGCTGTGGGTCATCAGTTTTATCCCCCTTTAGCTACTACAGCTCTGCACATCCCCCTTATTATACAACATTGAATTACAGTGGATTTAATTTGACTTTTTGCCAATTGATCACTATAATATCAAAGTCAAAAACAGCTCTCTGCAAATATAAAACAGAAAACACTTGATCACATTAAGTGTTCACCCCCTTCAATTCAGTATCTAGTATATGTAACCTGGGCAGCCATGGCAGCCTTGCATTTCTATGTGCAGGACTGTACCGCTTTACCCATCTAGACGCTGCAGTTTTTCCCAAATCCTTTGTAATGAAAGTGCTCAAGCTCTATCAGATTCAAGTCCAACCACAAATTCTCTGTTGGTTTGAGATCTGAACTCAGACTTCTCCAGTACATTAACATTGTAGTCATTCCTTGTAGCTTTGGCTTTATTCATGGAGTTGTTGTTTTTCTGGAAAGCAAATCCTTTCCCAAGGTGCAGGTTTCTTGAAGACTGCATCAGGTTTTCCTCCATGGCCTCCCACCGTATTGTTGCATTTATTTTCCTCTCCACCCTCACACACCTTATCAGGCCTGCTGCGGTGAAGCATCCCCTCAGCCATGCTTCATGGAGAGGATGGCATGTTTGATAATGTACAGCGTTTGGCATATAGCAAATGTGGTGTTTAGGCCAAAATGCTCCATTTTAGTCTCATCACATCACAAGCCCTTCCTTCAGCTAATTCAAAGTCTACCATGTGCCTTCTGCTGAGATGTCACGTACATTTATTTAACAGCATCTTCCTCTTTGCCAGTCTCCCATAAAGCTGCAATTGTTGAAGTACTGAGGTAACAATTGTTGCATGCACTCGTTCAGAGTATTCATAGGTTTCTTGGGGGCCTACCTAACTAGTCTTCCTCTTCTTGCTCTCTGCAGATTTACAACTCTGCCGTACTCTTTCCATCTTTAATTTAAATGAACACCAAGGGACATTCAGTGACTTGGATATTTTCTTGTCTCCATCTCCTGACTTGTATTTCTCAATCAACTTTTTACAGAGTTGACTTGACTACAGACAGGTGGTCTTTATTTAATTAGTTATGTGACTTCTATAATCAGTTGGCTTCACCAGTGAAAATATAGGTGTGTGAATACTTGTGCAATCAATGTAATACATTTAGATCACTTTGAAGAGATCTGTTTTCACTTTGACATCCAACAGTCTTTTTCTGCCATTCTAGTCCATTTAATTTGCATTTATTTGCTCAGTTGGTGCTTTTATCCAAAGCAACTTACAAAAGAGGTCAGCATAATCAAGTAAACATCAGTCTGGGGGAAAAAGTGTTACAAAACAAGGTTACAAAATCGATCATCACAAGTGTATGGGAGATTACAGTATTTGCGGCAAAATTAAATGCAATCCAATTTGTTAATTACAGTGAAATGCAATATATATGTAACAGGGACATTTGATTTGGTCACAATTTTATCGTGTCATAATTATGAAGCAATCAATCGATTGCTTTTCAATACAGCACACAATTTTATTGTCAGATTAAAATGCAACATAAAAAGCATGTTGCACTTTAATTTTTGTTCATAGATTGCATGTCATAACTAAAACCAAGGCAGACATATTGCATTTTGCTTAGTGATAGTGCCGCAATCATTGCATTTTGATTCAACATCACACTTTAAACATGCAAATTAAAAGTAATCAAATCACCAATCAGCATTAAAAGGCAGGGCAAGGGGCGTCTAAAGTTGGAAAAAGGGCGGATAAACGCTTCTGTACTTTGGTGGTGAACATAAGTTTAGTCAATATGGACTAGTGGTTAAACTGAAGTGGCAAAACATACATTTTAGGTCTCGCTAAAAAAGTATACTCTTATACTAAGTTGCCTAAAGTTGTTTTTGTTTTATACATGTTAAACTAAGCAGTGAGGTTATTTTTTTGAGGTGAGAGTTGTTAGCAATTTTAACTAAATACTGAATATAGTGAAACATGTGTTAGCATCGCGGAGCTTGGTTAATTCATAACTATTTATTCTTTATCCTCTGTGAATAACAGATACTATATAGTTTGTACCTTCTTTTGACACGCAAGAGAATAAATCATCATTTAGATTCCACCAGTTTAATTAGATAGTGGATCCCCTGCCTTATCAATTCTCTGTTCACATTCTTTCCAAGTACAATATACTCTTGATTGGAACGCCTCTTTTCCCAACTTGCCCATTCCCAAAACATTTTGACGCAGATTAGGCATTTAGTTTTGCCATAATTAAAGTGTAGTGTTGAAGTGAAATATAATATATACTGAAATGTGCTAGGAGAATTGCAGCAGACCTGTTTTGCTATTAGATATGGACATGAATCAAAATGCATTGTGCTTTTGTATTGCATTTTAACCTAACATGAAAATTGTGTGCTGTAGTGAAAAGCAATCGATCATTTGGTTAATATGTTTTTAATTATGACACGACAAAACCGTGCTAAAATTAAATGTCATACTTGCATATGTATTACATATCAACACAGTTAATGCGTTGTATTACTTTTAAATAATCTTCCATGCCAGTGAAGAGCACAAAACAAAATGCAAGTGAGTTACACTTCCTTGGTTACAAAAACCTGACAAAGCCATTATCAATTAGACAGAAATTTACTGAATAAGAGAGTCTTCTTAAAGACACTGAGGGAGTCAGCAGTTTGAATGGAAGTGGGCAGCTTGTTCCACCAGCTAGGAGCCGCACATTAAATGAGTCTGGACTCAGATTTGATGCCATTCCGTTAATCAGATGGGAGTGGGTGAGAAGAAGCGCAGGACCTCACAAGTGTCTCCATATATTGTATGTACTGGTGTTGACCAAATGACTACTCTGTAGGCAAGCATGAATGGTTTGAACTTCAAAATATGCAGTAATGTGTTATATCAAGCCTCATTATGTCATATTTTTCCCATGAGCACCTGTTTCACCAGATCTGATCACCTCTATACAGAGGCAAGACTTCGTGACTCTTGTGGCAGGGCGGTGCTTCAATTTGCTGCCCTCCAACATATCTGAATATGTTAACCTGTTTAAATAGAAAATTAAAATGACGTATAGAGAAAAATTAAGATACATTTTGCATAGATTTATTCATATATAGAGAGAGAAACAGCAATATTGTTTCACATATAATTTTTATAAGGATCAACTAGACAAGAATATAGTACAGACACATTGATAAGCCATGCTCTAATTATTACTTTAATATAATTATGATGCAAAAACCAGAACCAGTGTAGTGTACAAATGATAGGTGGGGATGTTTTCTGTATAGAGCAAGAACGCATTCGGATTGATCCATCCATCTATCCACCAACCTGCTAATCCTAACTACAGGGTCCCAGCCAACACAGGCCGCAAGGCAGGAACAAATCCCGGGCAGGGTGCCAGCCCACCACAGGGCAGGCACACATACACACCAAGCACACATTAGGAACAATTTAGAATCGCCAATACACCTAACCGGCAACTTTTTGGACTGTGGGAAGAAATCAGAGCTCCCGGAGGAAACCCATGCAGACACGGGGAGAACATGCAAACCCAGAAAGCGAACCCAGGTCTCCTAACTGCGAGGCAGCAGCGCTACCCACTGCGCCACCCTCATTCAGTTTGATAACAAGACGAAATTATAGATTTTAAATTAGTTGTTTATCTTCCTTGAAATTATTATTGGTGTAATGTTTCTGTTTATTTTTGTAATTGCCTCATAAATTTCAACTGCTGTGTCTGATGTCATCACAGAAGGACAGTCTAAAAATTATTTTTGAAGCATTTGTGGATAAAAATCAGAGAATTTAACTTTTTTCATTCATGAGTGATATTTTTACGTACGCTGCTGCTTACACACAAATTGTACTGACCCTTTTGGCCATTAATGATGCCATCAAAAATGTGCTGCCCGGGGCGGACTTCCCCCACCGCCTGCCCCTAGCTACACCACTGCCACTACAGGTTGGCCCTTGCGATTTACAAGGGTTACGATTCACAGATCCACCTATTCTCAGTTTTGTCATCAATAATTAAACAGAAATTATTTTGTGAGTTTTGTGAACTTTTGTGGAAAAGTAGCAAAGCTACTTAAATGGACTGCAAATCCCAGTAGGCCCAGGGAGTACTGCGTCATTTACAGTTCACTAAAAATGCAGTTCACCAAAGAACTGTGGGAACCACACATTTTGTCTGGGAGACACCACGTATCTTTGTCTCGGCAGCAAGGCACACAAGTGGTTTGCTTGCACAGTGATTGCTCTACCTCATATTTCTTGTAATGGTTCACATCTTGTTTAGTGCAATAAACGCAGAATACTTTGTAATTATGGGCCCAAAATGAATTTTCACATTCATGTGGGTCCTGCGCCCCTAACCCCCAGGAATCACTAGGGATAACTGTATTTATTTAAACTCTTATGATCAGTCATACCTCTCGGCCGACTGAGCACTCTTAGGTCATGTATCAATTCTTATTATTCTCCTATGACTGCTTTTGGATGTTGCTTCCGTAAGTACTGTGTGTTCTCATCCCTTCTGCTACTATTCAAATAGACTCTCATCACCTGTCTTACATCCTGACACAGTAATCCTCACAGATGTTAGGAGATTTTACCCCCAAGCTGATGCCATTTCTGTTTATTGCACCTTGCAGGACAGAATGCCTCCTATTCTAAAATGAAAGATTCAACATTGTTCAGGTTTCCTAGCCTTCAACATCATTAATTTTCTTACTTTATGAGTCATTCTCTTCCTGACCTCTTCATATATTGTGGGGCCACATAATGATTAACAGTTCTTATGTGCTGAACCACTTCATATCTTTGCATTTTGCTTCTCTCTGTGTGTATGTTCATTCTTTTTATTGTCATTGTATATCCCATGTATAGAGCTTCATCTTTCCAGCGAGACACTTAATTGTACCTTGGACTAGTTTTTAGCTGAACAAAATGAAACTTTGAAGCCAATTATAATGTCATTTTCTCCCCATGCCAACTAGATGTCTTTTTTTTTTTTTCCATCATTATACGACTCATAGCGAATTTCATTCAGAGCAGTTAAAGCATGGTAATGAATTCCCGATTCTATTAGTTGTGTTTCCTGAAAGCGAACTATGTGACATTAATTTACCTGATACGCATTCTGATGGCCTAATCAAGCTGATGTGTCAATTTGCTCAAAGGCTGAAATCTGTCCACCTCATTGAAAGGAAGGGGTTGGGTCAGTATCAACTCTCAGATTAGGGTTTTTAGCTTCGTTTTTTGAGAATAATTTATAGTCTATCAGGTACATTTCAGTCTGTTCTCAGAACACCCTTAACCTTTATCTGGTATGGTAGGTGCCATTGCATTTCAGAATTTTATAATAGGTTATGTAGTGCATGGTTATGTGGGGTTGCTTTGTGGAACGACACATGTCACTTAAAAGCTCTCTATATACACTGAATAAACCCTACAGTGACATTATCTTTGAAAGTCATGTCGTGTTCCACCTATTGACAAACGGTAACTCATGATAAATGTCAGAAAAGCTTCATTGCTCCTAATGTTATTATGTTAGCTGCAGGCCATTCTTGATCATTATTATGGCATTCATAAAATGAACAGAGCAAATTAACTCTTTGTCTCTTTAGGTTGTGACCTGATCTCTCTAAAATCTGTGTTTTCTTACCTACTGCCTAAGCCATGCATGGATATTTTACAGAGCTATTTGACAGGTTGCTTTATTTCTTTTCTGTAAAGAGACAATAATGGCTTTGGCAAAAAGTCTGGTCATAGTTTTCTTAAGCAACTGTATAATATCGTGGAAGGTAGGGTAGTATTAAAAAGTATGGTGAAGCATGTTTAGAATAGAAATGCAAATTAGTCTTAGAGAGACTTGGACTGTAATGTTACCCTTTGTGGCCTTTCATGTTTCTAACACTTAGAATTAAACTGATTTTCTAAAGATGCTTTGTTGCACGTGTACTTTTTGTTTTTCTTTGTTGAAGGCAGAAAATACAGTGCTGTGGAAGGAGCACTGTACAAAAAAGAGGTAACACTTTAGTTTAGCTATTCATTCTAAGCACCTATTAACAGATAATACAGTTTTATTAATTACTAGCCACGCTACCTGTCAAACACTAATAATTTAAAATACTTGCTATTACTTCCCCAATCACGTTCCCATAAAGCTCGCTTTTCAGACTCTGTGATTATTTTCTAGGTGTCCGTTTTTATACTTGCCATTTTTTTAAAGGTGACCCTCCGCATCCCTTTCCCCACTCGCATTTCCTCTTTCGTTGCATCACCAAAGCCAAACTGACCAATCACACCAAAGCCATACTGACCAATCAGATTGCTCAGAGGGACTTAGAGAGTGGAGGGATAGTGTTTTACTATATGGTAGATGTTTTCCCATAATTAAATGAGTACTACTTCCAAAAATGAACCTGCCTCATATAGGTTGCAGTGACGGCTAAGAAAAAAAATGTATGTTATGTTTTCACACAGAACGGAGTTTCTGAGGCAAAAGAGGTCTATGGTTACCAGCATTGGACAAGAGCAAATAAGATCATATCCATCCATGAAAAAATCTCACATTACCCGTGTTGCATAATCCACATGTCAAGTCATCCAGTCGTATGTTCACAAGAACTCAAACATTAAAATATTAATATAAAAATTGCTTCTGGAATGTGTTCTTGTGAATAAAAATTGAATTCCATCAGATGAGAGTGAACATTTGAATTACAGTCCCCCTGCCCATCCACAACTGAAGTACCTCACGATTATTTGGTGTCAGTCTGTGAAGCTGCACTCGTGTATTGACCTTCTTCTTGTTGCAGCATCTCAGATAGGCGTTTTCTGTTCCTCACAATGTTTTCACTCACTTTTATTTAACTTTCAAACTTAAGTTTGATGTGTCTCCCAGTGCACGCTTTTTGGTATATCACCTGTAGGGTAATGTCAGCCAAAGAATGAACTGGTACTGGGCTGAACTCCTGACCAATGAATGAGGTGAGGAGGCGGGTCTTTAATTCTAAAGCTCATTCATATCTGAACGCATTCCATTTTCATTTGTGTGAATGACTTTCTGAGAAGTGGTTTATTTGACAATGTTTTAGTAGCAAGACACATGTTTGAGACTTGAGGTTTACAATTGGATGACTGGACATTGTTTTGTTTGTTGGTCAAAAACTCTTTGACTGGCAACATGGAGTGTGCAGGTGAGTTTTCCTGGTGCCAAAATGTAACTTCTCTGGATGTTTTTTTTTTTTTTTTTAATGTTCTACCACAGATGCCTTAGCATTGCAATGTAACGTCATTAATTAAGTTTTGTCTAATTTTATTAGTGTTGAAAAATGCAACCATCATTTCATTTTGAAAATCTGCTAGGTTGTCTTTAAGAAAAAAATTATCTTCCAAATCACATGCATGATTCAAACTGCTGAAATGCACGCTTAATCAACTCAGCATGGAGCTGCTCGATGGATTGATTAACCTGACTGTAGGCATACGATACTTAGTGATAAATTCAGTGACTACAGCCTACTTCTGCGTTATTGACCACTTCCTGGAATTTATGGGACCCCCATACAAGCCTATAAGACTCACAAAGTAGCCAAACCTGCAAATCTTTGAGGTTATGGGAGGAGCAATGGAGTAACACACCAGCAGACCGCCAAAGCACTAGCACACTCCACAGAGACAACAGCTAGTGCACAATCTGTGATGATGCAGCAGCACCAACCACCGCTTATAATGGATACCTAAAGCGTTACCAAAAGGGGAGAAAATGTCCAAAATGAATTGTTTGAAGAGTGCATAAAAACAGCGTCCCTTGTTTTAAATGGTTGCGATAAATTTCTGAACATCTTTTTTAATTGCTCCTTTCTCTTTTTTCATATAGAACTCAGCTTAACTTTACGGTAGCAATCGATTTCACGGCATCTAATGGTAAGTGTGTTATCATCATAATTATTTATATGCTTATCCAAAGAAGTACAGAGTAAACAATTAATCAATTAATCCTTCACACATTTTTATCAAATACTGTATAGGTATTCTTATTGTCTTTATAAAAAAAATACCTAAACATGTCTCCAATATGGAGTAAATGTCATAGGAGCCCGAAAGTAATGCTTTCAATAGCTTGAAGATTATGTGGAGAACGTAAAGTTAAACAAACTGTGAAGAAAGTTCTGTAACCCCTTGGAGCAAAACTAAAGGTGTTTCTTTGTCACAATTTGCTTAGGGGGGCCTTGCAATCCCACTTTCCATGACAGAAAGCACCACTGAAGCATTTTTTTCCTCTAAACATCCCCTCTACTTCTCTCTGTCACTCCTCCCGTCCCACCACCATTAAACATTTTCTGTATTTCAACAAAATCAATGGTAATTGGCTCTGACTTATCTTCATCTAGGAACCCTAGACATTTATTTTCTACAGTATTACTTTTACAGAACTTTAATTGATCTGTTCTTTTTTCCTCATCCCAATACAGGGTAAACAGGGGGCTTGGTTGGGTGCCTAAAACTGATTCCAGAAATATTTAGCAACAGAACCGATTCACTCTCTACCAATATCTTTTTGATTAGTCATTCTGAATGTTGGTGACTTTAAAGAAGGAATCAAGTGTCTGTTAGGCATATTTATTCTTGGACACTACAAGCTGGACCTGATCAATCCAAATATTAATGAATTTAAATATAAATCTGAGCAGGTCTGGCCTCATCTTACTGCCACTTACAAGTCTGCTATTGTCAGCAAGCAGCAGCTCTCTGATACCCAGGTCAAATGTTTTTCTGTGTTTCTGTAAAATTTTAATTTCTCCTTGGGGACAAGTAAAGTATTGTCTGTCTTGAAGGAATCCATCCAAAGACATCTTCAGGTTGTTTGCTTTCTTGAGTTTGGATTTTTGTAGTAAAGCATCCCATTGCAGTCACTGTGCTCACCTTCCAGTCAGAAAATTTCCAAGTTTTGATTCTTTGCAGTGATAGCTTGCCTTCTGGTTACAAAGGATTTTGTTTTTGTGGGGTAAAAGAAATTAATCTTCCAATCACAGCAAATTTCAGAGTTTTTTTTTTTTTTGTGAGAGCTGATTGCATACAAATCAGGATTTTAAAAGTTTTGATTTTATAAGGACAGTTGGAATTTTTGAGTTTCTGTCACATCGATAAAGTTAGTTGGCAAGTACTACAGTAATCCCTTGCTATATCACGCTTCGACTTTCGCAGCTTCACTCCATCGAAGATTTTTAATGTAAGCATATCTAAATATATATCACAGATTTTTCGTTGGTTCGCTGATTTCTGCGGACAATGGGTCTTTTAATTTATGGTACATGCTTCCTCAGTTGGTTTCCCCAGTTGATTTCGTACAAGGGGTGCTATTGGCAGATGGCTGAGAAGCTACCCAATCCTCAGTGATATACGATATGCTTCCCACGGGGTGCTTCGCATACTTCCCGAACAGCACGTATTGATTTTTGATTGTTTGCTTTTCTCTGTCTCTCTCACTCTCTCTGACATTCTCTGCTCCTGACGGAGAGGGTGTGAGCAGCTGCTTTGTCCGGCGGTGCTTCACATACTTAAAAGCCCGAACAGCCCTATTGATTTTTGATTGTTTGCTTTTCTCTCTCTGTCTCTCTCTCTCTCTGACATTCTCTGCTCCTGACGCGCACTCCTTTGAAGAGGAAGATATGTTTGCATTCTTTTAATTGTGAGATGGAACTGTCATCTCTGTCTTGTCATGGAGCATAGTTTAAACTTTTGACTAAAGGGTGTTATTTCATGTCTAGAGGGCTCTAATAATGTTAAAAAAAACGTTTTTAGAAGGCCGTAAACAGGTTTTGTATGCCCTAACTGTGAAAATATTCGATTTATAAATAAAGAATCCTACTTCACGGAAATGCGAATAAACCGCGATAAACGAGGGTTTACTGTATTTGAAAGTTTCATTTTCGCAATTTCAGTTTCAATCCTTGCTCCTTTGTATAGATCTAGTTTCTGTCTTTGTGTTTTGGATCTTGTTATTTAGTAGGATTTTTACTTAGGGCTCTAACCTGACAATTACAGTTGAGCCCTTTTGGTTTAGACAGACAGGTTTTAATGTTCAGAAAAGTTCAGCTTTTGGTTTTCAGTTTTACTCCTGGTTACCAAAAAAGACATCTTTTGTGTTATTTTTGAAGATAATGTGCATCTCCTAGTTAACTGCTTTTCACATCAGAGCAATGATCAACTCAGGGCAGTCAGTTTGGGAAAAGAATGGCTGAGCTACGGATCTTTCAGGCCATTTTGCATTTCTGTTACTGGCACAATTTTTTTTAATTATTAAAATAGGCTGCACAGATCTCAGCTAGCTAACTGACCACTGTATTGTGTGTTCCTTAAAGATCAGCTCGTCTTTAAAACAATTATTTTTTTCTCAAGACTTGCCTGTTTGCCAGCACAGCTGGGTACATTCACAATTCTGTGGTTCCCAGCGTTATTTCAACATCTGCATATCACTGGGAACATGTGGTATAAAATCAATTATATCTCACACCATTTGACTCATCCCCAAATGCATATCACTGCAGTGTAGCACAATTGAATGTTTGTTCTGTTCCCACCTGCAGATAAGGCCCATGAAAACACATTTGTATATTTTATTGTGTTTTTTCAGCTGGAAACTACAAAGCTGTAACTTGTTCTTGCCATGTCTTAGTATTAGCCCTTTCCTGTTTCCTGGAGATTAGGCTGAGCTCAAGCAAACTCCTAGGAATCACAGAGTAAAGTCCAGTGCTCTGCTATGAACCTGTATTATCTACTGAGTCTTCATAAAAGAACGAGTAAGGTATATGAGCTTCCATAAACTAACAATGGAAGGTTAATTAATTTTACCATATGTGATGAAATAGCATGTGAGAACACATAAACCTATGTGTGTTAAAAATGATCGTCATCAAACAAAAAATATATGTCTCTGCATAAGCAGTTATTTTGTGTTTCATTTTAACTGCAATTTACAAATTGGAGGTTCCACTGCATTTAATTCCTCTAACCATCCATTCACTAGTTAATACAAGTTTAGGCTCTGGGAGAGCTGCAGCCAGTTTAGCAGCCTTGGGTATAAGGCTAAGAAGTTTAGCAACTTGACTGTCCCCACTCAGGCCATGCGATTGACGTTTACAGCTGTAAGGCTAATGGGATTAAAAACTTCACATGGTGAACAATGGATAAGTGAAAATAACAATAAGTCGACATGCACAATGGGAAACCAAAGCCCTGACATGACTAGGACATCGTCACTAATAACCACGCCAATGTGGAACTAACCACTGCTGCATTTTCCCAGAACTTTATTAGAACTTTATTTGTACCAAGGGGAATATTTAAGTTTTTAGAGACACTAAATGAAAATTGTAACACAGAACAACAACAACTTCAGATACACGCCATAATTACTAAAAAGAATGAACAATTTATGACTTGGCTAAAGATAACAGAGCAGCCCCGACATTTTGTTGGTATAAATAAGCCCCAGTAGTGTTTCTTGGCACAAAGACTATATATAATTATAATACAAGAATAATGTATTATAAAAATAAAAGTATTTGTTCAATTTCAATATTCATTCTTTTTTTTTTTTTGCAGTATTTACCATGATTCTAGTTTATACATTTCAGCCTCTCGTCACTATTATTGTACACAATTGCTGTTTTTCTGTACTAATTAAAATTAAAGCCTTTGTGTTCATTTGGCAATGTTTAAAAGTATTAACAATACAGATTGTCAATGCTATTTAATGTATAGAATTGTCAGTTTGTACTTTTCTTGCCTTTTACTTTGGCATCTGAAGTGTTTCCATTATTTCCAAATTACCACTTCAACTTTATATGTCTATTTTTTGTGAAGACCCTCATTTAATCACTGCTAATATTTTGCTGTTATATACATCGCACATATATGTTACACACTTGTGGTTTATTTCATTCAGGAAATCCCTCGCAGCCAACCTCTCTGCACTACATGAATCCGTATCAGATGAATGCCTATGCCATGGCCCTCAAGGCTGTGGGAGAAATCATTCAGGACTACGACAGTGACAAGCTCTTTCCTGCGTATGGATTTGGGGCAAAGTTACCACCAGATGGAAAAATCTCTCATGAGTTCCCACTGGTAAGGTTACATTTTTTCTTTTCATTTCTCTCACTGATTCTATTATGTCTCGGAATGAATGGAAAAGGACATCCACTGTCAAAAGAAAAGAATGTCACTTTAGAAATGTCTTGGCAACAATACTAAAAAAAATCATCTGGTAGATTCTGGACTGAAAAGGTTATTTAGAAACAGAGTCATTTTACCCAGGCTCTCTGCTTTACCAAAATTTTATTAAGGTTTATTAGATTCTCTTCTTATTTTTAACTTTTATCTAAAGGAAAACACACAAATATTGTCAAATAAATACAATTTCCATCTCTCAGACTCTCTCCAGTTAGTGGTGTCTCAAATTGACCTGCAGTTCATTGGCTTCTTTGTACTCTTTTCTGTCTGCTGCAATTATGTGATTCATTTATGTCATTAAATAGATTGTATCCATTGGAGATGAAATGCTCTGCTAACAATTTAAAGCGAAGGGCAAAGAATGGAAATTGGAAAAGCTCAATGAAATGTATTTTCTTTAAAAATCATACTTTGTAAAAATATGGAACTTTTTAGTTTTGTAACAAATCGAATTGTAAAAACAGAAAGATTTGTCATGACAGTACATTATGCTACAATAGCACCAATATAATTACTAGGCAAAATATACTAAACTTTACTAAAACAAGTCTGTGCAAAATAAACTTGCCATCCATGCCCATCTGTCCCCAGCATCCTTCAGCATCCCATTTTGACTCCCTAACCTTTACACATCTCTCACTGGGAGCTTTTTGATAAGATGTTTCATCATATGCTTAAGTGTATTGTCATATGCATGCAGGACGATGACATTCTTACTTGCATATCATTCTGCTGAGTAGCGACAGCAGTACAATACCAACAACATACAATGAATACAAAACTATACAATAAACCTATGATGCACAGAAGAAACACGTCCATAACAGACAATCTGTAATCTCCAGTATAGATGAGCACACTTTAGCTGCTCCCTCATAACATTTCCCAGAGTTAATCTTCCAACTGTAGTAGATTTCCTCTGTCCTTTAAGTATAGAACACTTGAATTATGAGGACAGATTAAAAGAGCTGAGCCTTTACAGTTTAAGCACATTAAGATGAGACATGATTGACGTCTTAAAAATTATGAAGGGAATTACTCCAGGTCCTGTGGTGGGTTGGCGCCCTGCCCGAGATTTGTTCCTGCCTTGCACCCTGTGTTGGCTGGGATTGGCTCCAGCAGACCCCCCGTGACTCTGTGTTAGGATTCAGCGGGTTGGAAAATGGATGGATGAATTAGTCCAGTGGACCAAGATTGTTATTTTACAATGAGTTCATCCAGAACAAGGGGACACGGTTGCAAACTTCTAGTGGATTTCTTCTGCCCTTTAAGTATTGAACACTAGGGGGCTTCCCCCTCTGCTTGCTTTGCTCGCCAACTCCCATTTTTGTTTTTCCAGAGACACACTTTTAAGATTTTTTTATATATATATTGTAACAAAGGCACTATATTGCGCTCGACCCAACACAGACTGGACACGGGAGGCACGTATAAAAATAAATAAACGTTTATTTTCTTTGAGGGCTCATCTCCCCCGTGTTCCCCAGCCACAACACAGTCCCAAAGCACAATACAGCAATACCAAAACACTCCTCTCTTGCACCACCACTCAGCTTCGTCTTCCTCCACCCACCCGACTCTGGCTGCTGAGTGGTGGTCGCTGGCTCCTTTTATCGGGTACCTGGAAGTGCTCCAAGGATCTTACAGTTTGCAAAAAAGTATTGCTGCTGTTAATGGATATCTAGCCTAAAGTGTCCTCCTTTTTTGTCATAATGTAAAAAAAAAAAAAGTTTCTACTTGAATATTTGTCCATGGCTCTTTTAGATGTAGTGCAGTTTCATTTATTTCCAATTTACTCAATAGATTTGAACCCTCTAGTTAAAAGAAGATGGATTCAATTTTTCACAAGAGCACTCAGATATGTAGGATTGGCACAGAAATGTGTCCAGGGGAGAGCGCTTGTAGGGATTGTGTTTTTATTTATCTTGATTGAAGCATTTGGACAATGCGATCAGGCAGTAGGCTGTATCATCAGGAAGTTTTCCCTGGAGGTGTTTTTATTATTGATGTTTCAGGTATTAATTTATACAAAGAAGTAAAAAAAAAAATCTAAATCTTTTCCCTCACTGCTTTTGGTGCATAATCAGAGTCTTCACATACACAGTTGTAAAAGGCTGAGATTTCTCAGTTGAAAATCAAATGCTTTCATCATTGTTTGTGTTAACGTTCTGTTTATTATTACATTTAAAAAGATTATGATAATGTTGAAACATTTTTTTTTTTCAAAAATAGTCCCCAACCCCTATCTTGCTTCCAAAGCTAAAAGAAAATAAAGAATACAATGAAGAGTAAACCTTCAAATTCAGTCAGATAACAAGACTCAAAAAGGCAACAATGGCCTACCTCATATAACAACTTTCTCTCCATGGTGATCTCGCATCCAGAAAAGGATAACATCTTCCTGAGCCATACCTCCAACACCACATCTAAGAAATTCCAAAATGTTCAAAATGTTTGCTTTCACTTAACTTCTACCCATATCACGATGGTGATAGGACGCTAAAAAATCTGTCACCTAATGAAGAATTTCTCAAAAGATTATCCATCCGTGTTGTGAGTCTGTTACTTATCACCAGCCATTTACTGTGACAGAATGGCGGACACTGAGCTTCAGGTTCCTGCTTTCCCATAACATTTAGGGATTTCCAAGGACTCTAGGATTTAAATCCAGAAGCTTTGATAAGCACTGTACAAAATGAGGTGGGCTCAGTTTCTAAATAAACGGATAAAGCATCACAGTATTAATCCCATCTCCAAAAATTCAGACTTTTACAGTCCAACCATTTCACATACAACATATATAGTGCCTTCAGAAAGTCTTCAGAACCCTTCACTTTTTTCACAGTTTGCTATGTGGCAGCCTGATACTAAAATCATTTAAATTCATCTTTTCTCACATCAAGCAACACTTAATTTCCCAGAATGACAAAGCAAAAACAAGATTTTAGAAATTTTTGTAAATTTATTGAAAATTTAAAGCTAAAATATCTTATTGGCACAAATATTCAGACCCTTTCCTATGGCACTCGATATTTGGTTCTGGTGCGTGCCATTCTATTGATCATTGCTGAGATACGTCTACAGCTTGTGGGGTCAATTCAATTGAGTGAACCTGATTAGGAAAAATGCACATTTGTCTATAGAAGGTCACACAGTTGAGCAAACACCAAGCCATGAGGTTGAAGGAAATGCCTGCACAGCTTAGAGACATGATTGTGTCAAGGTATAGATCTTGGGAAGGCTAAAAATCATTTCTGAAACATTGAAGATTTCCAAGAGCACAAGACCACCATAATTCTTAAATGGAAAAATCACAACTCTTTTTAGAAATAGCTACCAGTCTAAACTGAGGTACTAGGGAGAAGAACCTTGGTAAAACAGGTGACCAAGAACCCAATGGTCACTCTGGATGAACTTCACAGAACCTGTATGGATATGGGAGAAATTTCCTGAAGAACAAACACTGTTACAACACTCCACTGATCTAGGCATTATGGGAAAGTGGCCTAACAACATATGAAGGCCTTCTTGAGTTTGCAAAAAGACGCCTAAAAGACTCACTGACTATGAAAAACAAGATTCTCTGGTCTAATGAAACCAAGATTAGCATCATGTCTGGAGGAAACCAGGCACTGCTCATCACATGTGCAATACCATACCTATGGTGAAGCATAATGGCGGCAGCATCATGCTGTGGGTTGTTTTTCAGAAGCAGGGACTGGAAGATTAGATGGGGTTGAGGGAAAGCTGAACAGAACAAAGTACAGCGATAAACTTAATGAAGACTTACTTACTCAGAGTGCTCTGAACCTCAGACTGGGCAAAAATTCACCCTCCAATAGAACAATTGAGATGTTTCTACAGCTTGACCTTAAGCTCAAATGACCCTAAACATAAATAAAAGACAACACAGGAGTGGCTTAGGGTCAACTCTGTTAGTGTTCTTTGAGTATCCTAGCCAAAACCCAATAAAACATCTCTGGAGACACCCAAAGAAGCTGTCCACCAATTGTCTCCATCCAGCCTGACAGATCTTAAGAGGATCTTCAGAGAAGTAAGGCAGAAAATCTCCAAATCCAGGTGGGCATAACTTATTGAGTCAAATTGAAGAAGACTCCAAGGTGTCATCTCTGCCAAAGGTGCTTGAACAAAGTACTGAGTAAAGGGTCTCAATGGGATATTTTTTTATTTTTAATGAATATGCAAGGGGTCTAAACACTTTTTGAAGGCACTCTATCTAACTATCATATAGTACCTTTTCTATCTATCTATCCTTCTTATAATCATGTAGGTTTAGACTCAATGTTTGTGAACAAGCCAAAGAACAGTGTGCTTCAGTAAATCAATTGTGTCAAGAATTTTACCTCTTCTAGCACTTGCTATTTGTGAACTTGAAGATAATTTTCAAATTATGTTTCTCAAAATAGGAGTTTCTTGTCCATCTGTCTTTTGCTGTGATATTATAAAACAGAGATTCAAACCATTTTGCAGGTGAATCACATCTACAGTATCAGCTATTGATGCACATATATTTGAAAGTCTGTCATGTCTGAAATCAACAATTAAAAATGAATCATGCGCGAGATGTGAAGCTGCTGGGAGTCCTGATTGCTCTTTCAGACTCTCTTCCAAATGCACTTATTGAGCTGGAGTGACTCAGCTGATGAGGAAGAAGGAGAATTTGTTGAATGTCATTTCTGCCCACCTATGTAACTCAATTGCTCCTAAGTAATATTTTGAGGCAGGAAGATCTTAGATTTACATTATAATGATGGTGTTTGTACTGTCACTGTTTGTTATTGTTTTACAAACTGATATTTCAAGTTCATTTCATCTTTCAACACTGGCGGTAACAATGTGACTGACGAATCAGTTATTATGGGAATGTAAGAATTTTGATTTACAGTACCTCACTCTGTCTTCTACAGAGTAAAACATTCAAATAAACTATTGTACTTACAGAATCATTGGCTTCAAGCAATATGGCCGAGAAGCCATGAATCTGGATCTAACAGAACTAAATAAAAATGTAGCCCTCCTTGACACCACACAGTCTTTGATTTGATGACTTCACTTCACCTGTCTAACTTGCAGTAATATCAATACAAACCTTAAAAGTCAATCATTATAAGGAGCTATACAAAATATAGATAAAGGTCCTTTGAAAATCAGCTTTTTATAAATGCATGTTTTCTGAATGCTAGCAAAATGAAATCCAGTTGCTGAATTTAGGTTAGGTTTGCTCAGTTAAACTAATTATGTGTATACCAACTTATATATTTTTATAGTTCCCCAATTGCCATACAATAGGTGTTCTTATTCAAAGTAGTTTAAAAATTATATTTTATTTTATATCTCATCTTATACTACACTTGGCCAGCAGATCCCACTCCTCTTTTCAAGTCAGTACATTTTTGCCCTGTACCATTCAGAATATCAGAGCGAGTTTGTACAGTGGCATATTTTATTAATTAACCAACCATGAATTACACAAGGACAGAGGCCTGTTTTGGGCTTTGTATCAGTAGTAACCTTGTCTACACATTGAAAAGTGACAGAACTGGTTTCTATCATAAGGAAATAAAACAACTGTTACTTTTTTAGAGAAACCATAAACGAAGCTGGATAATTAATGGCAATTAAGTAATCATCCCCTAAAAGACTCTTAAGAGCACCAACTCCTTCTCAAATAATAAGCCAAAGCTCAGTTTAAGTTTTGGACCTTTCTCAGGGACAAGAACTGTTTGATTGTACAATACATCTGTTTTAATGTTTTCTGACATCAAAGTCAAGCTTATTATGTCATCTGCACGTAACAGGAGTCAGAGTCTTGTGCTTCATTCCAGCTGATAACTATTGATCTGCAAAAGTTGATGTCATTGTATCACAGTCGTTGTTTTCAGTTTGTGGTCCAAAACTGGTCCTGCAATTTGACTCTGGCTACACCACAAGGGCAATCTGAAAGTTCTGGGGCAATTTCCCAAAACATTCATCAGAACACTCATATTCACAATATACTTATAATTATATTATTTCTGTTATTGTTATTAACTGTAAACTATGCCTGATCTTTAACTTTGATATTGAGAGAAAAAGTATAACCCTTTTTTTTTCTGTGGACACATGCTCGAAACTCAGCTTCTGAGGTTCACAGCCTCAATATTTACAATTGGTGATTATTCTTTAATTCATAAATTTTGAACTAAATGTAACACACGTTAAGTTAAGATGACTAGCCTCTGAGGTTTCATTCGGAAACACAGAGATATAGCGCTTAGCCTCTAAGGTTGTATGTGAACAATTATGCATGTAACACACAATAACATAGCTGCTTAGCCCCTGAGGTTTCAGTAACAAGCACATGCTAATTAAATGGCACTTAGCCTCAGAGATTACAGGTAAGAAGCAACTGTTAGCCATTGTTGTTTTTCTTTCTAAGAGTATATTCATAAAGCTTTGCAAATGATAGTAAGTCCATCCTAATTCAAATATTACATCCATCCATCCATTGTCTAACCCGCTGAATCCGAATAGGGTCACGGGGGTCCGCTGGAGCCAATCCCAGCCAACACAAGGCACAAGGCAGGAACCAATCCTGGGCAGGGTGCCAACCCACCACAGGACACACACAAACACACCCACACACCAAGCACACACTAGGGCCAATTTAGAATCACCAATCCACCTAACCTGCATGTCTTTGGATTACAGAAACCTGTAATCAAATCCTAACTTTCAGTAAATTATAAGTAGTCTTTAAGCGTTAATAATATATTGGAGTCAGATTAAGAGGTCCACACTCTTATTCTGTCATTAGTTAAGTGGTTTGTCAACTATAGCTGAAAAGTGGTGAAATAAATAATTAAAATATTAACCATTAATATTAACCAAGTGCATAAATTAATAACCAGCTACAAAGGCCTACAAGTGGCAAATGTTAAGTTCAGATTCTGGATGCTTGCCTACAGAGTAGTCCATGGGTTAGGGTTAGGGCACTTATACATATGGAGACACTTGTGAGGTCCTTTGCTTATTTTTGCCCACTCTACTCTGGTGATGCCGCCTTTGCGTGGCATCACATTTCACTCCAGACTCTCTTCATGTGTAGCTTTGAACTCTATCCAAACTGCTGACAACTTCACCACATTTAAGAAGCATTTGAAGACTCTCTTGTATCTTTCTAATTGATTGTGGTTTTGGTGCAAGGTTCTGAATAGCTAAGGTAAGGGAAACTAGTCTTGTGCTGTTCTGTTTGGTGTAGAACTCTTCAGGTGTGATGGTTAATTTGATAACCATGTTCCCAAGACTGATGTTCACTCAACTATGTTGACTTCTTCTGTGTGTTGCTTTGGAGAAAAGCATTTAGGAAGTTGTGACATGTGAGTCGCTGTCTTGCACCCCAAAACATGAGGCTGAATCTCAGTACTTTAGCAAAACCAGATTTATTCACCTTGAAACAGGAATGTTATTTATTGCAGCGGGAGCTACCACTCTCCTATACACAAACACAGCAAATGGGCAGGGTCAGGGCTAGGTCAGTGGCCAAGTTACACTGTTCCCTACATTTATAATGTTCCCTGCATCACCCATCGGTGACAGGCGCGTATAGCACAATCTCGATCAGCTCGTAGTTGTTTCTGTGGTGCTATGCTGCTGCACTGTGAATGAATGGTTGCCTTAGCAAAGGACAAGCAATCCTCCACAGAGGCGGCAGTCACGCTGTAGCATATCGTCCCGTTTTTTGGTTTTTTTTTTGGGGGGGGGGATCCTAAAAAAGTTCAGAAACCTCACAGTAAGTGAATAAATAGAAATGTAAATGTAAATGCAATGTTTTGAGCCATAGGAAGTTGTAGCCTATCCCAATAGCAGTGAACAGACCTCAAAAATCTAGTCCTTGATAAGATGTTAGATTTTCACAAGGCATCTTCATTGATGCATTCACACTGCTAATGAACCAATTTATAGTTGTTAAATTTAAAGAATGCAGAATGGATGGGTGGATGGATGTTATTCATAAGTATTTAATGAAGCTGGACGTGCATCAGCCTCAGTTTTACACAGGATCTTAATGAATGTGAGGCCTATTTCAACTACATAATGAATCAAACAGAAAAAAACATGTTAAATGGTGTGTGTAAAAGCATTTTCAACCATTTATTTAGCAGGAATTTGATAGCACCAAACTATTTTGGATGGTCCCAACGTCAGAGAGAAAAGCAACCAATCATTACTCAGTTCTGTACACTGTAGTTTTAGTATGTGGGTTAATACTAATTTGGAGACTACAGAGCATAGAAAGTTTATTTTTGTTTCCTCATAAATCAAAATACTTTTGATTCCTTATTAATCCATTGTTAACACAGTGAAAATCCAGATTATTAAAAATGCATCAATATATGCTGAATATCTCATTAATATATGGCAAATTTGTATTAAACAGAGTTCTATGTTTTTACGGTTTACCAGTTGAAATTCATGTATACTGTGTTACAAATGATGACCAGTGTAGCTGAATCTTGATGTACTGATATTAGTATGCAGGGAGCAGAAAGCCTTATCACTGCAGATGGTGCCCCAGAACTACCCTGAGGCCACCAGAATGATAGACACTGAGTGACTATTAGAAGGGTTATTTTCTTTCACCATGCTGATGCATCCTGCATGGCTCTGGTGGGGCATTTCTGCCTAGCAGCACAGAGTGCAGGATGGTTGACAGCTCCAATATCATAAGGGCATGACTGTTTAAAGGCATGTCAAGGCTCAGAGTGAAAAGGTTTCTAGCCATCAATAGGCATTGAGGCCAGGTGAACCTGAACATTATTAGAGCTGCTCCTGACTGTATGTACGTGAGACATAAAGCTGTCAGCGGTGGCTGAGAAAAAATTGTAATCTCTTGCTTTTTATGAAGTACATTGCCTAGATTCAAATTGAATGGGACGCAACGGTGACCAACTCAGGACAATGGCAAACGATGTGAAAAAGTCAAGTCAAGTCAAATGGCTTTATTGTCATCTCATCCATGTACCGTATTGCAGCATACAGTGGCATGAAATAATGTTCTCCAAGACCGTGGTGCAACATATACATAAACACAGGACAAGTGAAGAACTATACTATGAATGAATGAATAAGTAAATGAAATACAGTACATTGAAATAATAGTAAAAAATAATAATAACAATAATTAATATTAAAAACAACAGTAGTAACAAATGTAACAATTATACTGCATATAAATAAACTACTAGCTGCAGATCTGAATGGCAGAACTAAGCAGATAGTTTGGAGTCCAGACAGCCAAGGGGTAGAAGTTGTTGCAGAACCATGCAGAACTGATTTGGATACTACTGAACCTTGTACCAGATGGAGCTGGGACAGAGATACCAAGAGAGGGGTAGAAGTGTTCCTTCACAATGCTGTAGACTTTGTGGATACAGTGCTTAATATGGATGTCTCAGGGCAGAGTGGTCTTAGTGATCGTTTCTGCTTTGTAGGACCTTGCAGTCAGAGACACCGCAGTTCCCAAAACCAGACAGTGATGCTGCTGGTCAGAACATTCTCAATGGTACCACTCTGCAATGTGATGATAATTGGGGGAGGTAGTTTTACCTTCCTCAGTCACTAAAGGAAATTGGGGACACAGCTGCTCCTTCTTGGCTATGGAAATGGTGTAAATTGACCAAGTAAGGTCACATGCCAGGTGCACAGCATGGAATTTGTGCTCTTGACCAGTTCCACTGCAGAGTGGTGTCCACAGTAAAAAGAAAAAAACTCTCATGTAACCCGTGTCACATTATCCAGTTGCATGCTAAGAATGTGCTGAATACATGTATATTTTGATAAAAACTATTAATACTTCTGGAAAAGTATTCCATAAAAGACACATTCCCATAATATTGTGCATTTGAATTGGATTCTGTTCAATATGACTTTTCATTATGCTTTTTTTGCATGAAAATATGATATTAAACATTGTTTCTCAGTCACCACTACAAACTACATGGTGTACTGTACATAATATATAAAAATATATTTTTGGTTGTAGTATTTCTTTAATACCTGAAGGTGAGAAGGAAGAAGGATGAGCTTTATGTTTTTTAACAGCTGATAAATAGAAGAAAATAAAATCCTATACCAGATTTTTTATTATTTATTTATATTATATATATTTGGTGTTGATTTATTCTCTTTGCTTCCTTGTATATTCAGAATGGAGATCCTGAAAATCCCAACTGTGTAGGAATTGAAGGTGTCCTGGAGTCGTACTTCCAAAGCCTTAGAACAGTGCAGCTGTATGGACCGACCAACTTTAGCCCTGTGATCAATCAAGTAGCAAGGTAAGACTAAAACAACGCTCCTTGTTGGTATCATTCTCACTTTGATTCACATACATAGCACATGGGTTATGTTGCAGTGCAATATAAAGAAAATACAATTGTAATCAGAAAGTTCAGTCATTGCATATAACATTTCATTGATTCCTAGTGTTGCATTCTGAACTTAATAAAGCTCTTTTGTAAGAACTGATGTGGCTCTGGTAATGGAATGTCTGTCTCTACAAATTATTTATAGTTTACACTGCATTGTTCCTGTGTGATCAAAGAGTGGCACTCTCAAGCAAATCCTGACCCCAGAATGATACCGCTGAGGCCCAAGTAATGAAAGATGATGATTTGTTAAGTAAAATCATAAATACACAAAGGGACAGGCAATGCATAAGGTATTACTGCAAATGACAATAATAAAATAAAAAGTTGGGAGTGGTCTCCCCTAGACTGTCTTGAATACTCAGTATTTGAGGATTATACTGCAAGGCAATGATTATATTTTCATATTATGTACATTAAAGGACCGTCAACAACAAATCAGCTCAATTATGCAGTTCCATGAATAAGAGGTAAAGTACAACTTGCGGTTAATGATAGAAATAGAAATCTACGTTGTGCACCTAATACAATATTTGGTTCAACTATGTAAAAACGTACTCACGTTATCGTATTTACATACTGTGAGACATGCCCGGACACCATCAGACAGACGCCGCATCTTTACGGAAAGCTCTTTTATTTTTTCTTTTATCTTTTACTCTATGTTTATTTTTTTGAACTGAGCATACAGTGCTAAGCTTAGCTGCACAATTTCCAGAGCAGTAGGGTAACTTGTAAAAGTAACATGTGTTACATAGTCCGATTACTTTATAAATTAACAGGTAACCTAATACAGTGCAATACTTATTTTACTGAAAAAAAAATACACTGTACACACGTTATTATTATCCCAGCAGCACTGAGTCCAAGGCAGCCTTTTGAATGGCTCAAACACACCACCATGTGAAAAAGTGTGTGCTCTGTGCATTCCAGTAACAGAAACATATTAACAAAGTGTCCAGTTAGTTTGCATCCAGCTATTTTCTATAGATATGTTGAAACTGTGTGATCAGGTAACGCAGCGGCCAATATTTATAGCGCAATTTAATTGGTGGCTCAGGTCAAGGATCTAAAAGGGGGATAAGTGTTATTTAGTTCACAGAACATGAAGGAATACATTTATGAAACACAAGAAAATGACCACAGGTGTCCTGCTTGTTTTCCAATTCATAGTGGCTGATCATAACAACAACAACATTTATTTATATAACACATTGTCATACAAACAGTAGCTCAAAGTGCTTTACATAATAAAGAATAGAAAAATAAAAGACACAATAAGAAAACAAAATAAATCAACATTAATTAACATCGAATAAGAGTAAGGTTCAATGGCCAGGGGGGACAGAAAAAACAAAAAAACTCCAGACGGCTGGAGAAAAAATAATGTTTGATTTTTATTTATTTTTTTGCACAGTTTAGTGATTGGAGTGTTTTGCTGAAGGAGAACCGCAGAAGCATACTTGTGCATGTATTTGTGCTTTAACTGGGATACTCACTTTATCCCGGTTTTGTGTGTTAATATCAACAAACTGATTATCTCTACTCCAAACATTACTCTTGTTAAGCCTGTGGCACTTTATTGTGAAAGTGTCCACAAAAGGCACTTTATCCTCCAAAGGTTGGATTTTATGGATAGACAAGTTTATCCTAGAAATACTTAAATTATTAACTTTAGTTTACATGTACACCCAGCAATATTTACCATTGAAATCCTTAATAAAGGCTGGCTACCTTTGTGAATGACAAAATGCTAAACCTCTGAAATACTTACAATAACAATGTGAGACCCTCCTCATTCTCAGCTTTCCCACAGCAAGGGCTGAACCTTTGAATACCCAGACAAAGGCCAGAAGCCTAATAGTAACCCTAACCCTAATCCTAACCTGAACGAACATAACACTATATTATGATCTGGGTTAGACTGCTAGTTTTAAGTAAACAAGTCAGTTTCTGTGAAATAATACCCAAACTTTAATTTAATCTAAACTATTTGCAGAGGATACAGGCACTTGCCCACATGTCAGATAAAATAATGGACGAACAATTTGATTCAGAATCACATTATACATTGTATCAGGTGACTAACTTGCTTTTTTATGCTACAGTCTTTGTCTTCTTAAGCCAGACATGATGCATATTCTCTCATCACTAATAACAACGTCATGCTCTCCATGCCAGTTATGTTTCTTAAAATGTTTTTCAAATCGTTTTTCTTTATAGAATGCATTGGTGGCTGATAACAATAGTTACATCAGCCAAATTATAATTTCCAATGGTCTTGTTACTTGTCAGTGAAGTTGCTTTTAGCTAAATATGATAACATGTTGATGGGAAGGTCGCAAGCACCTATTTCATATCTTCTTATAAGCATACACACACTGGTTAGTGTATCTGAGCTTTAATCTTATACAACCTAATAGTAATAACACTTTTTAAAATAGTATCTGCTTTTACATTTGCATATTTCCAAGTATTCTTTGTCTTTTGCTAAACACATTGTCATCGTTGTGCTGACCAAACCTTCAGTTCAAAAGGCAGCTGCCTGTCAAGCTCTGGTTTAAATACACACTGACAAAATAATGTTAGCTTTCCCAGTTTATTCACTTAAAGGATGCATCTTATGTGAATAATCCTAAAATAACCCTAATAGCCACACAAGTTAAATATTACGAGTCTTGTCAAACTGTAAAAGCACTTTTTTTTTTCACCGGAGTACACCAGCCTACTGTACTTTTATGGTATTCTTAGTGGTGCTCTTATTGCTGTGCCTGAGCCTTTAAAATTCCTATGTTGATTTCTCCCAGGGCTCCCCTGTAATCCCAGGTATTTTTACAAGCAAACAGGCCAATTAAATATCCAGGTTTCCCTGCAGGAGCCTCAATAAGATAGTTGGTAGTTGTACCTGATAACTACCAACTATTGTCATTGGGATGGAAATCACCTTTCATTAACTTTATATCTTTGGCAGCACAGGTTAACATTGTCCCCAAATCCAGAATGTCACCAAAATCGGCATAACTGACTGTAGCAGCCTTTGCATAGACTAAAATGCAGTTTTACTCTTTATCCAGAGGTATAGTTGTGTGGTAAGCACTACATTAAGAAAGGCAAGACATGATTAAGACAGACTGCGCATCCCATTTTAACTCATGTCACTGCCTGCCTGAACACACGCATTAAATTATTCTTTGAGAAAAAGTCTGCAAATGCAAGTCTCTTGTATGCAATTAAACCTGCCCTTAAGATTGGCTAATTAAAAATGAATCAGACAATTAATCAGTGGTGCTGCTACATCTCTCTAGCAAAGTATTTCATTTCACTGGCACCAGATTGATGCCCATGCTTGGAAACAGAGATTTCTTTTGCAGTCTCTTTCAAAGTAGCACCCCATCAGAGGCTGTAACGTACCTTGTTTTAGTATCACTTCATTAAAACGCACTTAGGGTTTTCGGAATCTTTATGTTTTTTTTCACATTGTAATGTTACATAAAGGAAAATGGAGTAAATTAATGATGCAATAATTTTGTTTCTTGTTTTCTGTGTTCCTCCAACAACACATCTATTTAATTGAATAAGGATGGACATAAGTTGGAGCTAACTGACTCCAAAATGTGGGTTAACTGTAGTTAAATGCTGCAAAGAATAGTATGGATAGAAATGATGATAATCACGGAAAATGCAAAGCCTTAAAATTGGGACTGTTTACTTTATATCAAGATCTAAATTGAAAGTAACAATTATAGGAAGCATATGGATTAAGGACCTATTGGGTATTTATTTTATAATGCATGCATGCAAACATTCCAAACACTTTGAACGTGAGGTTTGAGTTAACTCGTATCTCATTGAGTCTGTCAAAATGCAACATACGAGAGAACTCTTACCTCAGTACACAGCCCCGGTTTGGAGCTTTCCTGCTGCATTTCCATTACCTACTATAGTGCTGCCATCAAGTGGCTTTGCATAGATTTATTTATGATGACAACAGCTTGTAGAAAATAGTAGTTATGTGTTCACAAAAAAACAGATAAATCTGCTGATGTTTTGAAATGACAAGACTTGTTGCAAGATGAATATTTTGATGATAATGACAGTGACGTCAGTTGGATGATTTGGAGCCTCCAGGCTCTTGTACTGATGCAGATTGCTGCCCCAGAGACGTTTTCTCATCATAAGGTCTCACAACTGTCAGGACAGCACTACATGGACATTCTGCTACCCAGTGAGTGCAAACAATCACCAACTAATAAATATGTTATGTGCAACAAGCGTGGACAGTGCAAAGAAACGTGCAGCACATGCACTTGTAAGCCTGCTGTATGTGAGGTGCCATGCTTCAAGGACTCTCATGCAGATGGAGACTTTTAGTCATGTTGTTGGGAAACATAAAGTAATTAACAGTTTCTTGACAATTTTAAACTTTTTTTTGCTTTTGATACATTTCATTAAATTTTGTACAATTTTTGATTGAGTTGATTATTTATCATGTATTCATATATCTATATGACATGCTTCCTGGTAATAAATGGTCCGGCAGAGAAACTCACTTCATTCAGTTCACGGTTGCAGGGGGACAGGAGGGTCTGGAATACAAGGCAGGAAACAATCCTGGACAGGATGTAGGGCACAACTTTTTCATGGAAAACCTGGTCCTGCCAGAATCACAGAACATGACCTGAACCCAGTTCACTACCTCTGATGGGATTTAACTGGAATGAGCACAACTCGTTATATTGCTGAACATCTTAACACTTCTGATATGGGTTAGCATGTTAGTGTCAGTAAACAACAAGGCTGTTTCAGTGGGATAATACCCAAACTTTAGAGACAATGAATATGTGGGCAAATGAGTGATGAGAATGGAAGTACAGGGGATGAGAAAGTAAGGGAGGATGAGGGAGAGATTGGTTGGATAAAGTAAATGAAGATTTGAAAGAGAAGGGTCTGAATGGGAAAGAAGGTGCAGGACCGAGATGTGTGGAGAAGGTTGATCAAGCACATCGACCCCACATAGAAGTGGGAGAGGATGAAGAAGAAGAAGAAGATACAGACTTCTAAACACTCATTCGTTATTAAATTAAAGTTAATTTGGTGTTGATGAGATAATCTGGCAAAGGAGAAGAGAAAAACAAAACAAAAAAAAAATCCAGTGGAGATCTTGAAGAAAGTGAATGTGAGATGCCTGTAATATTGAGGAAAAGGACAAATTAAATGGCCAGTTCCCTAGGCAGTCTACAAAGAATGATCGTGAAGGGTGGGGTCTATAATTGTTTTAGAATTACATTGTGATCTTATGCTTTTGTCTCTGACTGCTGATGCCGTTTTCCTGCCATCACCTGCCTAGTTTCTTTACAAGGCTATTTATTTGTACACGTAACTGTTTAAGAAGAAGAAGAATTGAGCATAAATGAAGCCCACTCAGAATAAGAAATTTAACAGAGGAAGCAAGCACTCCATTTCATAAAGCATAGTTGGTTAGCTAAAAGCTAATATATTCCAATATATTATAAATCTTACCTTTTCCAATGTTTAGCCCTGAAAGGGGGGTTTGATAAGGCAGAGGATAATTTGACATTTTTCCCTCCCTGTTGGTTGTTGAACTTGTGAGTGAGTGAGAATGTCATTGTACTGTGCCCACTGTACATAATAATATGCATGAAGCTGGACTTGATTGGCCACAGCTCACAGCCTAAAGCGAGATGCAGGCACTTCTAGTCTCTGGGCCAGATTGTTCAAGTTCACCTGAGGGTTTTTTTTTATCAAACTATTTCTAGAATAAGAAACTAGCTGTTGCTGTTACTGGGTCAATTATATAAATGTGTGGCACTTTCATGTAAGTTATCCTTTTATGAGGAAATCACCATAATGTTTAGTGGACTATAGTAAATTAGTTTGTTACTTCTTTAATTTCTTTCCATTTTATTGTTTTATTAATATTAAATTTACTTTTTATAATATATATATATATATATATATATATATAAATAAAACGTACACATCTTTACATATAATACGCTACTGTGGACGTTCGTTTGTCTGTTCATGATTTTAAATCACCTGTAGCTCACAAACCGTTTGACGTATAGACCTGAAATTTGGTACACATATACTAAGTGACGTCTACTATCTCATTTATCTTATTTTTATTTTATTTTATTGTAGAATCAACTCTCGGCAGCGGCCAGCAGGGCAGCGGTGTGGCACATGCATACGGGCGCCGTTCTCATTCCTACCACCTTCGCTGTCACTTCCCCTACCTCTTCATTACTTAAATCACTTTTGAGGCAGATTGAAGACTTAAGTTCCAGCTTAAGTTAAAAAATAAAGAAAACATACTAAGTAACTGCAACATAAACACTGACTTAATCAGTTTTAACGTGAAAAGATGTCGATAACAGAAGAGAAGCAGCTGGCCGCTAGGGTGGAGAAAAAAAGAGCTGCTCAGGATGCAACAAGTGCATCAACCTCTGAGAAAACGAATGCTAAATGTACAGAGGAAGAGGATGAAAACTAGGAATGCTCAAGTCAAGTGTATTCAGTTACTGGTGTATATATATATATATATAATATTTATGATAATTTATACAGGGCATAATGCTGTATTGCTGCTAACCTTGTTGTTTACTTTGTGTATTAATACACCAACATATTGCAAAAAAAGGAACAAGCTTCCCACAGAAATTTAACTTACTATTAATATGTTTCAAACAGCTCTGTGTTATTTCCTTAAATATTTTTTTCCAACTTTTATATGCTATAATTTCTCATCTAGAAAATGATTGGTTCTTGTAATATGTGAAATTATCTTTATACAAGGTGCTGCGTGCCTGTTTTTGGTTGGTAGTTCCATTGGCCCTGCAGTGTTCTAGGTTTACTCTTCGGTGTGTGCATTTGCATCTTGAACTTTGCACTTTAGTGATTGGACTTGAAGAGTACAGCTCCCTATTTATGGTATAAATATGACTGACTTTTCTTTTATTTTTTTAATCACACTTCCAGTTTGAGCCTTTTTCAGTCAAGGCCATGCAGCACAAGCCAGTATAGAAGTACAAAAAGTCTAGTACCATTTACTCACTTAAAAAAAGCCGCAAGAAAAAATGTCTCAGATGTATTGGGTCCATGACAGTATTACAGTGATCAGTATGCAACTGATCAGCATCTTGATTTTCAGCTACCACTGTGGAGGACTGCCTGACTGTACTCAATTTGAGAAAGTCGCCACATGCCTTACATGTTGTATTCAAAAGTTTAAAGTGTGCCACTGTGATCTATGAGGTTTATCCCATAGTACATGATTTTACTCAAAGCTAAGGCCATGAATTGACACAGCTGAAAATATCTAAACTGTGCAAACCAGCTGACGGGGGGAAAAACATTACAACCTGGAAGGGAGATGGGAAGAGACAAGTGGAGACAACTCAGGCAGGCTATGTGCTTCCTGTTTTGGTGATGATGAATATATGGCCAGGCACCACTGTCTGCTATTTAGAGCACTCCTGTGAATGAATCCCATGTTTGTCAAATGCATGTTCATATTTTGGAACCTGAAAAAGTATAAAGCTCGGATAACTGCACTGAGCATTAGAGTTCACCTACAGATGGATGGAAGCCATCACTCCTTCCTGTAGCTAAGAAACAAGACTTCCACACTGTCTTGCGAAGCAGGCCTGAGTCGATTGCAGGAAATCTACGACTTCATACTTTTGCCAGTATCTCTCTTTCAAATATTGCATAATTGTGAGTGTCCAGAAGATATTAAAAGAAGTGTATTCTTTCTTTAGTATTATTTTTTTCTTTTTTCATCTTAGAATTACCGGAATTACGGAATTTTGTCATATTTTATTTTATAGTATAAATATAAATATACAGGCTTTTTAGTAAAAGCTGCAGTCTCTAAGGAACACCTTTCCGGGGAGCTTTAACCCCCTTCTGGATTAACATGTGCTCCTTGAAGCCAGCCGTATGATGCCCCTGTTTCTAAATGCATAGACCTGATGCAGGTGCAGTAAGTAGCAAATCAATTTTTTAATTCTTTGCCGGCCTCACACAGTCCACCAAACACCTGCCCGCACAGCAGTTAATTCTGCTTCTTTACAGCTCCGGTGTCTTGTGTTCGCCTGGTTTGTGGACTGCATGATCTTTCCATGTTATTGTAACTTGTTCTTTTTTTCACTCTAAAGCTGTGCAATTTTAAATTGAAGGACTGTGGTGTTTCACCCAATAAGGGCAATAGGACAGTACACCACCAGTTTTTACCAGCAAAAAGTAAGAGTAATAATTATTCTTGAAAGTGAATACTTATTTTTTTATCAAATAAATATATTTTGACTGTTTAAAATGCTGTTTATAATATGTTTGCCTTAAATTATGTTATTTTTGAAAATATTTTCTAAATGTAGAAATTAAAAGTTGTGCTGGGCTATCCATCTGTATCCCTGGGCATCTGGCCTCAGTGCACCATGGATTTTATGCATGTTTTATTAGCCAATGAGCAGCACAGAAAATCTTACCTTTGTTTAATCGAGTGGGTGTAACTACAAAAAGTGGACATGTCACAAAATCTCAACATAATTTTGAGAAGATGCTTGCTCAAAGTTAAAAACTAATCAGTATGGACCAGATAAATCAGATATTCCCATAAAGCAGGAATCACATGACTTTAGCAAAGTTTATATGTGAAAAGGGCAAACAAAGAAAGATTTACAATTAATAAATGTCGGACCAAAGGACTAACAGTTCAGCTGTATTGCAGTGTAGGTAAGCTTACCTGTTCTTTTAACCACATGTTTCCTTGTTACAAAAAGATTGGCTATATGGGATCACAGGAGATGGATCATAATTAAAAATGTCAGGAAAAAAAGGAGTCCTCAGCAGAAAATCAAAAAGAGATACAACAAAGCCAAAACTCTAACCAGAAATCAAAGTCATAAAAGGATTGCTGAAGTTTTTAGTACCAAAAATCAACAAAGAAACAGGCCCAACATTCTTTAGAAAAATGTTAATCTTGAATGAAGCAGGCTCTGTCTTGATGGTTTATAAAGCATAAAGTCATCAATGCAACTTCCAGGACCACACCCCTAGCAACCAGGAGTGCATCTTGACGACAGGAGAAACAAAGTGGCAGCGCTCATAAACAAAACGAAAATGGAGCTGAGGTTAAACAAACGTATTACAATAATAAAATACCTAATCTCTCAGTTAAATATTGACAAAATACATTTCCATAAATAATCTATAATGATAATTTTTAAAGGTACATCAAATGTGCCACATATGAGAACTGTTCTGTCTAAAAGACATTGAGGGGAATTTTTTTTTTGTAAAGGACCAGGAGAAGGCGATAAACCAGAGACACACAAGGATCAAACTTTGGGATGCATCACCCTGACAACTATCAACACTGGTGCCAGAATATGGTGATGTCCACAAAGAAAACAAAATAGCGTCGCAGAATAATGGTAAAATTAAATAACTTTCTTGACAAGACATTGATCACAATACAAATGTCAAAAATGAATCTAGCGGGTGTTAAAACAAAATAAATGATATTTAAATTAACCCAAACTTTACAAGGAGGTACTAAAATTTGAAATAAAGAAACTATTTACAACAAGGACATTCTGTCTACATTAGGACAAGACTGTTATTATGATGTCCTACACTGACACACTAGTTTATCTTCGAGCGGAAGAGACTGCATAGGGACCTAATCCAGGTATTTAAAATCCTGAAAGGCATTGATAAAGTAGATTCAGCAACATTCTTTTATCTTAAGTGTGAAGGGCATCTAAAACTGAAGCCAGGAAGCACTTCTTTATGTGAAATGGTTGTGGGACTCAGGAATAAACTACCCAGACATGGAGTTGAAGCAGAAACCCTGACAACCTTTAAGAAGAATCTGGATGAGATATTGGGATAGCTTAGCTATTAGCAAAGCAAACAGGCTTGATGCATTGAACGGTCCCCTCTTGCTTGTCAAATTCCTTATGTGTTGTTATGTATTAACCTGAGGTAGAGCTACCGAGAGCAACTTAAAGAGAGCACAGGGTCCTACAGGAGGATTCCTTGATCGGAATTCAGTTTAAAAGTAGTTAGCATCCAGCTGGACACAAGAATTAGAGCAGAGCAGCAGTGGTGTTTCACACACAACATCTAAGTATGCATGTGTTTCGAAAAGCAAGTGCTCCATTTGATTCTGGTCAGAAGTATGAGATGTTGTGGCTGTCTGTTGTTTGCAGAGTATGTATCAGTTTATGATATGATTCATCTACCTGATATAAGCAAATCCTAAAAATATTATTCTCCAAAGCTGATATATTTCAAAGTACCAGAGTAACATTTTTGTATGTAACTCTGAGTAGTAATAGGACAGCATCATTACCATATGGTATTGCGCACAATCTAAAAATTTTCAGTTATAATAATGAAAGTCATTGGCTACATGTTTCATTTCTGGTATAACTGATGTGAAAGACAAAACACAAAAACTTGCAAACTTGCATACTTCGATTCGTCTCTCTGTAACACAAAATGAGCACTTAATAGACTTTAGTAGACACTGATTGAGTGAACCAGGGGAACTTGTATAGCAGATCGACAGGAAATGACATTTGTAATGGAGGAAAAGGACCGGAGATGATGACACAGAGGAGAGGCGGAAGTGAGGTCATAGGAGATGGACCGGAAATGAAGTCATCCAGTGGCGTCGTGTCTTCGAAAGCCGAAAGTGGATTACGTGTTGTGGATGCGTGTAACTGCAGTCGAGTTCCAAAGGTACATTTAATCACCTTCCTTTCTCCTGGAGAATAAGAGAGAGAGTCATAAGCATTCCATGTCCATTCCTTCCGATCGTTATTTTCCTGCAGCGTCAGGCCCGTTGGCTGCCCCCTATTCGCATGTGTGTGACACTGATTACACCATTGCCCTTCCACTCCAGGAGTGGGACTCTGCTACTTGTGGTACAACGTGTCTTCATGAGCAGTGGGTGGTTGGGAAACTTTCACCTAATCTCAATGGCTGTATTTTGTCAGATGATGATGGTATCAGAGAGTATCACAAGACTCAGATACCAATCAAAACAAACCAAGCAGCAAACATCCTATTGTTTGATTGATTTATTTGTGACACAAACATTGTGTGACCTTTCATGCTGAGCTTCTAGTCATTGGCAAAATGAAGGACGGATACAATAAAATAGGTAAGATAATGTTAACATTAAAGAAATCTGCACACATGATGTATGGGGGACGGCTCCACGAAGATTTTCATGCCAAAAACACCACTAGCTATTAATGGTCACTGGTGCAAGAGAATCACCTAAAGTGGTTTGGCGGTCTAGTTTTTGCTCCTTCCCAAACACATCCTACTTTGAGATGACAGGGCAAACGTTAGACACACTTAATGGTATTGTATCTCTCTCCTCTATTTTGGGAGCATTTATTTATTCACCAGACGGAGCCACTACTTATAGGTAGGGTGGTCTGGGCCACTTGATTTTGTGTGTTGGCACAGTATTATCCACCAACACAAGTGTATTGAGAGTGAGTGAGTTTTAATTGTCAGATTGATAAAAATGGAAGCAAATAATCTCATCAAGTCTGCTTATTAAAGTAAAACAAGAAGAGAAGTTTAAAGCCTGATATAACTAATGTGACAGCCATAAACATGTTTCTGAATTTCACAGAGAAGTAAAACCGTATTAGTAATCTCTAAGACAGCCAGCAGAGATGAGGTAGCCAGCTAATGAAATGACAGTTTCCATTACAGTGCAATTTAGCTTTTAATTAAGGAATAGGTTGGAACTGCTAGTCTTTCAGGAACTGATTTTGAAACTATTGTTCAAGCACCACTGCTAACTAAAAATGTAGTAAATGAGTCTGGAAATTGGAAAAAAAAAATCTGATGGGACATCCATTATCCATCCATGTCCTTTGTTTTAAACAAGAAGTTCTTGCTACTGCCAGAAATGAGACTTAATATGGGCTTCATTGACAAGAGGCGTCATTCTGCCAACCCTCTCTTGCAGCCCAGAATGCATTCAGATAATCCATCATGGTGCAATTATGGGTCTGTTTGTCTTTAGTGAGGACCGAGGCATACAGTATGTCAATATACCAATCTACACTATTGAAAAATAAAAGTGATTCTTCAGAGTGTGGCCACAGGGGAACCATTTTTGGTTCTCAAAAGACCCATCCACATAAAGGTTCCAGAACTAACCTTTCTTTATTTGGATTTGTACCAGGCTCCATATAGTAAATAACCATGAATAATCACTGACAGATTTTTGAAATGCCAATGGCTCTTGCTGCATGCATACAGTATCACAGGCTAGGTCCAGGTTTACTTCATCTCTTACTGTCCTGCTAGGTAGCCTACCATACATTAGAGATTTCAGGTCGTTTCTACATATTAAGTTTTTCAAAACATAAAGAACCAACTTGATACAGAAAGAACCCTTCCCATAATGAAATGGTTCTTTGTCAAGAAATAGTTCTACAAGGAACCAAACAACCCAATAAAAAAAACTATATGGTGCCATTAAAGAACCAGTATCTTTATGAGTGTAGAGGAAAAATAGTTCAAATGAAGTAGAGACAGACCCCTAACAAACACCTATCTTCTTCTTTTGGCTCTTTGCATTTAGGGGTCAGCAGAGTAGATCATTCGTCTCCATCTACCCTTAGTCTTTAACATCATTTTCTTCCACGCTGACTGCCTTCATGTCCTCCTTCACCACATCTATAAACCTCCTCATCAGCCTTCCTCTTTTTCTCTTGCCTGTCGGTTCCATCCTTAACATTTCTTTTACCCTCATCTCTCCTCTGCACATGTCCATACCATCTCAATCTAGCCACACTCACTTGGTCACCAAACTGTTGTCCCTGTAATGCACTCATTCCTAATGCTGTCTAACCTCATAACTTGAAGTGAAAACTGTAGCATCTTCAACTGTGCCACTTCCACCCGTACCTCCTGTCTTTTCAACAGTGTCACCGTCTCCACCGTCTCACTACCATTTTATAGGCCTTCCCTTTCACTCTTCCAGTTACTGTTCTAGCACAAATCACTCCTGTCACTCTACTACACCCAGTCCACCCTGCCTGCAGTCTCTTCTTCACCTCTCTACTGCACTCTCCGTTGCTTGGGACTGCTGAACCCAACTATTTAAATTCTACCTTCACAACCTTTGCTCTTTGCAGTTGCACCCTTCCACCACCTTCCCTCTCATTCACACACAAGCGCTCCATCTTAATCCTACTTACTCTCATTCCTCTTCTATAATGACCTCAAAAAACCAATTACAGCCATAGCTAAATAGCACAAATAGAACAAGGACATGGTCATAGAGTGCAGTACATCAGCAGCCCAATTTGCATTTTACTGAATATCTATATGTATTGCCAAATATACGCATGCTGTTTATTTGCGGACCTAAAATAAGAATAATGGCTGCAATTCAAGCCGTGTTTCCACTCAGTTCATAACTCTTATTTAAAATGCTGTTCTAGTTTAACATTTCGTTTCCAATTTGTTGAGCTTTTTTCACCTGAAGGTTGTGCAACAGAATGCACATATAAATAAAAATAGTTACATTTGTCACATATTCAGGCTGTTAAGCCACACAACTGAGAATTGTGGGTTGTCTGGCTTTAGTCACTGAATGGATGAGTGTGAGCACTCTGTCTCAGTGTAGATTTGGTGCAGCCGTCAGCTCACCTGAAAGAATGAGTGATGCTTTTTGTCTAGAGTCACACAGACATAATAATTCCACACAATAGCTACGCATCTGTAAGCGCTGAAAGCAAATTTCTGACATACGGTGTCAAGCCTGTGGAATCCTTTATCTTGTCACTGATGTTGCACATAATAGCAGCTTTAGAAACAAACTAGCAGTCAATGTGCACAAAATGAATGGATGCCCACAGCAGGGGGCGTGCAGCTGATTCCTAAGAGCAATTGAACACACACGTTCTTCAGGTTGCTTTTATTTCTAGAAGGACTTCAGTGGTGCGGAGGCAGTTTTGTAACAATAAGGAGGAGCTGGGGATGAGTTGCAATACCACAGGGAAAAAAGCAGATAAAAAAGGAAAAAGAGCTGCCTGTAATGTTGCAGAGAATTTTACTTTACAAACAGACGCATTCATATTTTAATTAGCCTTATGAACTATCTGAAGGTATCTAACCGTTTCCTAAATCTGAGTTTTTCAAATAAGATTTGTGGGGACTCAGCACTCATCAGGGCACAATACAGAAACCAGACATGGATAAGAAGGCATACTGTTACAGGGCACACTTGCACACTCTAGTAACAGGCCCATTTAGAGTCACTAATTAAAGCCTATGCCACATTAGATGACTTTTTCAGAGATTTTCAATCATAGCCTTCATTTATATAATCTTACGTAGCCGATCGTCTAATGTGACATACCCAACGTCTGAGACCAACTAGTCTGTAACCGGCTACGGCTGTGGTTCCCAAACTTGGTCCTGGGGTCCCACTGTGGCTGCAGGTTTTTTTTTCCAACAAGATTCACAATCGGGGATAATAATCGATAACAACTGATCTTATTTAATTAGCAGGTCTTTTCTACTCTTCTCTTATTCTGCATTCAGAAAAACACAACATTATGATTTTTACATTTATAGGACATTTAGAAATATTTCTGGTTTGTTTCTAAAGCTATTTGTTGTTTTCTTATTATTTTCCCCTTTTCCTGTGTAGTTTGCTCCCTTCATTTAACCCTAATAGTGACAATTAACAACCAGCATAGCAGACACCCAGGATGATGAAAGCAGCACGACTTCAAATTAGTAAATAATCAAATAAATAACCAGAACATCTGGAAAAGCAGAATGAAAATTAGGTTGAAAATACTGTTAATGACTTAAAAAATTACATATTCCCCATACAACTGCTTATTACATTGTAATAAAAATCTACCAACCTTAGTTTGTAATTTCTACATTGACCTCAAAACAGAAAATGGGAAATAATGTCTCACTTAATTAGGCTAAGTTTCCAATGCAAAATGGAAGTTGGTTGGAACAAAAACCTGCAGGACCGAGTTTGGGAACCCCTGAGCTTGGATAATATCAGCCAGGTTTGGTTATCTCTTTGGTCGGAGTAGCGGCCTCTTTGCATGCATGTGTCTGATGGTCTTGTGTTTTATGTGTTAAAATAGAATGGAAAAAGAATCAATGGCAGAGATAGCTGCAGAACTCACTACAGCTGTTAATCCTTCGTACAACACCAGCTTTGTCAGACACAGTAACTTCTTTTTCACCCCAAAAGACACCTTGTGACATTTACCTTTGTCTCATGACCTTATTCCTAAAGAAAATAAACCTCTAGGGTCACAAGTTGGTCTTAACAAAGCGAGGCACAGACACAGTTCTGGTGATCTACGCCAACTTTTTGCCCACCCCACACTGGGCAGCCTACAAAATTGTGTAAGCTAGAGCTGGCCAGTCTAATATGAAGATGAGTTCTTCACAATACAGTCTCCCTGCCTCTCGGTACACTTATTCCAGAGGCTTTAGCATCTTCATTCATCTCAACAAAAGTCGATCACCCCCTGTGATCTGTATCTATTCCACTTGTCCATGCTTTTTTCAACATTCCTATCTATTCAGGTGCACTTCTGCAAGTTAAAGCAATGCCCCCTTACTGAGTACGTAAACAGATATTAATATCAGCTCCCTTAACACCTTCTGCCCACTAAAATTGCATGGTACTTCTGTGTACTTCTCTGATGCAATTTGATAGACACAAAGCCATAATTCACACAATTGCAGCAGGATCAGGCTCATCAGGATCCTGAGCCATCAGGCGGAATGTTACAATTTTGCAAGGTCTCGGTGAGCTACCTCACAAAAAGAGGCTTGGAAACAACAAAAAGGAAAAAACTTTCTGAAGAACTCTCATTGATAAATTAGACTGACATGAAAGGAGCAGATGAAATAACTCTCTCAGCATGATTTCAAATGCCCAGGCAATATGTCTAAAGCTCTTTCTTTCATATTTTGACAAGGGCTTTTGCTTTGTATAGAATGATTTATTTCACAGTTTGCTGGTAAAAGCTGGTTAAAGAATACTCTGAGAACAAAGTTCGTTAATAACGAAGATAGCATAAAATGAGATATGGTGCAGGGGCAAATTCAAATTCAAGTCTGCTAGAGTGCTGTCATTATCTGACTTTCATACACAGAATAGCCCTTGAATGTTGATGATATTGTGTCCGCACCAAGTTGTTATTCGTGAGTGCTATTTCATGCATGCTGTAGTTATATTCATTTTTTAGAATGCAATAAGTATAATTTGATTAGCATATGTCACAAAAGAATAATGCAATATTTTTGGAAACTAAAATACAGAATATAAAGAGGGTAGAGTTGGTCAAAAGAAAGTCCACATAGCTGAATCATTGGAGTTAGAACCCTCTCCAGAAAGGAGTTGGAGCACAGATTGGAAGAAAGGACGTTGACAGAGAGAAACTACCAGCAAACAACTCAGAGATGCTTTTTCTCAGCTGCATTAGTCAGAGTACATGACCATCAGAAACTGCTCTCAAGATCCTGACTTGGATCATCTTACAGAGTTGGGGGAAACAAGTCAGATGGTGCTGCCACTGTGGCTAAGTGAGATGTGTGGTGGTGGTGGTCACAAAGGCGGATGAGTCTATGTGGAGCTGCATTTAAGGAGCTGCCAGTGGCCATGCATGACAGCCTTATCCTAGGATCGGCATAGGTAGGAGATAACATCCTTGCCCTCAAAACCCCCTCCTGGGGTCTCATGCATAACGCTGTGCGTAGAATTCACACTAAAACATGATGTACGGACAAAAGGGGAAACGTACGTACGCACAAAAAAATTCAGATGCATGAAACAATGCGTAACCCAACTTCCACGCACTTGTGCTCCATATATACAAGTCAGAGTGAAAGGTAGCACACATGCACGTGCCTGCCACCCCACCCTGACTCCTTCCAGAATTATGCTTCTTTGAATACGCAAATAAATATAAATCTCTACTGAAATTCAGCGTTTTGTGAAAAGACAATGGCAAAAACCTGGGGGGAAAAAGACAAATTTCAAAAATGTTGGCTTAAGCAGTGGTATAAACAACAAAAGCATGGTGGAGACACTGGAAAATTTAAGTTCAGAAAGTCGCACAGTCCCCGAAATGAAAAAGAAGTGGTCAGATATCACAGTCAACGTGTAAATGCGAGTCGGAGCCCATTGTTTGTTTATTCTGTTTAAGACGATATTACAAAAGCTGACCCCCGTGCAATGGTCAGGCGGTGATTCTGCTGCTGTGCCGAGCCCGTCATTGGGTTCTGGCTGCACACACACCTCTGCCTCAGAAACCACTGGGCAACCATCCAGCTGTGTGCAGATGGACGCTGTTCTGAGTCACAAAATACATTAGTGGGTGCTGTAAAAGATGTGGCCAATGAACTAAGGAATATAAAGGCTGTACTATGTGATATGGTCCATAAATGAATTGGTTAAAAAATAAATGCTGCATCTGATTACCTGTTTTTACATTCTGCTAATTACATTCAAAGTATATTGTAACGCTGTCTGATTTGACTGATCACTAGGTGGGTCAGGGTCAGGTTTATCATACAGTGTCTCTTCAGGTATGGCAATCCACGATTGTGTGCCACATTAAATATGCAGCACGCTACATGCTCGCAAAATGCGGCATACGTTCTGTGTACTATAGAGCAGTACATTAATAGAGTGGAAATGCTTTCTATTTACATAAGTAAATTCATTCTCTGAAGTCACCTTTTTAATGTAACGTCGGTACCAAGTGTCACAACAGATCAATTCTCTGCTCTTTATCCTTAAAATGACTGCTTGCCTTTTGCCGCACTAGTTGGAAAAAGCACCTGCGACAATGTGGAGCTGCCATTTTTATAGGCACTCCCGTATATCTGAGAAGGTTGGCATCCTTCAACATCTGCAGTAAGATGCTGCAGATGTTCTATCAGACGGTTGTGGCGAGTGCCCTCTTCACGGTGGTGTGCTGGGGTGGCAGCATAAAGATGAAAGACGCCTCACGCCTGGACAAACTTGTTAAGAAGGCAGGCTCTATTGTAGGATTAAAGTTGGACAGTTTAACATCTGTGGCAGAGCGACGGGCATTAAGCAAATTCCTGTCAATCATGAAGAATCCACTGCATCCACTGAACAGTGTCATCTCCAGACAGAGGAGTAGCTTCAGTGACAGACTTTTGTCACTGTCCTGCTCCACTGACAGACTGAAGAGATCGTTCCTCCCCCACACTATGCGACTCTTCAGTTCCACCCGGGGGAGTAAATGCTAACATTAATTTTATTTTAAGTTTTTTCATTTTTATTACTATTTAATTTAATATTGTTTCTTTGTATCAGTATACTGCTGCTGGATTATGTGAATTTCCCCTTGGGATTAATAAAGTATCTATCTATCTATCTATCTATCTATGATGTAATGCCTGCTCATTTCATCTTTTGGTGATTCATCCCTGGTTGATGTAACTTGTCCAGCACCAGCACTGCTGCAATAGCAATGTGTGTGCAGTTGACCGCTCCAATTACATTTGGAAAACCTGACGTTGCTGCGAATTTCTCTTTGTTACCCAGTTCAACTGCAGTGTAAGGAAATCTTATCTTATATCTGAATGACAAGCGGATAATACCATCCTATACAGCTGGCATAGCACGACTCAGTGATAACTGAGAAATACCCGATCATTCAGCAAGTTCATATTGAAAAGCTCCTGTGGCAAGAGCCTGATAGTGGACAGAACTTGCAAAACAGCTGGTAGAGTCTGCCTTTGTAAAGCTGGTGCCAGCTCAGCACCCAGTTCCAAGAGGATAGCCCTTGGAAATCGAAATCAACTTTGAAGCCATTCATCATCATCTATTAATATGTGCTTTCTTCTAATTCTTCCATTTGTGATGTCTTCTAACAATGCTAAAGCAGCCATGGTAGTTGGAATAGTTTGTCCGTTCCGTGCACCATTATATTGTTACAAAATAATTACAATCAAGAGAATTAAATGTGTAAATGATATGCAATTAATTTTGGTGTATTTGATAAAACCTGCATCATAGATGTGAATCTAACAAAGAAAAGCAGACCACAGAAACAGTAGCACTGCTTTGACGCTGGGTACCGCCAGTTTGCAAAACCGAGCAGAAAACATGCATACGCCATGTGTTGTGCTGCCATGAGAATGTGCATGGCTTTACACCAAGTTTAGTTTTATGAGCATGGAAACAGACATACACACCATTTATGCATGAGGCCTCTGGTCATTATGTACATATTTACTGTATATTCCTCCTGTGTTAAAACTATATCTGGTTTCTTATAATGAACTAAAATTTCAGAATGCATCTACTGCACTAATTGAGATATTTATGTATATTTAAAGTAAAGAAAACCAACACAACTGCAACGTGATGGTGGGACAAGTTTGGAGCTGATGCCTGTCTTGATGGCAGCTGGCATCTATCATGAAATGACCCTCAGAAGAAAGAAAGTGTTGACTTCTGTAAAATTATAGTTGCATAAGCAGTTTTGTATTGTATGATTTTAATTTATTCTTTCATAGTACATTTCTCTGAAGACAGGCTCATAGTGCTTATGCTGATTTATAAATATGAAGGTCATGGTGAAGGTGAACCTTATTATATCTGCACGAGAAATTCAATTGATTGTGTGAGTTACAGTTTAATAGGTAAAAACTTCAGAAAAGTTAAATAGAAAGCCTACAGTAAGATATTCAACATACTGTAGAAGTGGGTGCAGGGTATGATGGCACAGCCATTAGTGCTCCTGCCTCACTGATTCAGCTTTGTGGTTTTAGATTCCACACCATGGAGCTTCAAGGTTTGTGAGCTTTTCTCTGAGTTTTCTACTTCTTTCCAGTTGTTAATTTGTGATACTAAACTGGCACCATTTGAAAGTAGTTGTGTGTGTGTGTCTGTGTGAGAGTGAGTGAGTGAGAGCCATGAAGGAATTGTGTGGACTCCTGCCTTATCCCCAGTGCTGTCAGAATAGGCTCAGACTTCCATGATTCTGAATTCTCATTCATGGCTGTCCGTCAATCCAACGATGACACTGCCTATCTATTTGTCCATTTCTGATTAATGGAAGGAAGTGCCTGTGCAAAACAGATGTTGAAATTGGTTGTAGTGAGAGTACGCAATCTTCAATCACACCGCTTCATTTCCTGTCAGGACTACACATGGCAAGCCAAATGCAGAACGACGAGGGGCAACAGGACCCTTGGTAGGATGGTAGGGGTTTTTGAGTCAGTCTTAGTCAGGACCTCAGATCTCACCTCAGCACGACTCCAAATGGCATTGCTGGGGAGTCATTGATCGCACAGACCACTCCACCACGTTAGGGCACTGACTCAGTGGAAGGTTGGCAATTCTACGTTTTAGATCCAACTCCCATTCTGGAGGACCACAGTGGCTGCAGGTTTTTGATCCAATCCAGTAGCTCAATTAGAAGCCAATCCTCACCAATAGTGGAACGTGTTTAATTTCAAGGCTTGTTCATGTCTTAACTCTATCATGTCAGTTCATTCTTAAATCATAGATTTTATTTTCCTTTCTCATGATACACGTATCATCCAAGTGACTTGAAGCCTAAAATGGATGAGTAATGTTCAGTTCTTCACTTTCCCTTCAGTTTCCTTCTGAGTACTTATTAAAGCAAATAGTGAATAATAATAATAATATAATAATAATAACTTTATTTATGTAGTACCTTATCATACATTTACATTAAACTCAAGGTGCTCTACATGGACTACTGAACAAAAACAAAGACATATCACATTTACTTGGATTATTACTATTAATTAATATTATGATCATTTTCAATGTAAGTATACATACATGATCAACCAGGTACTTTTAAGAAAAGTTAACCGATAAAGTGCAAAACAAACCTTCACTCTTATCAGAAAAAGATTTTCTAATTAAAATATTTATACATTAAGGTTGAAAATAGAACAACCAGATCTAATTCATATATAAAAATAAATCTATACAGTAAATATCTACATTTTACCTTGGCATATGTACTGTACATTGCTGCCCACTGAGTAGAAACAGTTTGATATTATTAAAGTTAATGAAAAGATACAAAAGCAAATAAAACAGTCCATAGCGGTTTCAGTTGATTTATGTGAATACATGTGGGTGGAAATGCAGACCAGCTATGTGGTGAACTGCTGGCTCCTTTGTCATTTGCATCTTATTGCTAATAAGGAGCAGTTATAACAATGAATACAGCTGTTTAAAACTAAAATAAGCAATTAAGGGTTCAAAATCTTAACAAGCGAGACCACTAAAATGAAGCAAAAAATTGTCACTTGAGCAATAAGTGCTTCGTCAATAATGGATAATTTCTCAAGAAACCATTGGGTTGGAATAAAAACCTGAAGCCACTGCAGCCTCTCAAGACTGACGTGGCTCAGCCCTGATTTAAAGGGTCTGTGTCTTAAATAGAAAATCAATTAAATGAAATTAATTAGCAACAAAAATTGGTCACTAATTAAGAAAATAGAATGAAAACCTGTAGCCACTGTTGACCAATCCTGTTCTAGTTTATATTCGATTAAATAAACTTTATTAATCCCATGGGGAAATTCAAATGCATACAACAGCAGAAACATAAAAAACAAGGATATAGACTCACAGGACAGATAATAAACGGCCAATCAATCAATCAATAAAAAATAAACTTTGGTTATCGATGTTAACCATAAAAAAGTAAATAATAGCAAACATCAATGAAGACAAACATGGAGCTGCTGTTGCAGGCAGCCGCTTGTATTATGGAGCAGTATCATACATACTTACATACAGTAAAGTTTTAAATTAACTCATATGGTATTAATGTACCCCTTAATATACAGTGTGTATATATATATATATATATATATATATATATATATATATATATATATATATATATATATATATACTGTATATTGTCACAAGAATAAAGGTTTGGGGCAGCCACCTGTATAATCTGATATCCTGGCTGCAAAGTCGTTCTTTTATAGAAATACACAGCACTGAAGTGCATACAATTGAGTCCAAAACAAGACTGAGGGAAAAGGGGCAGGCTTTTAAAAGGGAAGACAGGAAGTGAGATCATAAGGATCGGGCACGTGGTCTTCAATCATTGGATCACACCCAGACGTGACATCAGAGGGGCCGGAGCTGGTAAGGACTCCTTCCATTGGCTCGGTCCCGGAAGTGATGTCAAGAGAGCCAGGTGGAATCTCCCGGGAATGGTCTACAGGAAAGGGAGAAAAAGAGTCAGTGCACTCTGCCACATCCCGGCATGCCTCAGAACTGCCGTCACTCAAGCCCTTTAGCTGCCTCCCATGTGCACGTGTGTGACAATATATATATATATATATATGGAAAGAATGTCTGCAAGTATACACACATCAAGTGCTAATTTAGCACTGTCAGTTTTGATGTACACACATTCTCAAACCCATGTAATTACATTCATAGTCTTGGAGGGCCAAAGCCTATCGTAACAGCACTGGACACAATGAAGGGAACAGTCCCGGTCTGGGTGCAGGTCCATTTAAATGAAGAAACACCCACTCACTGGAGCCAATTCAGAGTTGCCAGTTAATCTAACCTGGATGTCTCTGGTGATATGGGATAAAAAGAGGAGTAAAGATAGGAGGAGAACATTAAAGCTCCAGAAAGGAAACAAAAGGGTGTAGGAATTGATGTTGGATCCATGAGGCAGCAGGGCTAATCATTGTGCTACCATGCAATCCATAAAACAGCAACATGAACATGGCTACAGGGACTAGTATAGGGTGGTCTAGATCTAATTATGCAATTTTCATTACGCTCTAACAATGTGCAACACAGAATGTTGCAGGAATTTGGACTGCCTGCAGTGCATAGAAACACGATCTCCCAAATCAACTAAATGTTTGACCGGACAGGTAGCGCCAATCAACCGAAATTGTGTTGTTTTCCTGCATTGCATTAAGAGTTGTATAATTAGATCTGGACCACCCTGTGTTTATTTAAATATATGCTAATAGAAACATCTTTATATTGGGTAACAGCTGTTCCCAAAGATGGAATTCAGGTAACATCAATTTAATTAACAGCAAAATTATTAATGTAAGACGTATCAAGTTAACAGAAGCTATGACCTGTTGAAAACTGAAGAAAACAAACAGTCAATGACATTACTGGGGAAAAATTAGTGTCTAAGGAATTATAAGATGGCATATCTAAAACACCACATACTAACATCAAATGGCTGCTTTCTCCACCCCATGAATCATACAACAATGGTGTGTTATGTGCTAGCATCAACAATTGCTGTATAATCCAACAATGATCCATTGATATATCTGTTACTATCCATGCTGACACAATTTTCCTCCTTTGATTTGATAAATACACTACCAATTAAAACGATCGATTGAGGTGATGATCAATGCCTGGGTAACTTTTATTAATAACATTGCAACAGCCTCCTGGCCATGAAGATTCACACTGTACAACGTTCACAAGATCAGATGGTATCTAACAGAATATGCAACTGAACGTCTTGTCCAGGCACTGGTCACGTCACACTTTGATTACTGCCACTCGTAAACTGAAGCAGAACATCTTACTTTCAACCAGCCAAGAAAGGCGCATGTCACTTCTCTTTTCAGGTCACGTCACTGGCTCCCTGTAGCAGCACACAAGTCGTTGATGCTTACCTACAGTAGAGAGCAGTTAGTGGTTCAAAAACTTGCTTATATGGAGGCTCTCATTAGGTTCTATGCTCCTTCTCTGCCCACTGAAGCCTACTAATGAATGGCTTCTGGTGATACCACCTCCATATACTTGTATGAATGAGTTGCCCTCCTTCATTTGAAAAGTGTGTTTAAGAAGCATTTGGAGACTTTCCTCTTTTGTGAATGTCTTCCTAATTGCTGATGGTGTTGATGCTCCGTTCTTTTGTAGCTACCTACCTTCCTTCCTTCCTATTATACAGTATCCATCCATCAGTCCATCTATCCATCTGTCCATCCATCCATCCACCTATCCATCTTCCTGAGCCGCTTATCCCAGGGCAGGGTCAACAAAGCAGCTGGTGCTTATCTCAGCAATCATATAACACAATGCAGAAATAACATCTCTACAGGGTAAATGTCCATTGCAAGATTAACACTCACATGCACAAGCTAATTCAACAACTCCAGTTCACCTGACCTGAGTGTCTTTAGACTGTGGGAAGGAACTGGAGCACGCGACGGAAACTTTCATGGACAAAACCCTAGATGTATGTAAGTCCATTGCAGGGCACTGTCGTGCACACTACCAAACTCACTAATACTTGTCAAAGTTGCAGTCGTCATGAAACCTATGCTCTCAGATATTTCAATATTTTTTACTGTGTATATTAAATTGACCCTAGTGAATGAGTGTTTGTGGGTATTGGACTGGCACCATGTCCAGGATTTGTTCTTGCTTGCTGTTATAGGCTCCAGCTTTCTCAGGATATGCAGATTTGAAAATTTAATGGATGGATCAACAATATGCATAGGTGAATTGCAATACAATTTTTGTATAGTCCGCAATCACACAAGAAGTACCACAATGGGCTTTAACTGGCCCTGCCTTTTGACTGCCCCCCAGCCCTGACTCTCTAAGAAGACAACAAAAAACTCCCAAAAAAAAATCCTAGTAGGGAAAAAATGGAAGACCCCTTTCCAGGTAGGTTGGGCGTGCAGTGGGTGTCAAAAAGAAGCAAGTAAATACAATACAATACACAGAGCAAAACACAAGTAATCCTCAATACAGTATGCACAGGTGAATTAGACACTTTCCTCTATCCGGTATTACAGGAATTATCAACATTGATAAATTACCTTTTGGGATATTGTGTAGACAACTGGACATATCCAAGGATGGACAGCTAGGGCAATATTGAAAATGAGCCGAAAAGACAGGGCAAAATGTGTAAAATAGTATAAAAATGTGTTTTGCTCTTGGGCATCCCTAAAGGTTTGGTGAAAATGAGGCATTCTTTTGTTAAAAATTAACCATGCAGATGTGAAGAAAGTGGCCCAATCATCACCCTGTCAGGATGTTCAAATGGCAACGGCAATAAATCTTTCTCCCTTCCTGACAAGCACGACAGAAATCAAAAAGGCAGATGGAATGCTGTATGAGTAGCTCCCCCAATTTAATAATGAGGAAAATTAATCAGCTGCAGCTCGAGATTGGAGCAGCTAAAATCCTGTGGTGTGCACTCTAATGTAATAGATGAAGGCTGTCAAACCTGGGCCGACGCATTCCCTGTGGTGGCCTTGCATATTTTTTTTTTTCGCCCTTTTTCACATACTCATTCACTTTACCTTTCGGCTTTGCGACGAGTTTGTGTTTTAAAAAAAAAAACAAAAACAGATCCATTTGACAGCTTTCGATGCTTTAAAAAAAACACACACACACACACACAGAGGCACACATGTGGAGACCCGAATGAGAGAAAACACAAAAATTATGGCTGTCTGCCTGAAGCTCCATTTGATAAGGGGACAGCAGCCTGCTTGGGTTTTCCACTTTTTCTCCTCTCTCCCTGGGTTAATTAAATGAATCGTGTTGCCTACTTTTTTTGGTCCAATTATTGCACTAAGGAAAGAGGAACAAATCAGCATAGCGGGTCACTTTTTCCCTTTTCATCATTCTAATTCATCCGAAACGCCAGGGATGCACATCTATTTTCAGTGTCTGATTTGCACCTTGCATTTACTGAACCCAGCGTGCTGCCAAAGTGTATTTTATTCTCTCTGGTAAAGGTGCTTAAATGGTGTCGTTTTTATCTAGGAAACAACTGCACATTTGTATTCATTTTTCCACATACATTTCATATGTTTTTCTGTTACACAGTGTAATTTATTCATTTTTTCCTGTCCAAAAAGTGGCATGATGGCACGATGGTAGGTGCTGTTTCAGTGCATCTTCATGACTTGGGTCCAATTGACCACTTGGTTACTTTGTGTGGAGCTGGCATTTTCTCCCAGTGTACATGTGAGACCTCTCAGATTATCTCATTCCCTGCTTGATGGTGAAGATGTCACTTTTACATCAAGCAGTGACTCTAAATTAGCAAAATATGAGTGAGTGAGGTTGTGTACCCAGTTTTAGACGGATTGGTTCCTGGTTTGCACTCAGAGTTGCCAGAATAATTGGCCAGCTGGCGCGATGCTGCACTAATAAAAGTCGGAAAAAGAAAATCAAAGAGAGGATTTATTCAGGTCCTCCCTGCGTGGAGTTTGCATGTTCTCCCCGTGTCTGCGTGGGTTTCCTCCGGGCGCTCCGGTTTCCTCCCACAATCCAAAGACATGCAGGTTAGGTGGATTGGCGATTCTAAATTGGCCCTAGTGTGTGCTTGGTGTGTGGGTGTGTTTGTGTGTGTCCTGCGGTGGGTTGGCACCCTGCCCAGGATTGGTTCCTGCCTTGTGCCCTGTGTTGGCTGGGATTGGCTCCAGCAGACCCCCGTGACCCTGTGTTCGGATTCAGCGGGTTAGAAAATGGATGGATGGATGGATTTATTCAAATTGAAAGCACCAGCGTGGCCTTCAAAACTTTTCCATATTTTCTTCTCAGTTGACACCAATCAAGGGAACACACATGTCCACCTGAGAAATGTTGGGCGGCAACTGGGTTGCCCCTTTAAATAAGCAATAGGTTCAAAAGAGACAGGCGTTTGATGATGCTAAACAGAAAGGTAAGGCAATCACACCTGGAATCTATACTAATAAAAGGCAAAGCCCTCCCTCACTCACTCACTCACTCACTCAGGCTTATTCATTACAGCTTACTTACAAAAGTTAAGCAGGTTTCATTTTGAAATTCTACACGTAACAGTCATAACGGTCGATAACGGTTGACAAAGTCCGCCATGTTGAATTTTCTTATTTATAGCCCCATCTTCACGAAATTTGGTAGGCGGCTTCCCTGCGCTAACCGAAAGCGATGTACGTACTTATTTCGATGGTATGACACCACTGTTGGCCGCCATATTGACCTTTCCGTCACTAATTCTCCAACTTCCCGTGTAGGTAGAAGGCTGAAATTTGGCAGGCTCATTCCTTACAGCTTACTTACAAAAGTTAAGCAGGTTTCATTTTGAAATTCTACGTGTAATGGTCATAACGGTCGACAACATCCGCCATGTTGAACCTTCTTATTTATGGCCCCCTCTTCACGAAATTTGGTATCCGGCTTCCCTGCGCTAACCAAAACCAATGTACGTACTTATTTTAGTGGTATGATGCCACTGTCGGCCGCCATATTGAACTTTTCAACGGTCTTTGTTACTTATGGGCCCATCTTCAAGAAATTTGGTACGCAGGTTCCCAACGCTAACTAAATCCTACTTACGTACATATATACATCCATAGCCTTTTTGGGTCCCCCATCCTTATGCCTCCCACGTTGTTGGCTGCCTGCCTATATAAGGCAGTCCGTCGCTCCGGTCTCTACATTCCCTTCCTTGCTTCGCCACGGATTCACGTCTCCCTGCTGATAATTGCAGCCTTTTTATTTAATCCACGGCTTCTCCGCTGTTTTATTGTTCGTTTATTACGATTATAGTTATTGTGTAGGTATTTTAGACATACTTTACATTGTTCAGGTACCCATTTCCTTTATCGTTCCAACCGTACCCCATTAACATGTCTATCGAGGTGATCACCATCGATCAAAGAACTGTCACTTACCGAGTGGTTTCCATGCCCGGAGATGGCACCTGCCTTTTCCATTCTCTTTGTTACATATTGCATGGCCATATCAGGCTCACTCTTGATATCTGGAGGAACATTGCGTCTTATGTTTTGAATGACTGGGACAGGTTCAAGGTGTGGACTGATGATGGTACAGGAGATAATTATACTACACAAGAGCACTATAAGAGTGAAATGCTTAAGCCCTTCACCTATGGTTCTGCATGTGAGTTGATGGCTGCCGCTGAATTGTTCAGTTGTCGCTTTCAAGTGTACCGAAATGGCCAAATATTTTACACCTTTGGACAACCGCCAATGCCTCTTAAACATCTTAGATTCACAGGTGACGATTTCAGTAATGGACACTTTGATGTTTATGAATGTTTAAACTCTCAAAAGCTGGATGTGATTTTATCGATGAAACCGGTTGTATGCTTACAATGCTTGTCAGATGCCAAATGTCACTTCAACACAACAAGTCCTGCAAATACTGTCGTAATTGAAACAAACCATGAAACTCAAACCGATTATGACAGCAGCAATCCAAGCTGTGAGATTTGAAACAAGATTACTGTTCACATGGCCAACTGTACGTTGCATGCTCAAGAATAAGCTCAGCGCACAGCTTGGTCATATTACAACCGGAGGGCCGAACTGACAATGTGGTATACAAAGAGATCCTTAACAAATAATTATTGTTATATTTTCCCTCAGTTTAAAAAGGTTTAATTTTCTTCTTAATAAAAATTTTAAGGCAGTACTTCGCCGCTGCGAAGCGCGGGTATTTTGCTTGTACTCAATAAATCAAAGAATAGGCCACACTGCTTAGGAAGGAGTTTATCTGGTGGCATGCTCATCATGCAATGAAACAACCCCTGACTTTATAGTCATTGGACCGGAAGGAGTGGAGTCAGTTGTCCTGACTGGGTGGTTTCTCTGGGCTGTGGGTGAAAAAAAGTGTAAGCAACAGTGCCCTTCGTGTCCCGGGGTGGTAGTGATTACCTCAGATGAGCCTGCAAGATGACCCTCTGATGTGCATGCATGACACGGTTTATCCATTCATTCCACTATCTATTCTTCCATCCACAAATCTGTATTTTATACAGTACCTTTCACAGTGGGAGCAATCACTGAGAAGAATAAAATAATTCCAACACAAAGCAAATTTAAATAGTTTGTGTCCTGGGGAAGAGGTCACCAACCACTGCCGCTGCTGTTCTTTACTTCTATCAGGTTCTTATCTCACTTTTATGATGATACAGCTTTCTAAATCTTTTTGATTAGACTTTCTGGAAATAATGAGATGTGTAGTCTTGTTCACACAGAAACATGAAATGATTTGGGGTCTAAGATTCCCAAAACCCAATTTTATATCATCAGATGAAGTAATGCAAAAGAATGAATAGGCTCATGTTTCTATCACTCTGGTGGGCCTCCATCACTCACTGGTCATAATACATGACATTTACTGAAGTGCAGTACCAGTGGAGTTACCTGAAGGTGGAATCGTCCTGGACCATTACACCTCTGGGGTAAGAAGGGATGTAGTTTCCGGTAATTCCTAAATATCCTTACCTTACACTTACTTCAAATCCATTCCCATAAGGTTCATGGCACACTCACACAATTTAAACATATACGTCACACAGTGATCATGACGGCTCTTTCACAGACCCAATATTCTGTCTCTGTCTGTATCGAGTATACAAGCTCACCTCATTCTTAGATTGTCTTTTTTTCAGTTACTTTATTCTCCCTCCTACATCCTAAATATGCCCATTGGTTCCTGCCTTGTGTTTTATTTATTGGGTATCTTCTGATCCCTATTATCCTGACCTGCATTTATCAGATCTAAGAACATTATGCTATTTAATTTGCAGCAAACATAAAGTGTGTTTGTGTTATATACATAGAGACACAGACAATACACACTCAATGAGCAAATTTTTAGGTATACCTTGGGCGACCAGGGGGTGCACCAGCTCCCCAAACCCAACTCCAGCAGACATCAGGCACAAGTCTTTGCAATATACAATGCTTTATTTCAGAGGGAAATGCTTTTCACCCATTTCCCACCAGCACCAAGCATAGCACTCTCTTTTCTTTTCTCTCTTTTCCACCTCCACTCTTCCTCTGGCAAGCTTTGTCCTCTTCCTCCCAGCTCTGGCTTCCGAAGTAGTTGCAGTTGGTTCCTTTTAAGCTGCACCCAGGAGCACTCCAGTTGGCCCATCAGCATGTTCCACAAGTAGTCCCAGGTGTGGCGGAGGCCTGATGTCTCCACAGCTCCCTATGGCGACATCCACGGAACCCAAGGGCTGCAGAGAACTCCCATGAAGTTCTGCAGGAATCCGTGACACCACAGCAACCCAGGGATCCCTGGTCCTTCGACAATATTAGCATCCTGGCCAGGAAGGGTTCCCGGCCATCTGTGAAAACCTGTACACTTGCTTATCATCAGCCAATCATGTGGCAGCAGTACAATGCAGATAACAGGTCAGGAGGTTCAATTAATGTTCATATCAAACACCAGAATGGGCAGAAAATGTGATTTCAGTGATTTCAGCTGTGGCATTATTGTTTGTGCTAGACAGGCTGGTTTGAGCATTTCTGAAATTGCTGATCTCCCAGGATTTTCACACTCAACAATCTTTTGCTCAGAAAGGTGCAAAAAAACATCCAGTGAGTGGCGGTTTTGCAGATGGAAACACCTTGTCAATAAGTGGGGTCAGAGGAGAATGGCCAGACTAGTTGGGGCTGACAGAAAGGCTACGGTAACTCAGATAACTGCTCTGTACATCTGTGGTGAGCAGAAAAGCATCTCAGAATGCACAACACATTGAACCTTAAGGCGGATGGGCTACAACAGCAGAAGACTACATCAGGTTTCACTTAAGACAGCCAAGAACAGAAAACTGGGGTTGCCATGGTTGCACCAAAACCACCAAAACTGGACAGCTAAATACTTGGAAAACGTAGCCTGGTCTGATAATTCTCGATTTTTGATGAGGCACACAGGTCAAAATTTGGAGCAAATAGCATGTATCCATGCCTGCCTTGTGTCATCAGCTCGGGCTAGTGGTGGTGTAATGGTGTGGGGATTGTTTTCTTGGCACACTTTGGGCCTGTTAATATTGATCAATCTTTACTTGAATGACATGGCCTCTTTCAGTATTGTAGCTGACTATGTGCATCCCTTCATGGCCACAATTTTTATTGGCTACTTCCAGCGTGAAAATGCACCAAGTCACAAAGCAAAAGTCGTCTCAAATTGGTTTCATGAACATGACAATGAGTTCAGTGTTCTGCAGTGGCCTTCCCAGTGACCGGATCTAAATCTGATAGAACGTCACTGGGATGTGGTAGAATAGGAGATTCACAGAATGTGCATCTGACAAATCTGCAGAAATTATGTGATCTAATCATGCCAACACGGAGCAGAATCTCAAAAGAATGTTTCTGATAACTTGTGGAGTCCATGCAATGAAGCATTTGGTTTGGAGCAAAAGGAGTCGCTACCAAGTATTAGTATAGTGGTCCTAAGAACTTGCTCAGTGAATGCAGATGGCACCTTGGAGTGTGAGCATAGACGATGTACTAGCTGGGGACATATTGCAGGTGACTGACCTACATTGTTAAGAATTTACTCTACATTTTTTATCTTAATAAATCTTCAAAGTAATTTATGTGCCAATGTAACATTTATATACCAATGAAATGGGTACTGAATAAGTAGCTTATTAATAGGCCACATCATTATTTACTTCTTACTAACATAAACAAATAAAAGTCTGGGCATCATGTACAATAATTTATTGCAAGTAATTTATTACTTTTGTTAGTTACAAAACACTATCGGGATTCTGTATACTGATAATTTACACAGTTTTACATTTCTGTTAAACCAAAGAATTTCTAAGTCACATAGCTTACAGTGCCTTTGATGTCCAGACGAGGAGTAGAAGTGATGGCTCTGATTTACATATTGGCTAAAATGAAAGCAAGTTACCACAATGAGTTTCTTTCAGGGTGATGTATGGAAGTCATTCTGTAACATGCTCTGCTTTCTAATGGCATGAAGCTTACTTGCTGTATTTGGGAGAATGGGAGACAGAGAAATCAAAATAGTTTAATACATAATGAACATTTAAGCACAATATTTAAATATTTTTACAGTTAATGCCCTTAAGTAGGGAAAATGGTCTTTTTACTAAAGAAACTACACACTGAGACATGATGTACTATTTCTGGCTAGTCATGGGTATAAACGAAGGACATACTGGGTTGTATCTTTCTGTCTCCACATCAGTGTAATAGGTTACTGTCCAGGTTAAGTCAGGTAGGCGTGTTAATGAAAAAGAATAATAATTAATTACATCTCTAGAGCACTTTTTCTCATCACTTTTCATAAAAAGAAGGGAAAAACTTCAATCACCACCAATATGTAGCACCCACCTGGCAACCATTCTTGTGCCAGTACGCTCACTACACATTAGCTCTTAGGTGGTGAAGGGGTCAGTGAGAGAGATAGCCAATGAGAGACATGGGATAATTAGGGGACCAAAATGGACAAGGCTGTGATGTGCAGTTTTGCCAAGACACCACTCTTTTTGAAAGATGCCCAAGGATCTTTAAATGACCGCAGAGAGTTAGGACCTCAGTTTTATGTGTCATCCGAAAGATGGCTCCATTTTCACAACTCAGTGTCCCTGTCACAGCATTGGGGGAATTGGGATCCACACACAAACCACAGGGTTAGCTCTCCCTGCTGGCCTCACCATCACCCCTCTTCAAGTAGCAACCCCAGCTTTTCCTTAGGTGGTCTCCCATACAAGTACTAAGAACATGCTTACCTTCAGGTGGATGACCTGTTCTGAAGCACATGTGGCAAGGCTGTTGTCCACCAAATTCCTTTCTGTCACTTTGTACCACTTAGTTTGGGGTACTGAAGAGTTTATATGCCAGATGTTCTTTCTGACACCATCCTGTTTTATTCACTTTTAATGACAGCACCAGTAGAATAGGAACATTGGGCACCTTACTCCATTGTCACATTGATGGATCCAGTGTTCTGGACTTGATGCTTCTGGGATAGGCTCTGGCCCCTCTGTGACGCTAAGCTAGATTAAGTGGCTTTTAGAATATTATATTATGTTATTTTATTGTCATAGATACTATAATAAGAGGACAAGACTTGGGGCACCACTGGGTGGATCCCACTTAATTGGCACGTTAGAAAAGCCAAAAAATAAAGAACAAATTAAAAATGGTTTTGGCCAGTGAGCTGATCATCAGATACATCTTAATCAGACAGGAGTCAGAGACTGATTGGAGACTTGCATTGTCACCAGCTCTCTTATATCCCAGGGCCAGAAGGGGCTCGACTTCCTGTGGAAGCAGAAGTGACGTCACTGGTCCCTGTGCCTCCTATCTTCAGTTCTCAGGGCAAAAGAGGGAAATGAATAAATGACAGCGCTAACCCAGGACCTGGGGTGGAAATACAAGTAGCATAAAAGCCATGTTATGTTTCAGCCAGAATTCATTCCCAGCTTGTGTTCTAATTCCTGGTTTATGTCTTTTTTGTTCATTTTTGATTCTTTTGTCTATGTTGATATTGTTACATTCGTATTTATTTGTATTCTGTGTTTTTTATTAGTTTTGGGCATATTTATTTATTTATGTCTATACTTGTTCTGTTCCATGCACTTTGTAGGTGGATCCCCAAGAGGTGGGGCCACCTATCTAACTCAGTCAAGGGACAGCCCTCAAGTCTATATAGGCTGAGGAAATACACAGTCCTTTGTGGTTCATTGAATGTGCTTGGTGGTGTTGGTGAGTTCATGTGATTATTGATGTGCACTTGTGTATTTTTTAACTTCTATCCTCTGTTTTTGGCTTTGCCTTCTGGATTTCTGCTTTTGGAACTCATTTGCCTTTGATTGCCTTTGTTGTTTAAGGCAACTCCTCCTGGAACTTTTGTGCTCTCTGGAGCTTCCAGTTTCATGATATATTTTGTAAAATAAGTATTTTTATTTATAAAGTTTCTTTGCTACTTTTACCTTCAAGCCGAAGGTTGATGGATCCTTCCACTTGTGGAGCTGTTTGTTACAGGTTTTGGTACTTGGTGCTTAGGAACCCTCTAGTTCTTGACACTATGAAGATGGCTCCTACTAATGTGTTTTGACAGTATACATATTATAATAAAAATTATAACCGTTTTAATGAATTAGTTATGTAAGTGCCTAACAGGATGGATGGGTATCCCGACCAGGAGAGGAGAAGGTTCCTTACCCAAGTGGCCCCAAGTGGATGGACAAGCGTTCCTACCGGACATGTTGATAGTGCCTTCTATGGCTAGGACGAAAGGGAAGGATAGGGAAGACCTGGCTATAAGGGATGTTCATTCCCCCAAGACTCTATGGCAGCATACAGGATATTGGTACCCATTCGGACACCAGCAGGGAACACTGGGAATTGTAGTCCAGTAATGCAGCCCTTCTGGGGTTCATGTGTGTCTCAAGAGGGCACTGCAGAGAGATACACTTCATGTTATGGGCAAACGTATTGGCACTGGAAGTACTCCTGGGTCCTCAATAAAGGGGGACACAATGCCTTGCCCAGGAGAGTTGGAGCTGGGAGTTAGGAAGGCAGCACTCAGTTGGAAGAGAGCAGTGTGGTAGAGGGATGAGAGGAAGGAAAGGAGAGAAGAAATGACTTGTTTTGTGCTTGTTATTACAAGGTATTTGTAATAAGCACCCTTTATTACCCGGGACTGTCTTGTGTTTTTGTATTTTGGTGTTTGGGGTCCTCTGGTGCCCCCTAGCCTTTGCAGTATCTGTAACTTATGGTTTCGTGTAATATGAGTTCCCACAAACTCCTTCCAGAAGAGCAACAGATTTCATGGGATGTTATGAAGGCATGTTCCATTTTGTCCTGTTTTAAAGACTTAAAGGCTGCATATATTAGACAGTAATATGAATTTAACTTATGCTTAATCCCATTAGGGACACTTGCATTGTTGATCTGTTTATCTGGGTTTTTTTTTGTATTATCTGTCTAATCATTTATTTTCTTTGTAATTGTAATTCTTTTACTTTGTTTAACTTCTTGTAAAGGAAATTTCAGCGTTGGTCTTTTCACGAAAATGTGCCATGTCAATAAATGTTGTTATTTCTGGATATTTTTAAACCTGAGCCTCCCCTGTGTCCTATTCTATCCTTTATTAGTGGCTAGCTTTTCAGTTTGTGCGGTTGTTCTATTAATGAGTATGCCCTAGATATTTGATCAATTATCTGTCCCACAACTAAGTTAACTGACTATTTAGATTCATAAGCCATCTGTAATGCTCATTAAAAGCGAGCTTAGCTAGAAACTTTATGTCAGTGCAGAATTTCAAGTCCAGTGAGGAATCGGGGAAGAATAAAGCCGTGGCAGTTTCACGCAGTGTAAAGCTGTGCAAAGATAAAGCATCTTCGCTTGGGTGTTCTGTTTATAGGAGGCTTCCTTCTGTTTTGAAAACGGGCCTTTAAGTCGTAAGCTCTTTTACAGCAAGTCTCCACTTCAGGCCAGTTGATATTCACCCTTCTGAAATGAGAAATAAACAGTGACAGTGGCTATTCTGTTATGAAAAACATTTGCTGACTATTACAGATAATCTTCTGTGGGTTTTAATGAGAGAGATTACTGTAGGTGAAATACATTTTCAAATCAAAATTGAATTTCATGCTGCTTTATCTGCCGAAGGTCATTATGTGGCCTTCAAATCTTATAAATGTAACAATCACAATGGAACCAATTAAATATGGGACTAATCCATGTAATTTGGCAATAATAATAAAAAGGAGCCCTTTGTATAGTTTATTTAAATCTCTGTAGTGCAGCAACATTATAAAGAAAAATGGTCTTAACATGACATGTTTAAGTTTTTTAAATGTTTTTTTCTTCTCTAAACTTCTTCTTCTTTCAGCTCCTCCCGTTAGGAGTTGCCACAGCGGATCATCTATTTTTCTTATCTAAACTATTACTACTTTATTTAATTATTTCCTGCTTCCTGAAGTTTTCCTCTTAATTCTGTTTTATTAACTACCAATAACAGCGCACTCCATGATAACGTGCAGTGAATACACTTGTCTTGAGCATTCCTAGTTTTCATCCTCTTTCTCTGTACGTTTAGCATTCATTTGCTCAGAGGTTGATGCGCCTGCTGCTTCCTGACCAGCTCTTGTTTTCTCCACCCTAGCAGCCCATTTCTTCTCTTCTTTTGTCGGCATTTTTTTGAGTTAAAACTGATTAAGTCAGTGTTTGTGTTGCTTATTGTGTTGCTAATTACTTAGTACATTTTCTTTAATTTTTCACTTAAGCTGGCATGTAAGTCTTCAATCTGCCTCAAGAATGATTTACACAATTTTACATTTCTGTTAAACCAAAGAACTTCTAAGTCACATAGCTTACAGTGCCTTTGATGTCCAGACGAGGAGTAGAAGTGATGGCTCTGATTTACAAATTGGCTGAAATGAAAGCAAGTTACCACAATGAAGTCGCCACAGCGGATTATCTTTTTCCACATCTTCCTGTCTTCGTCATCTTGTTCTGTTACACTCATCACCTGCATGTCCTCTCTCACCACATCCATAAACCTTCTCTTAAACCTTCCTCTTTTCCTCTTCCCTGGCTGCTCTATGCTTAGCATCCTTCTCCCAATATACCCAGCATCTCTCCTCTGCACATGTCCAAACCAACGCAATCTCACCTCTCTGACCTCCCAACCACTCAAATTGAGCTGACCCTCTAATGTCCTCATTTTTAATCCTGTCCATCCTCATCACACACGATGCAAATCTTAACATCTTTAACTCTGCCACCTCCAGCTCTGTCTCCTGCTTTCTGGTCAGTACCACCGTCTCCAACTCATATAACATAGCTGGTCTCACTACCATCCTGTAGACCTTCCCTTTCACTCTTGCTGATATCCGTCTGTCACAAATCACTCCTGACACTCTTCTCCACCCTGCACTCCACTCTCGTTTTCACCTCTCTTCCACAATCCACATTACTCTGTACTGTTGATCCCAAGTATTTAAACTCATCCACCTTCTCCAACTCTACTCCCTGCATCCTCAGCATTCCACTGACCTCCCTCTCATTTACATACATGTATTCTGTTTTGTTCCTACTGACCTTCATTCCTCTCCTCTCTAGAGCATATCTCCACCTCTCCAGGGTCTCCTCAACCTGCTCCCTACTCTCGTTACAGATCACAATGTCATCAGCAAACATCAGTCCATGGGGACTCCTGTTTAATCTCGTCTGTCCACCTGTCCATCACCATTGCAAATAAGAAAGGGCTCAGAGCTGATCCCTGATGTAATGACACCTCCACGTTGAATGCATCCATCACTTCTACCTAAGCCCTCGCCACTGTCACACTTCCCTCATACATATCCTGTACAACTCTTATGTACTTCTCTGTCACTCTTGACTTCCTCTTACCACAACTCCTCTCGAGGCAACCTGTCATATGTTTTCTCCAGGTCCACAAAGACACGATGCAACTCCTTTTTGTGAAAAGAGACAAAACAGAGAAAGAAGTTTTGGGGATCCATCCCATATATTGTAACAAGGAATAGCTCAATTAGCAAATAAAGAGTAATCATATAGGACTGAGTCAGAACGTGACTAAATTGGAGAGTGAAGTAGTTGGGTCTTATAGGTGGTGGGCAGGAAAAGGCGGGTTCTCAACAGAAGTGAGATCAGTAGGATGGTGTGATCTGGCAGCAGAAGTGGCGTGGAGCTCTAGCTTGGCTTCCCTTCTGGTGATCTGTGGAAGAGGGAGAAAAGGTATTAGTGTACTTCATCAACTCTTGACTCTGCGTCATACCCTCAGATAAGCCCTTAGACATGCACATGTGTGTGACACTATATATATATATATATATACATATATATAATATATACAGGTATATATACAGTATATATATTGTGAACTCTGGCCCGGACACACACAGACGGACAACATAGTTTCACCCAACACACCGTTTATTTACAATATTTACAAAGTCTACCGTGCTCACAAACCCCAGTGCCTCTTGCACCGATCCCCCAATGTCCAGGCCACACAGTCCTGTGCCTCTCTTTCTCCTGGTCACCTCCAGTCCTCACTCCAGCTCCGCTCTTCCACCCGACTTCCGCCAATGACTGGAGGGAGGCGGTCTTTTTATAGGAACCCGGATGGGCTCCAGCTGCTTCCGGGCAATCTCCCGCGGACACACCCCCGTGTGGCGGAAGTGCTGGCTGCGCACACGGAAGCCGTCCGGGTGTCCCCTGTCATCTTCCCCCCGGCACTTCCTGGTGTGGCGGAAGTGCCGGGCTCCCGGGATAATCAGGCACTGGGGCGCCGCCTGGTGGTGGCCACGGGTCCCTACAGGGCTGGGCTTTCAAGCCCTGTACCCGAGGCCCCCAACATAACCAGGACGGACGCCCCTTCGCGGTCTGGAGGAGGCACAAGCCCTCCTATCGTCCTCCTGGGCATCCCGGCCGGGGACCACAATATATATATATATATATATATATAATTTATTTATCATATTTTTACCTGTGAAAAGTTTCCTGTGTCCTCTGATTTCTCTTTAGGAATCTCGGAGACTGCCTTCTACTTATATAAAAGGCACTAACACAGCTGGTGTAAACACAGACACAGGGGTTGCCCATTCTAGGGGTTTTCTATTGGAATGAGAGATCATAAAAGTGATTTTAGCTCTTTCTGTGGAAGGGGATTAAAGTTGAAGTTCTAAAGTTAAACTTATTATGTTTATAAAAAAGTCTTAGTCTTTAGTAAGTACAATAGAAATTTATGTTGGAGTGCTGCTGTGGCAACATCAGCAGGAGCCTCCTTATTATTTTTCTGCTCCCTGCTGTTAATTCTAATTACTGCAATACTGTATATAATTTAATTCCACTACCTTACAGTACAGTATATTAAAACCCTTCATTTTTGAAGCCTAACTGAAAACCACTTCCTCTGAATTTCTAATGGCGTGTCAACATATGACTGGTCTTAGATAATGTGATGGCATTTTACAGCAGACGTCCTAAGATGTTATGTGCAATGCATTGTAGGTCATGTGATATAAACTATACTGTAAATAAGGCAAAGTAATAAAATGGTAGACAAAGAAGATGTTATATATTATAAATGAGACACAGAATGAAATGTGCCAAAATTACAAAAACAAAACTATAACAAAATTATCTAAAAACACAGAACTGTATCTGAGAAGGCTAAAATTGTATTCCAGATTTTCATTAAGATTATTCCAGGTTGACTTTGGTTAAGCACAGCAGTTATCACTTTTTATAACCAAGATCACATCTCTGACCTGTAACTAATGCCGCCATCTTCAAGTTTGTAAGTGCGCGTGTCAAGGGTTCCCTGAGAGTCCTTCTCTGTCGTTATCCCTTAAGCGCCCTCCACAATCAGCCCGATGTCATAGTCACCAAGTTCTCTTCTTTGAGTCACGATAGCTAACAATAATGACTAATTGGTTTTGTCCAGCATTTTTATACATGACCTTAAAAATGATGCATTGTTGATTTTTTAAATATTGTGGCAGACAACCGGGAACCTTGCATCACTGGGATGCCTAGAGAAGGGAAGGACCAAGAGAGAGGCAATTCTCCCCCGGGATGCAAGAGGGCAGCCCTCCTGGATTTTTTCGGGACCACGGACTTGGAATTTGGAAGCTCAACCCTATGGAGCCCCGTGGGCGGTCCCGGAGCCAGTGCCACACCAGGAAGTGCTGCAGGAAAATCATCAGGGTGCACCTGGAGCACATCCGGGCGCCATATAAAAGAGGCCGCCTCACTCCATTCAAGGAGCCGGTGTCGGGATGCAGATGACAGAGCTTGCGGGAGAGGAGTGGAGGTAGCAGAAGAAAGATATAAAAGAAAGGAGAAGTGAATAAAGAAAGGACTGAGCAGTATTTGGGCTGTTTGGTGCACTGTGCTGTGTGCAGGAGAAAACAAAAGAAAATTGTGTGTGCTGTTTGGACATTGTGAGTCTGCGGCTCTGTCTGCGGTGGGACTGATCTTCCACACTATCTTAATAAGTGTAGGGAAAGAACCTGCCCTTAAATAAACATGTCTGTCTCTTATTTACGTGAGTGTTACACTATTTTATCATTTAATTATCTCATCTGATCTCATTCTTGTTCCCCCTTAATCCAATGCAAGGTCAAATCTATCCTGGCAGCACGTGTGCACAAAGGAAGAAGGTGCCAGTCTGTTACAGGACTCATTCTTGCAAACACACCCGCATTATGGATTAATCAAACCTGAGTGTCTTTGGGTGTGTAGGAAGACAATCAGATTACCTGGAGGAAAACCCACACAGTCACAGGGAGAACATTCAAGCACAGGCTATCCACTGCACCCACTGTGCCACCATACTTTAACTGTACATCCCCAAATAACTAGAAATAAAGTACAACACAGACTTTTAAATATATGATATATATCTATTAGGCTGATAGAGAGAACATGAACACAAGAAGACCTCATATAATTTATTTGTGTTTACTCTCACTCTCTTGTCCTCATATTACATCTGGATTGGCAGCAGGCCTGTTGTTCCTGTGATATTGTTTTCCGTGTCATCTTAAATTTCTAATTCGCTCTATTGCTGTCTGTCTGACACAGTTTCTGCTTCATTCGTAATAATCTAAAAAAATAGTACCAGCACTCTTTATCTACTGCACAATAAATAAAAAACAATAAGGGTAATTCTTTCCCTTCTGTTTACAACATAAAATGAAGATGGACCCTACTGCATGTCTTTAGGCTATGATCAGAAAGAGTTATTTTCAATTTATTTGATGGCACCTGTTAAATTGCAGACTTTTGGTGTTGGGTTAGTTCGAGTACAAAGTGTTTGTTATTGTTTCAGTTGGTGAACTCCTGTGCATCTCCATCTCAATTAACTTTAAACACTGTCATCTGCAGTTCCTGCTCTTCAATTTCTCTTTTGTCATTCGCTTACAGCAAGGGGTCCATTTAGTGAAGCTAAACTGAAACAACAGCACTGGGAAATGATGAACCAGTAATTAGATTTTTTTCTTTTTTCTGTTTATTTTTTGTTACCCAGTGGTACATTTGGTTCAAGCCGTGTCTTACAGATGATGCCGATAGCAATTAACTACCCAGCGTCTCCACTCTTTGTGTGTTTTTCCTGTGACTATGGGCCTTGTAACTTGGAAATTGTTGTCTTGCCCACTAGGAATTCAACCATATATTTTCTTAACTATTATTCTGATTATTTATTGTTATTTTTATTAATAGTATTATTATTATTAAAAATAATAATAATAAATCAGTATTAATTTTACACAGCACACCTTGTATAGTCAAATCAATATTCTGCAAAGCAATTACAAGTATTATACTATCTACATCAGTGTTTCTCAGTCAACCCTAGATGGGTTGTCAACTTAAGCTTACTGTAATGTTATGGAGGGCTACTGACTGCAGATTTCAGTTTTGTATTTAGTTATAGGGACATGTTGCTCCTGAGCACTGAGGAATTAAAATGACTGACATTAAAACGACAGTTCCAAACAGATGACAACCTGTTATACAATGCACAGTACACTTCATGAAGAAAGCCATCAGGCATGGACAAGGACATGGATCAAATGCCACATAGCATCACCTACTCTGAACTTCTCCAATGTCTATATATATATAAAATCCAACGTCTGTATGTCTATCCACTTTTCACAAGACTTCTTTCATTGTGTTAAGTATTATAGTTCGGTTGCAGCACCGATGTATTCACGCAAATCCGAGAGACAGTCTGCAGGCTGAGGGGATGGGGAGGCGGGACCTCAGGAGAGTGGAGCAGGGCGGGGCCTTCTTCACTCACGCACCAGCCTCCGTAGTTGCTCTACCTCTCGCCATGTGTTGGAGTGTACCTTGCCTCCACTTAGCTAGCGTTACCTGTTATCATCTAGAGATTGTTAAAGAGTAATGTTTGACATTTCCGTTTTTCACGAGAGAACTACTTAACGGATTTAGATCTGTTTTTTTTCTATAATTTGCTTGAGCATTCCGGTTAATTTTGCGACTTCTCTCATCCCACTAAGTATCATAGTTCGCTTGCAGAAGTGATATATTTGCGTTAATCCAGGGCATAGAAGCTGCGGGCCAAGAGGAGGGGGAAGCGTAGTGTCAGGAGTCGAGAGCCGGGCAGGGTCCTATTTACTCACGCGCCAACCTCCATTCGAATTGGTGTACCTCTCGCCACGTTTTGGAGAGTATCTTGCCTCCGCTTAGCTAGTGATACCTGTTTGTTTCTTGATTTTTAAAGTTTCTTATGTTTCACTACTTCGTGGGCAGATTCATCCTGAAAACCTGAAACTGACAAGAACGTTAAAAGAACATACTGAGATTTTCTGAGGGATAGGCTTACTTTTACCGTGGACCCTTTGACTTAAATTCTTTTCTTGTGTTTCAGGTCTGATTGCTGTGCAATTTGTCTCCTGGTATTTGACATCTTCAGCTACATCTTTCTTCTGGTTACTTAATTAGCAGGGTGTTTTACCGCTTGTTAGGCATTATGGATGTAAGAAGACGAGAAGCAAAATGACACCTTTTTTTGGCTGACTTAAAATACAATACGATACAATTTATTTTTGTATAGCCCAAAATCACACAAGAAGTGCCGCAATGGGCTTTAACAGGCCCTGCCTCTTGACAGCCCCCCAGCCTTGACTCTCTAAGAAGACGGAAAAACTCCAAAAAAACCCCAGTAGGGAAAAAATGGAAGAAACCTCGGGAAAGGCAGTTCAAAGAGAGACCCCTTGTGACGATGTGGGTTCAGCTCCATGCTCCCATCTGCTGTACGGGAGCCCTTGAACCCAACAACGTCGATAGTTATAACCGAGATGAGCTAGACAGTGAAGCATCAACATAGGAAGGGGATGATGTAAAAAGTGCAAAGTGCTTTTATTTACAATCACAAACAACAAATACAAAGTGTTCAATTAAAGTGCAGTGGTTCCCAAAAGTCTTCATCAATAAATAATCCATAAAAGAAAAAAAAAAAACACAATCCTTTAAAACGAGGTTAAAACGTTGCTGGAAGCAGTCCTTTAAAAACAATGACGTGCCCGGTGCTTCTTCTACACTAGCGTCTCACCTACTTCTCCTGTTTGGGCCCTACAGCAGACGAGATGCTCTCTCTGCTGCTGTCCTTTCTTTCCTCAACACAGGTCTGGAAGTCTCCCGATCCTGGCTTCGGTCTGGCACTCATCCCAGGCCCGAGACTTGGAGTGCTTGATAACCAGGACGCTCACACCAAGGACTTCTCCACCAAGCCTCCCAACTTGGTGGAGCCTTCCTGGACTTCCACGGCCAGTCGCCCTTCACTGGTCACTCCCGCTACTCGATCACTCAGCGGTAGCGACCACTACTACAACTCCTGGGTGCTGGCCTAACACCCAGGCTTCCATACAGCTGCCTGCGAGGATTCACTCGCTCGCTTGCTCACCCGCACCAGCTCTCTCTCTCTCGCATCCTGCTTTCTCCAGCCACCTCCGTTTTTTCATCCTCTCTTTCTTTCTTTCCTTGTTCTTTTTGTTCCTCCCCTTTCCTAGCCGACTCGCGCTTCTATATATTGAGAGGGCCATAGCAGCTGCAGCACATTAGCTGCAAATTAGCAGCCTCAGGAACAATCACGGATGTGGGCAGTCCCTCACCTGTGCACTTAGGTGAGAAACGCCCACACCACAGATCGCCCTGAAATCCGCTACAGCCACCATGCCCCCTCGCTAAGCCGCAAGCGCGGTGATTATTTATTTTAAAAAACTGGCCTTTACTGAGAGAGCTCTGGACCCATAACACCACACCCCTTTCCAGGTAGGTTGGGCATGCAGTGGGTGTCAAAAAGAAGGGGGTCAATACAATACAATACAATACAATACAAAGAACAGAACAAATCCTCAATACAGTATAAAATTAAAAATTTTAGAAGTACGTAGCAGAATTTAACAGTGGATGACATCACATAATATGATTTGGATTTGTTTAGAGTCCTGTAGACCTCATCCATCAAACTGCCTCCCCCATTTGGCCATTCCACAGCTGAAACAGTGCTGGGTCAGCCAATCCAATGAAAGGACCTCTCTTTCCCATGATTTCTGCGATCCTCCATCAGGGATCACTTTACCATAGGCAGGCACAACAACTTGGCAGATGGGTCATGGCACCAAGTGCCACATTTGAGTACTGAGAAGAGAAACAGAAAAGGAGAGGGTTAGTATCAAATTTTAACTATCATATTACTTATGTTTTAGTGCTAATGACTTTCAACAGAGATGCAGTCTGTACAGTAAATCAGCAGCTCTAGTCAGGATATACTAAACTGAAGTAGTGAGTCTTCAGCCGGGATTTAAAAGCTGAGACCGATGGCGCAAAAGATTATTATATGCAAGTTTTCGTTACATCTTGCCTGAAGAAGGGGCCTGAGTTGCCTTGAAAGCTTACATATTTTAATCTTTTTAGTTAGCTAATAAAAGGTGTCATTTTGCTTGACTTCCAGTTACTTAATAAATATTAACGTGATTCCAGCTTACAATGACATAACTAAGTTAAGGGTTAAGAATTTTTGATGCAAATCATAATGAAAATTACACAGTAATAAAACAATTATTAACGTGTAAATTGATCGAGCAGTCCACATGTATTTTATGGACTTGGACTTTCGGAGGTCCTCTGGGTTGTGCTTCAGTAATATGGGCTATCGGGCCTGCTGTTCCAGGCTATTTAGTCCCTGTATATGCAGTGAGAAAACTTGCTTCACATTGCCAGCAGTAAGTCGGACTTGTTGCCAGTGAGTGTGGGACTCTGCCAGGGCTGCCTTTTGTCACCATTTCTGTTCAGAATTTTTATGGTGTGCACTGTTGAAGTTTGAAACCAGTTGTAAAGCAGCCAGGGCGAAGAGTACCACCTCCAAGTCTGAGATCTTGCCTCTCAGCTAGAAGAGGGTGGTATGCCCTCTTCAGATTGGGTAGGAGGTATTACCTCAAGAGGAGGAGTTTACAGGTCTTGTTAACGAGTAATGGAAAAAGGAGTGAGAGATTGACAGGCAGATCAGGGCTGTTCCTGCAGTTATGCAGATGTTGTTCCAGTTAGTTGTGGTTAACAGGGAGCAGAGCTGAAAGGCAAATCTCTTGATTTTCATGTCAAACTACATTCCTACCCTTACCTATGGCCACCAGCTTTGTGGTTATTGACCTAAACTACTAGATAATGGATACAAGAGATGGAAAAGTTCTTACTTTGGAGGATGTCTGCACTCCACCTTAGAGATAGGGTGAGGAGTGCAGACATTTGTAGAGCCTCTGCTCCTACACATTGAAAGAAGCCAGTTAAGATGCTTCTTGAGGTGTTTAATTTATATCCAACTGAGAAGAGACCGTGGGGGAGACATCCCCCAGCTGGCCTTGGAATGCCTCAATAAGAGGCAATAGTTCTACACTACTGCTATATAATTTGTGAGGGAAAGCCCTCAGAGTGTAAGTAATGGGGTAGATAGAGTACACAGGGCATCGTCTCCCCTGGATCGCTAGATGGCAGCCCCCCTATGTTGCAGCAGCACCACAGATTCCCACAGGGTATCATGGGAACTGGAGTTCTTTGGCTCAGCCCTGTTGGATTCCATGAGTGCTGCCAGGGGTTGCTGTAAAGACCAGCAAGTCCTACTTTATAGGACTTAAGTCTTAACCAGAAGTGTTCCCAGGCCTAGCTTTTGGAACACCAGAAGTACTTCTGGGGATTACATAAAAGGAGCTGACTGCCTCAACTCCATGAGCCAGAGTCAGGAGGATAAGGATGAAACTTGGTGGGAGGAGCGAAAGAGGCAGAGAAAGAGAGAGAGAAGAAGACAGAGAGATACAGAGTGCTGTATATTGTGTGCTTTGTGAATGTAGCTGTGGTGTGGGAAACACTTGTTAGCAAAGAGTTTACTATGAATAAAAACCTGTGTGTTTGGGGAGCTGGAGCACCACACCTGGTGGTCACAAATTATACAGTACCTGCAGCTTGACCAATTCAAACATCAGTTTGTCAGTACAACAGCAACAGTTCCAAAATATTTAATGAAATGGTGCTCTGAGGCTAAGGATCTGCACTGGTATCCCGAAGGTTGCTGGTTCGAATCCCTGTCACTGCCAAAAGAGATCCTACTCTGCTGGGCCCTTGAGCAAAGCCCTTAACCTTCAATTGCTCCAGGGGTGCTGTACAATGGCTGACTCTGCGCTCTGACCCCAAGGGGTATGCGAAAACTAACAAATTCCTAATACAGGAAATTGTATAAGGCGAAATAAAGAACAAAAAAAAAAATTTCAGAAGTCACCAAAATATGAGCAACCTGGGTGCAATTCGAATAGAAAGAGAGAGATCAGTCCACAGCTTTGGAGAAAGAATGGGAAACGATGTCCAGTCTTGGTACATCTTACAACAGGTGGGCAACAGACAGGCAGAGTGAGAACAGAGACTTCTTGAAGGGACAGATGGAGAGTCCAAAGACTGGAGATGAGACTGAGAAGCATAGCCATTCAGAGAACTGTAAGTCAAAACAAGAGTTGCAGCAACAGGAAACCAGTGGAGAAACCGAAGCAGAGGAGTGTCTGGAGTGAAATGAGGAACTCCAGTTGGATGAGCTGGAGAGGTTGGATAGCAGCCAAAGGAAACCCCATCAGAAGAGAGTTGCAGTAGTACAGCTAAAGAGAACCCGTGCCTGGGCATGGAGTTGAATGGCAGAAATTAGTGAGGAAGGGTCAAATCCACTGAATATAAGGAAGAAAGAAATGGCATGATTGGTTCATTGAAGAAATATATCTGATGAATAAAAGTGTGGAGCCCAGAGTCATGCTGAGATTCCTGACTGTGACTAATGCTTAAAGGGTGACACCTTCAAGGGCAATGCTTAGAGACAAATTCTGAGGGAGGAAAACCAGAAGGCAAATACAGGATATCTGACTTTGACAGGTTAAGATGATGATTTTTCATCCATGATGAGATGGCAGGGGGACAGCTGGAGATCTGGGCTGAAACAGACTTACATGCACTATGTACATATTTTTACCCCAAATCATTTAGGTTTTTACTTTTGCATTCTCTTTGGAACATGTAGAGTCTTTTGCAACTGCTAATTAATCAGGATTTATTTTAGTCATCATCTTAGGCAGTGTATTCCCATCTTGAAAGCTGCAGTCAGTGCTCCCATTCATCTTAATTTAATTTTTATTTTCAGTGATTTAAATAAAAGACTGGAAGAACTAATTAACTTTGTCCATTGGTATTATGTTACATTACACCTACAGTGCATTGAAAGGTTCAAGGCTACAATGATGTAAGTAAAGCAGCCAAAGCGTGATTGCATAAGAGCTCCCACTACAAAGCTTTTATATATAAAAGTTGTTTTTTTATGTTCAACCTTCAGAGATTTCTATACACCATAAAAGAACTGCCAAGGAAATGAATAAAAAATAAAACCATAAGTCATACTCAAAAAAGCTGTTCAAAGCAATCAGGGCAAGGCATTGCAGACAATCCTGTCTATAAGACCCCTCTAAAAAATACCATAATTTTCAGCAGAGGAAAGGTAATAAAGAACAAAACAGGGCAGAACCCAGAAAACAGTGTAGATAATGAAACTGCAAATTTAAGGGCAAAAGCCCACTTGCATTCTCTGATCCAGCAGAACACAAACAGAAAAAAAAAAACAAAATGGAGTTTGATCATCACTGTCTATATAAACACGTCTACAGACTTAATCTGCATTAAAATATAAAGCAACCTCTATAATACAGTAGCTTAACTTAACTATAATGTAACATAACATAACATTCCCAGCCCAATAATCCAATATAGGTTCATGGTGACCTGGTATCAATGGGTGAAATTCAATTCATTCAAATGTTCAATTCAATTTTTTTTATTCATTCATTTTCTAACCCCATTTATTCTGCTTATTTCAGACTCATGGAAGTCCATAATAGTGAGCTTGTCTCCCTACAGCACCCTCTCGTGGCACCCAGTCACCCCAGCAGGGCTGCTCTGCCGGACTACATATCCCAGCATGCCTTGCTGGCTTCTTACTGTGCACTGACCTCAAGGGTTGCTGCCATCTAGTGTGTTGGGGGAATAAAAAACCTCCAGCAACTTCTTCTCTTTTTAATGGGCTGTCCGTCCACCCTTTCCAGTCTTTCCTTCCAGATCTGCTCCCTCTCCTGGCCAGAATGCCCATCCAGCCCATGTGGCATCTACAATGGGGATACGTTGAAATAGAAAACGAAGCTTAGGAAGGGCATTCATAATGACAGTGTTATTTCTCCCTGATACAATTGTTTTAAATGCGCAATTCATTTATTTAGTGGTGATGTTTATACCTTTGTGGTAAACCATCAAGATCAAGAACCTGGCCCCAAAGTACAGTTTACCTAAAAGAAGCATCTGTGATGTAAGTACATACAGTGCATCTGGAAAGTATTCACAGCGCATCACTTTTTCCACATTTTTTTATGTTACAGCCTTATTTCAAAATGGATTAAATTCATTTTTTTCCTCAGAATTCTACACACATAATGACAACGTGAAAAAAGTTTACTTGAGATTTTTGCAAATTTATTAAAAATCTAAAAATTGAGAAAGCACATGTACATAAGTATTCACAGCCTTTGCCATGAAGCTCCAAATTGAGCTCAGGTGCATCCTGTTTCCCCTGATCATCCTTGAGATGTTTCTGGAACTTCATTGGAGTCCACCTGTGGTAAATTCAGTTGATTGGACATGATTTGGAAAGACACACACCTGTCTATATAAGGTCCCACAGTTGACAGTTCATGCCAGAGCACAAACCAAGCATGAAGTCAAAGGAATTGTCTGTAGACCTCCAAGACAGGATTGTCTTGAGGCACAAATCTGGGGAAGGTTACAGAAAAATTTCTGCTGCTTTGAAGGTCCCAATGAGCACAGTGGCCTCCATCATCCGTAAGTAGAAGAAGTTCGAAACCACCAGGAATCTTCCATAGAGCTGGCCGGCCAACTAAACTGAGCGATTGGGGGAGAAGGGCCTTAGTCAGGGAGGTGACCAAGAACCTGATGGTCACTCTGTCAGAGCTCCAGAGGTCCTCTGTGGAGAGAGGAGAACCTTCCAGAAGGATAACCATCTCTGCAGCAATCCACCAATCAGGCCTGTATGGTAGAGTGCCCAGACGGAAGCCACTCCTTAGTAAAAGGCACATGGCAGCCCGCCTGGAGTTTGCCAAAAGGCACCTGAAGGACACTCAGACCATGAGAAACAAAATTCTCTGGTCTGATGAGACAAAGATTTAACTCTTTGGTGTGAATGCCAGGCGTCACGTTTGGAGGAAACCAGGCACTGCTCATCACCAGGCCAATACCATCCCTACAGTGAAGCATGGTGGTGGGAGCATCATGCTGTGGGGATGTTTTTCAGCGGCAGGAACTGGGAGACTAGTCAGGATAAAGGGAAAGATGACTGCAGCAATGTACAGAGACATCCTGGATGAAAACCTGCTCCAGAGCGCTCTTGACCTCAGACTGGGGCGATGGTTCATCTTTCAGCAGGACAACGACCCTAAGCACACAGCCAAGATATCAAAGGAGTGGCTTCAGGACAACTCTGTGAATGTCCTTGAGTGGCCCAGCCAGAGCCCAGACTTGAATCTGATTGAACATCTCTGGAGAGATCTTAAAATGGCTGTGCACCGACGCTTCCCATCCAATCTGATGGAGCTTGAGAAGTGCTGCAAAGAGGAATGGGCGAAACTGGCCAAGGATAGGTGTGCCAAGCTTGTGGCATCATATTCAAAAAGACTTGAGGCTGGAATTGCTGCCAAAGGTGCATCGACAAAGTATTGAGCAAAGGCTGTGAATACTTATGTACATGTGATTTCTCAGTTTTTTTATTTTTAATAAATTTTCAAAAACCTTAAGTAAACTTTTTTCATGTTGTCATTATGGGGTGTTGTGTGTAGAATTCTGAGGAAAAAAATGAATTTAATCCATTCTGGAATAAGGCTGTAACGTAACAAAATGTTTAAAAAGTGATGCGCTGTGAATACTTTCTGGATGCACTGTAAGAACGTAAGAAATCTGACAAACGTCAGGAAACCATTCAGCCCATCAAGATTGTTTGTTTAGCTAACAGCTAAGCTGTCTGAATATCACAATAAGATACTTCTTAAAAGTTGTCAAGTTTTCTGCTTCAATCACAAATCGCGTCCCTTCTGGTTTTTGTTACTGTAAATAAATAAATTTAGGTTCAAGTTCTTTACATTTTGTACACCGTATCAAGAGATTCTTACTTGCCAATCTAACAGTCAGTCAGCCATTGTCCAACCCGTTATATCCTAACATGGGGGTCTGCTGGAGCCAATCCCAGCCAACAAAGGGTGCAAGGCAAGAACAAACCCCAGGCAGGGCGCCAACCCACCGCAGGGCACACACACAGCCACACACCAAGCACACACTAGGGACAATTTACGATTGAAAATGCACCTAACCTGTATGTCTTTGGACTGAGGGGGGGAAACTGGAGCACCCAAAGGAACCCCACACAGACACGGGGAAAACATGCAAACTCCATGCAGGGAGGACCCGGAAAGCAAACCCAGGTCTCCTTACTGCGAGGCTGCAGTGCTACCACTGTGCCACCGTGTTGCCCCCAATCTAACAGATTCTACAATATCATTATTTTTGTAAAAAATTAAAATAAACTTCAAAGCAGCTCAAATTTTGGAAACATTGTCTATGACGTTCCCCTGTACAAAATGGAAATCCGCAGAAAATTTGATAAGTTAAACGGTGTGGATTTACATGCTGGACAAACACAAATAGGGATACAAGGCTTTGCCTGGTGCAGGGAAACCAACTAAAGTTTGGAATAAATGTCCCCCAGTACAATTAGGGACTCTGTGCAAAAGGTAGTGGAGATTAAGTTAAAGGAGTGGATTTACTTGGAGCTGCTCAGGGTCAGGGCACCAGTTCAGTGTTGATGAGACATTTGTGCAAAAAAAATGGCTGAGATAGGAAATTGGGGTGAATTTGTAGGGGACAAAAACACATTCCCATTAAATTTTAGGTAACAAAACAATGATGCCCTATTTTCTTACTTGTTGTTCAAGTTGAGGATCATAAGCTAATGCATTGATGCCCTTAATAATCTTCCTCAGACGTTTGCTGCTTTTATTACACTTGCTACCAGACAGCGTGACATTTGGTAAACTTTTGTTAAAAAAGAGGTAAAAATGTTCTGCAGCTAGACACAATTAATTAAATTAATGAGGCACCAGGGTGGCGTAGCGCATTAATAGTCCTGCTTTGTGCGTTTCAGAAATAGATTGGAGTCATTCAGCAGTATACAAAGTATATAAACTAAGAGTGTAAAATCAATTTTCCAGCAGTTAATTAAAGCCATTAGTCTTCTTTATGGCTTAACACTGTTGACCACTTCCTATATTTTTAGCAGTATTGCTTAAATATAAAATCTCCTTGCAGGCACAGAAAATTCATATTTCTGCTTGGTAGAATCTGCGAAAGCAAGCTGCTAACCTAGGGAGTTTCTTTAAAAGTGAGATAGAAATTTGCAGGAAAATGTGTACAGACTAAGGACACAGCACACATTGGCAAATACATTTAAAATTAAAGCAAGAACAATTTTCAATAAAAAAAAACATTAGCGATATACAATAAAGCTCAAAATGTATAAATATATAAATGCCTTGTTTAATACAGTTGTCAAGATTTCTGATAGTTCAATCAATCTGTTTATTATTGCAATTAGTTTTGATTGGCAAAATTTGCCAAAGCATATTTTGCAGTGAAAATGCTGGATTCACCGGTGATCTTGCTTACTGAAGTTTTTCCTGAGAATTTGCCATGCATCTGGCTCAGATGACCTTTTCTTCTACCTCCCATGATTCTTTGCGATGCCAGTGTGACATCACAGAGCTGTTTCAGCCATGTTGGATAGGGATGTCACTGCCTAATCTGTTCTTCCTGACTGATTTGCATTGTACATGCACATAACTTTCACACAGATGTACTAGAAGTGTATTCTACACTTTACATCACTGCTCGATTTTCTCAGTGCATATGTGAATAATTTATGTTGTATACACACATGCGTAATGTCACTACCAAATATGGGTACTCCAGCTAGATTTGCACCCCACATGCATTTAAACAAAAGAGAAACAGTATTTTATCTGACCATAATGAGAATATTATAAAAAAAAACTTTATTGTTTTTCATAGATTGAGTAAATGTTGAGTCTTCAGTGCTGGATTAAGTTTATTATGCTCCTTGCTATGTAGCGTAGATCGAGTAGTAACAAGGGTGGCCCCATGAATGTATAACGCTGATCCCTTGTAGCACAGGCTCTGTGGTCATTAGTTAGAGTGATAGGGAATCACAGCTCTACAGCAGCTGATTAGAAAAAGAATTATCGGTATACAGCATCAAGCACATACTGCCTCAGCCATGCCTATTTGAACTGCTCTCATATGACAAATGCTTCAGAGCATTTCCTGTACGGACCTCGTGGTTCAGAAACAGTGTCATCCCAAGAACTATAAGCGCACTCAATCAGTCTATCAAGTGCTTCTTGTAGAACTGTTTTTACTTATAGGTACAATTACCTCACTATAAACTTATGATACAGTTATAATATTGCAGAACCTGAGCCGCTTTATAAAGCGTGACAATATCATTTTTAAGATGAAATGCAGCAAAATATGTTTATTATATTATACAGAACTTTAACTTTATTTATATATTCTATATTGTTAATAATTAAATATGTGAGGACACGGTATCGCAGTGCTACCAACGATCTGGTGCCCCATTCAGGGATTGTTCCTGCCTCGCGCTGTATTCTTGCTGGGACTGGCGCGACACTGAAAAGACAGATGGATAGAATAATTAAACAAGTACTACGAAGATATTTCGGTGTTCCTTAAAAATTTTGAAGAATCAACGTTCTCAGCTTACAGTTGGCTTAACGTCTATTACAGAGCTGATTGTATGGTGATTGGGTATTTGGAGAAAGAAAGGGAAGGACAGGAATTCGGGGTTAGTACGTTTGAAAGAGACAGTACTGCTGCAATAAATTATTTCATCGAAGGTTGCGCACGGCGCAGCAAGCATCTTGCGGGGAGCAGGAACAATCTGTGGACAGGGCACCAGCTCTTCACTATCACTGCGCCACCATGTTTCTATGTTTAATACATGCTTTAATTCCTATCATCCTGAAAATGATATCAAGTATACATTGCAGTATTTAATTTGTTCAAAGAGCTGTACTATCACGAATGTAGTGGATTGTGTGTCCTGTCAGAGGAAGAGAAAGCCTGTTTAAAAAGCACGTAGTGATTCACATACATAGAGCACATAAAAGATCAATATAAAACAAAGCATTTAACGTGCTACTTTAGGGATTTGAGAAACTAGTAAATTAAATGATTTTAAGATGAAGTTTATGATGTTTTACTTTCATGCAGAATAAACTATGTGATTAAAGTGGAAATGTTGAGATTAAAGTTGTCATTTCAAGCTTTTTTATCACTGTTTCCAAATTTTTTTTTCTTTTCTCTGTACCCCAATTCATATGACACTCAGACGGTGGGATACGACTTGCCTTTTCACGGCAACTTTGATATCTGACAACTTCTTTTTTATTGAGGCACTATGTGGCTTCGTGAACTTGAGCTTTTGAGTGTCTCTGACACTCTTATGTCACTCGATCAACTTCCTTTTGTTGTTTATATCACTGTTTCAACCAACAAATAGTACATTTTTCCTTGCCTCCACTTGGTATTCGCTGAAATTCTTCTATTTCCCCCGTGCTTTTGCCATTGCCTTTTTACAGAATGCTGAGCTTAAGGGCTATTTTAATTGATTTGCATATTCAAAGAGGCGTAATTCTGGGAGGAGTTTGAGAGTGGCAGCAGGCACGTGCACATGCGTTACTTTTCACGCTGACTGGGATTTATGGAGCAGAACAACGTGGAAGTTGGTGAACGCACAGATTTATGCATCTGTATTTTTTCGTGCATACACACATTTACGCTTTTGTCCATATGCCATGTTTTAGTGTGAATTCTACGCATGACGTTATGCATGAGGCCCCTGGTTATTGCACCATATCACAGATCTCTGTTGTTTTTCATTGCTTTTCATTGCTTTGCATAAATTGAATTCTTACTTTTTCAAATGATTAAGTCCTTAAAATGATGCCACAGGGTAGGTTATATGTAAACATGCCAGCATTTCCAATTATCTTTTAATAACTGCCTTGGATAAAGCAATACAAATTGGAAATAAATAATGCCCAATTGTCTGATGGCACACTTTTGAGCATCTCACGTTTTTTATTCTCACCACAATATGCACAAGAAAAGCAAAAATAGCAACAATAATATTTATGACATTTGCATAAAAATATAATTGATGCTGCTAAAATAATAACAAGAAATAGTAGTTAACAATTGACACCTGCTCCTTGTCCTCTAATACGATATCAAACTGAAGAGTGAACACTTTATGGAACTTTACTTAACAAGGACTTGTTTGAATGAGGAACAGGGAGAGCACAGCACAGGCCAAGATGGCTACTTCATATGCAATAATGTTATATCTTTAGATGTTGGAGCGATTTGTCATGTTGCCAGCCTTTGTTGCAACCTTGTTGTCTCTTAGTTTGTTTTTGTTGCTGGCTAGCAGCCATTTTGATTCTACCACCACCTACACCATTGCTTGCCATTTCATTTAAGCAGTTACTTGTACCATCATCTCCAGGTATTATTATAAAAAAATCCTCCTCCAAGTGCGGGCCAAATGACACCCTGTTTATAACAGAGCTCATTGCAGTCAGAAGAGTGATAAGCTTAGTTAAAAATAACAAATATTGTCTGTGAGATATGTAAATTAATATGATCACTATATATGGTTCAGTTTTAATGTCTAACATTAGGACATTGAAGAATGTAATACTATGGAGACCTCTTAGAGATATCTGAAGCTTGTCATTTAATATGACTTGTAGTCCACATCCTCATGCTGAAGTGCAAAACCCATGAATAAACAGAAAAAACAGCAGGGAATAACATCATGGAATAAATTAAGCTTTTTGGAAAACAATGAATTCAGACTTTAAAAAATGCAATTAATCAGAACTGTTTTATTGCCAAGAAGATTAGACTTACCAGGCCATACTGTAAGTGGCTTTAATATAAAGAAATTTGTTTTGTCCAGTATCAGTTTTTATGTTATTTATAAAGGTGCTATATAAATAAAATGTATTGTCATTATTATTATTGTTATTAATTGAATTAGTAACAGAACGTATTTTTGAGATGCCTCCTTATCATGAAAAATGTTTATGCAATTACTTATTGTTAGGGAAAACTATAAAAGAGAACTAGAGCATGTAATATGAATGTTTGAAAATTTGAAGATATGAGAATTGTGGGTTGGATACTGCTCCAGACAGAAAGATCTGTAGATAATACAAATATTTACTCTAGTTAAAGTGAGATCATTTCCTATTTATTCTCAAATAATTTCCCAAATATTACAAAAAGATTTTCTTCAAGACTCACACATATAGTGAAATGTGATTTAGTTTGATGGTTATTTCAAAGTTTTTTTTTTTTGCTTAACACAGGTCAGCAGCTAAAGTGACGGATGGCTCCCAGTATTTTGTCCTTTTGATGATCACAGATGGAGTTATCTCTGACATGGTCCAGACAAAGGAAGCCATTGTTAATGTAAGTTTTGATTACTAAGAATGGAACTGTTGAAAAGTGGGAATTCTCAATACAGTATAGTTAGTAGTTCTCTCAGTACAGTTGGTATACCACATAGCAGTAAAACATATTGCTGCCTAAACTAGTGCGCAGACCTAACACTAAAGTTAGTTTGAGCTTGTGTCTCCAGTCAAAGGATGTACCGATGATTAAAACAATCCATTCTAGACTCAGACTTCAGATCCAGATAGGTAGATAGAAAGAAAGAAAGAAAGTTCTTTCTTTCTTTCTTTCTTTGTCCCCTGAGGAAAATTTGTCTTTGTACAGAAGCTCTTTAAATAAATAGATATATCCAATGCTTTGCTAATTAACAGTGAATAGTGAAAAATGATATAATTTGAAAGAAAAAGGCTGTCTATAATGAAATATTTAATGATTTTCCAACCAACCATCCGATAGGTCATGCTCTGAATAAATATGAAGGAAAGAAAGTGATACTTCTCAATAAGTGCAAAACTTTCATTGACTGAACCATTTTTGAGATCTAATGAAGACTCCCAAGGTGGGGTGGTGAATACTTCCTGTGGATTTTATACTGTATGTGTTTTCACCAGCAAATAAACTATTACCACCCAGATAACTAGCTTTAACAATCATTTTTATATGTAGCCTAAGGCTTTTGCACAGTACAGAAGTTCGGGGTTGCAGGTTGTTGAGCCTGTTTTAGTTGTATCAGGCCAAAGACGGGAACAAACACTGAATGGGACAACAGTAAGAATACAAATTAATCAGCTTGAACAAAAAAGTGACAATCAATACGTGTAAAACGCAGAAGTCTACATAAAGTTTCTCCAATTGCAGCTAGTAAACTTGGTGCTGTACTTTTGCATGCTGACATCTAGTGCGCATTGCCCCACTAAAATTCCCTTCAGCTAAACTCAGCGGTTTATATATAATTAACACAAATTGCACTGAACATTAATTACTCACACTAGAAGGGGCTGTGTAATTATCTATCCTCTGCTCCATCCCCCATATGCACACACATCTGAATATATGCTTCTTTGCCTTCAAATGTCTCATAAATGTCACAATTACAGTCTTGTCTATCCAGAACATATGCTAGTTGCTTGTTCCACACTTTTTCGTAGCAACTCTCCAATTCCCATTGTCTCTTCAGGATAAACATAATGACAACAAATAAGCATATCACATAAGGATAAGCACTACTCTGAAAAGCAGGCGCTCTGTATGCATGGGCTTTGCTAAGAGGTAATGAATCGTGAAACACATTTACATCAGGATAATTTACAGCTGCGGAGGAGTTTGGCTGTAGGATGATTGTTTTTTTAATTAAAGAGCATCAGGCCGACTTAAATCGAGGTCTAGCTGTTGTCCAGCCTGCTCTATTAAAAGGCAAAAAGGTTAGGTACTGTAAATATCCACAGTGCTTAAGAGTTTTATTCTTGTCTTGATGGTTTTGGAAGAATGTAGTTAACCGTTCTGCTACCTGCTGTTTGCATCAACTAAGTAGCCTTTATTTTGTTTAATGTGCGTTATTTCAAAGGTTTTTACAACTATCTTTCAACAACAGTACAAAAGGGTCAACTAATGATCTAAGACATTTCAAAGATTTATTTAATATTCCCAATTTTATTTTATATAAAGACAGCTATAGTTAGCACCACTACCTCTTGCCTCATTGATTTGCCTCCCATATCCCAAATATTGGCATTTTTGGTAGATTGATGGAGTGGCACCGTGTCCAGAGTTGAATTCTACCTTATACTAACTACTGATGTTCATAGGCATCATCCCTGAACCGCTTTAAATGAATATTCCATCCAAAACTGATATTTTTCTTACATGTTACTTTCCCCATATAGTTTGTATTGATGGTCAAGAAAAAAATTTTAATGTCATGTTTGCAGGCAGAGCAGAAATAAAAAGAGGTTATGATTTAATACAAGCCAATGGTGACCAAGGCTGTACAATATGAAAGACAGAAAAAGAAATCTCACTATATTCATGTTGTACAATCCATATGTCATTTATCCAGTCATTTGCTGAAAACGTACAAAGCACTTGCAATATTTGCTAAAAAATTGTGAAACAGGTACATTTGGGAAAAGTCAGCACACATCGTAAACAGAAAAGTAAAGTCACATGGGATTGACTCTTTCCCTCGTTCATTGGTCAAGGGTCCTGTCTCCAATTCAAAAGCACAATTCTGTATGAAGGAACTTACTGTTGTGGACTACTTTTATTTTCCAGAGATATTTATTTAAAATTTTTATTAAAAATGCATGCATTTGCACAATGTAAGCACTGGATGACGTGACATGTGGATTTATACAACACAAAAGATTTTTTTCGTGGATGTTGTTATGTTGTTTGCTATTGTCCAGAGCTGATCACCAGTGACTCCTGTTCAGTCACAAACATTGTTATGCCAATTCCCTGTGAAAATATGAAATTAGATTAGATTAGATTTGATAAGATTAGTTAAACCTTGTTAATCCTGGGGGGAAATTTAGATGTATACAGCAGTAGAAACATTAAAGCAAGAATATAGACTCACAGGACAAATAATACAATCAATCAATCAATCAGTCAATTGATTAATGAATAAATGTATATTGTGCAGCTATTTCAAACTGAATTTAAAGAGTATATCCTAAAATTCTTTCTCAGCTGTCACTATAATCTGAATATCATATGTAATATATTTAAAATATATAAATCTACTAGCAAAATACCCGCGCTTCTCAGTGGTGAAGAACTGCATTCAAATTTTTATTAAGAAGAAAATTAAACCTTTTTAAACTGTGGGACAATATGCCAATAATTATTTGTTAAGGATCTCTTTGTATACCATGTTGTCAGTTCGGCCGTCCGGTTGTAACATGACCAAGCTGTGCGCTGAGCTTACTCTTGAGCATGTGACGTACAGTTGGCCATGTGAACAGTAATCTTGTTTCAAATCTCACAGCTTGGATTGCTGCTGTCATAATCGGTTTGAGTTTCATGGTTTGTTTCAATTACGACAGTATTTGCAGGATTTGTTGTGTTGAAGTGGCATTTGGCATCTGTCAAGCATTGTAAGCACACAACCGGTTTCATCGATAAAATCACATCCAGCTTTTGAGAGTTTAAACATTCATAAACATCAAAGTTTCCACTACTGAAATCGTCACCTGTGAATCTAAGATGTTTAAGAGGTATTGGCGGTTGTCGAAAGGTGTAAAATATTTGGCCATTTCGGTACACTTGAAAGCGACAACCGAACAATTCAGCGGCAGCCATCAACTCACATGCAGAACCATAGGTGAAGGGCTTAAGCATTTCACTCTTATAGTGCTCCTGTGTATTATAATTATCTCCTGTACCGTCATCAGTCCACACCTTGAACCTGTCCCAGTCATTCAACACATAAGACAGAATGTTCCTCTGGATATCAAGAGTGAGCCTGATATGGCCGTGCAATATGTAATAAAGAGAATGGAAAAGGTAGGTGGTATCTCCGGGCATGGAAACCACTCGGTAAGTGACAGTTCTTTGATCGATAGAATTTCTTGAAGATGGGCCCATAAGTAACAAAGACTGTTGCATCATACTACCGAAATAAGTACGTACATTGGTTTCAGTTAGTGGAGGGAAGCCGCCTACCAAATTTTGAGAAGATGGGGCCATAAATAAGAAAGTTCAACATGGTGGACGTTGTTGACCGTTATGACCGTTACACATAGAATTTCGAAATGAAACCTGCTTAACTTTTGTAAGTAAGCTGTAAGGAATGAGCCTTGCAAATTTCAGCCTTCAACCTATACGGGAAGTTGGAGAATTAGTGATGTTGGAAAATTCAATATGGCGGCTGACAGTGGCGTCATACCACCGAAATAAGCACGCACATTGGTTTCGGTTAGCTAAGGGAAGCCACCTACCAAATTTCGTGAAGATGGGGCCGTGAATAAGAAAGTTCAACATGGCGGATGTTGTTGACCGTTATGACCGTTACGCGGACAATTTCGAAATGAAACCAGCTTAATTGTTGTAAGTAAGCTGTAAGGAATGAGCCTGCCAAATTTCAGCCTTCTACCTACACGGGAAGTTGGAGAATTAGTGACGTTTGAAAGTTCAATATGGTGGCTGACAGTGGCGTCATACCACCGAAATAAGTATGTGCATTGGTTTCGTTAGCGCAGGGAAGCCGCCACCAAATTTCGTGAAGATAGGGCCATGAATAAGAAAGTTCAATATGGCGGACGTTGTCGACCGTTATGACCGTTACGTGTAGAATTTCGAAATGAAACCTGCTTAACTTTTGTAAGTAAGCTGTAAGGAATAAGCCTGCCAAATTTCAGCCTTCTACCTACACGGCAAGTTGGAGAATTAGTGACTTGTGGAAAATTCAATATGGCTGCCGACAATGGCGTCATACCACCGAAATAAGTATGTACATCGGTTTTGGTTAGTGCCGGAAAGCCACCTACCAAATTTCATGAAGATGGATCCATAAATAAGAAAGTTCAACATGGCGGACGTTGTCGACCGTTATGACCGTTACGTGTAGAATTTCGAAATGAAACCTGCTTAACTTTTGTAAGTAAGCTGTAAGGAATAAGCCTGCCAAATTTCAGCCTTCTACCTACACGGCAAGTTGGAGAATTAGTGACGTGTGGAAAATTCAATATGGCTGCCGACAATGGCGTCATACCACCGAAATAAGTACATACATCGGTTTTGGCTAGTGCCGGGAAGCCACCTACCAAATTTCGTGAAGATGGGGTCAGCCTTCTACCTACACGGGAAGTTTGAAAATTGGTGACGTTGGAAAAGTCAATATGGCGGCCGACAATGGCATCATACCACCGAAATAAGTACGTACATCGGTTTTGGTTAGCACAGGGAAGCTGCCTACCAAATTTCGTGGAGATGGATCCATAAATAAGAAAGTTCAACATGGCGGACGTTGTCGACCGTTATGACCGTTACGTGTAGAATTTCGAAATGAAACCTGCTTAACTTTTGTAAGTAAGCTGTAAGGAATGAGCCTGCCAAATTTCAGCCTTCTACCTACACGGGAACTTGGAGAATTAGTGATAAGTGAGTCAGTGAGTCAGTGAGGGCTTTGCCTTTTATTAGTATAGATATATATAATTTTTTGGTGGCACAGTCTTTCATGCAGGTTTGAAATTACCGTGTTGTGTTTCTTACAATGTCTAATTCCAGAAGATCATGCACTCCAATTCAGTACAAGAGAAATTAAATACTTTTTTACTTTCTTGTGTACAAAATATAGGGAAAGTATTGTAATCGTCCAGAAATTCAGTGTTGAGATTTTGATGAATCTCAAAGTTTTAGACCTCCCTGACTTTCTTACATATGAAATATAAGGAAAGCATTATAATCATCCAAAAATTCCATTTGGAGATTTTGATGAATCTCGACGTTTCAGAACCTCCCTGAGTCCGAAAAAAACATTTTTGGAATTATGTCTGTGTGTCTGTTTGTGTGTGTGTCATGGTTTGGGCCTGTTTGGCTGCATCTGGGCCAGGACGGCTTGCCTTCATTGATAGAACAATGAATTCTGAATTATATCAGAGAATTCTAAAGGAAAATGTCAGGACATCTGTCCATGAACTGAATCTCAAGAGAAGGTGGGTCATACAGCAAGACAACGACCCTAAACACACAAGTCGTTCTACCAAAGAAACGGTTAAAGAAGAATAAAGTTAATGTTTTGGAATGGCCAAGTCAAAGTCCTGACCTTAATCCAATCGAAATATTGTGGAAGGACGTGAAGCGAGAAGTTAATGTGAGGAAACCACCAACATCCCAGAGTTGAAGCTGTTCTGTACGGAGAAATGGGCTAAAATTCCTCTAAGCCGGTGTGCAGGATGATAAAAAGTTACCGGAAATGTTCAGTTGCAGTTATTTGGGGGGGGTCACACCAGATACTGAAAGCAAAGGTTCACATACTTTTGCCACTCACAAATATGAAGTATTGGATCATTTTCCTTAATAAATAAATGACCAAGTATAATATTTTTGTCTCATTTGTTTAACTGGTTTCTCTTTATCTACTTTTAGGACTTGAGTGAAAATCTGATGATGTTTTAGGTCGTATTTATGCAGAAATATAGAAAACTCTAAAGGGTTCACAAACTTTCAAGCACTACTGTATATCTATATATATATATATATATACAGTATATATATGTTGCGTAGATTACTGTCAAATAATGCAAAGAGTACACAACACGTGCTTCACCCTTATTTGGGCTCATCAGGCGTACACACTCCACTGCTCCCCTTGTGAGGATCAAACCTCGGACGTCAGTGTCAGAGACGAAGTCCCTTTACGCTGTGCCATGGCGTGTGGTTCATTTATTTAAACTATGCAACATTCCATGATCTACTTCTCTCAACTGAAAGAGAGTCCGCAAATACCATTTTTGGAATTATGTCTGTGTGTCTGTGTGTGTGTGAAAACAAGATGACTTGCGTACACTTTCACTTAGGTCAACCAAATTTTGCATACAAGTATTAGGTACAAAACTTAGATTTCTATAAACTTTTGGGATATTTCTGTTAACCGTAAGTGGTACTTTACCTTTTATTCATGCAGCTGCAGAGTCCGATTTATTCAACTTAACTTTTATAATAATTGTTCAATATATTATTAATTTAATATGATTTATTGTTGATGGTTCTTTAATGTACATAATATAAAAATATAATTATTGTCTTGCGGTTTACTCCTCAAATATCCATCCCCATATCTGAGTATATAAGATAGGAGACCACTGCCAATTTTTTTAAGATATAAATGGAATTTTTCATTGTTATAAAGTAGGCTTCAATGTGTTTCACAAACCCGGGTTCAATTTCTGCGCCTGGCCCTACTTGTGTAGAGTTTGCGTATCCTCCTCGTTTTTGCTTTAGTTTACTCAGCATATATTGGTTTTCTAACACAAAGCAGAGATAAACATGTTAAGTTGATTGGTAGCTCTACATATCCCTAGTAGGTTTGAATGTGTGTGAGTGTGGCCCACAATGCACTTGAATCATGTTAATAATGTCACCTTCATGGCTGCCTAAAACCTGATAATGCAAATAAATAAATGGTTGCCTTTGACAACAAGTTGCCCTCTTAAAGTCTGTCCAGCCAGCCCTTCGTTTCAAGCCCACATAATCCAGTTAGAGGGGCACAAGGTAGGAGCAGGCCTCACAGACATTGAGCGTAAGGCAGGAACCAAGCCTGGCTGGAAACTCCCTTAAACGACTAGCGGAATATACTGTTTCAGCTCAGAAGAATGCAATGAATGGAAAGCTACTGTATGCATGTATCACTGTGTCTTTTTAAATTACAACAATATCAAATAATCTACGATAAACAAAAACATTAATCAGTCTTCATTCAGAGTATGCATTTCATAGTAGTATTTGTATTTACGCAACAAAATGTAAAAAACTCGTTTGCTGTACTACTGGTAGAAAGAAATCAAATATCTAATCAGTATAATTCCAAAGTGACTCAATATGTAATAAATGGCAGCTTATAATATTAGAGTTTGAAAAACATGAAACATATGTTACTTACAGAAAACAATAGCTCAATCCATCTTTATTTGATGTAACGCTTTGCACATCTTGATTTTGTTGTTGTGTATTGCTCAATTAAAGATCCTTGTAACGAAACTGTCTTTGAAACACACAATGTGACTGCAGTGCTTTAAAGCACCACTCCAACAAAGCAGCTTCCTTATCTCTATGTGCGGCTCACAGATGACACTTGAGATTTCACAAATTTCAGTCTTGCACGTACATTCCCAAGCAGTGTATGGCATAAAGCTGCTCCATTTTCAATAATAAGGGCAGTTGGGAAACATGCAGAAATGAATGAAGTGAATGTGTACAGTAGATCGTAATAAACACACACCAGAAACTCCAATCTGAATAGCCCATTTAAAGAATGCAGGCGATGCAGATGATGCAGATGTGTGTGTTTATAACACGGCATTCATCTCAGTACTACATTTAGGCGTGCAAGTACATCTGTCATTTAATCCATCTCTGTCGCTCTACAAACTTTTGATATTCTTGGTATTTATTTATCTTCGTCAGTTTTTACACACAGCCAACCATATGTTACTTGCCTCAAGAGCAATCTCAAGACCAAAAGTTAAAGTAAAAGTTCTTGATGAAGAAAAGCAAAGAAAACTAAATAGCGTGTATAAGGAAGTTTTTTTCTACTTAAATCTGTTATTTAATTCAATAAGGTGTTACGTAAACATACTACAAATATATATATGTTGCATAGTTTGCTGTCAAATAATGCAAAGAGTACGCGACGTGTTTCACCCTTATTTGGGCTCATCAGGCATACACACTCCACTGCTCCCCTTGCGAGGATCGAACCTTGGACGTCAGTGTCAGAGATGAAGTCCCTTTACGCTGCGCCACGGCGTGTGGTTCATTTATTTAAACTATGCAACATTCCATGATCTGCTTCTCACAACTGAAAGAGGGCCCCGTGGCAGATGTTTGCCGAATGGCAGACCAACCACATGTGTTACCTTGTAGTTAACCACCCATACAATAAGGTCGGGACTCAGACTACGAATGCAATGAAAATATATATATATATATATATATACTGTATATATTATATATATATGTACAGTATATATATATATATATATATATATATATATATATATATATATATATTTTCATAATATATACACAACAAGCATTTCAGCATACAAATTACATGTTGTGATGGGCGGTGCACATGGGTTGGTGTCCTGGACTGGATGGCGTAAGTTCCCTTACCTGAATGGGAGTCCAACCCTTTGGATGCACAAGAAGGAAGGCGAGGATCATCCTGCTTTGACCAGGAGAGAGGCAGAGGATGCCAGTGCAGAAGTGGGTACGCTTGTGTCCCATCAGGGTTGGACCAAGGAGCAATATGTTGCTGATAGGCCAGTATGATAGACAACCAGTCAGGGTTACATGCTGCTTCAACTTGCTAGGTGGCAGCATCCTTAGGCAACACCAACTGTATGGACACCTGCAAGACATGCTGGGAACTGTAGTCCCTTGGGTGCCACCAGGGTGTGCTGCAGGGATCCATGATCCCTACTTTATGGTAGAGATGACCCCCGAAATTTCATGGGGGTTACATTCTCAGAGCACCTGCGAATTGTGAAAAAACGCAAATTTTGGATGTGGTCAAAAAAATGCCTATTTTTATAGTTTAAATTAATATGCCCTCAAAACACTTTTATTTCATTTCAAACTCAGTTTAATACATTACCCTAAAAAAGAGAATGTAAAGGTAAACCCGTATACTATACAGTGCTGTACTGCCATGTCTCCCGCAGTGTTAGAATGTAAAATACCAATGTTACACTTATGTATACTGCAATTCATGCAAGCGCATTTTCTTTGGTATGCAATGTCATTTTCTTTGGTATAAGTAGGGTAAATACGTAATAATTTAATTCAATAAAAATACAGTAATATGTACTCACCAATAATGAATGATATTGATAGAAGATGATGATGATGATGATGAATTAGCTGTGCAGTACGATGAAGGTATGTAATGAAGATAATGACTGCCCAGCAAAGCAGAGGATTTACAGCTCCTCAGATGGCTACTCCGGCATAACTTTTTAGTTCTGGGAGCAAATCCAGTAGTTTAACCTTCTCTTAGACTGTCTTAAACTTTTTTTGGCGCTTAGGTTCATTGCCAGAAGCCTTAGGGCTCGTTTATACTTCACGCTCAGACTGCGTACTCACATGCATCATGGCTGTCACACACTCCCAGTGTTCATTTGACACGTCCTGTGAGCAGGTCCTCAGAAATTAAGTTGCGGTACCAGCAAAAAGTCTGTGGGCACAGTGTGATGAAAGTTGGAATGTGACATCAGAGTCTCTGTTTACTATCTACATGTGACAGAAAGCCGCTTTGAGGATCCTAAATCGATGTACTTGCGTCAATGTTTGATGAATGGTTCGATGTGGTGAAGCAAAATGCGGACATACAGATGCATTTATGGTGCTTTTATATTCAAGCGTCGTATATCCCCGATTGTAATAACATGATACGTTATCACATACCATCTTTTGTGTCGTTTTTTTTTTACAACTTCACAATAGCATCATGTACAGTGCTGTATTTGTGCCACAGACAACAAAATTAAGGACATGGTAAAAAGTGTATTTTGTGATTAAAGTGGAAATTTTGGCTTTAATCTCGAAATGTCCACTTTAACCTTGTAGTTTACTTTATCATTAAGACCGTCGTAAACATCATCCCAGTTTTTAATCGCTATGGGCTTCTTGGACCTGACAAAAGAGGCAAGCAGCAATAGATTACCACACAGAACACATTAAATGTATGATATTCCAACTCTCTGCCCTTTTAGAATTCTTAGATTTATACTTGGTATCACTTTCATGGTTAAATGCATTAAAGTAAGTATGTTACATTTTATAGATAAATCGGTAACTTTGTTTAAATAATGAATACTGTTACTAATTACACACATGGGGGTGACAGGGTGGCGTAGCAGTAGCACTGCTGTCTCGCAGGGAGTCATGTCGCTGATATTCCCTGCTTGGAGTTTACATGTTTTCCTGCTGGGTTTCCACACTGTGCTCCAGTTTCTTTCCAAAGATATGCAGATTTGGGGATTTGGTGCCGCTAAAATGACTCCAGTGTATGTGTGTGCTTGTATTCACCTTGCCATGAGCTCAGGCCCTGTCCAGGGATTGTTTCTGCCTTGTGCCCAGTGCTTGCTGGAATGGACACATCCCTGGATTGACGGATATAATCATCAAACATCCTTTTCAGAGATATTGCGGTAACGTGTCATTGGAAATTAATGGGTGTTCCAGGCAATTCACAACACAGAGAAGCCGAACCTGTTCTCACCGTGATAATATCTCACACTGCCACCTGGTGGATTCCTCCAGATTTACAGAAAGTACGTGCACAAGTATAAACAGTAAAACGCTTGCATAGCAGGAGCATCTGCTGCAGCATGCATCGCGTTGCATGAAGTATAAACCCGGCCTTAGAAGGTGCAGGACATTTGGGCAGCATCTTAGGGCTTTAAGAAGAACAAAACGAAAAACACAAGAACACTCATTTAAACACTCGAGATAGCTGCACTCGGTAAACTGTTATGGTACGGGAATGCTCGGCTACATCTGCCGGAGATGCGTCACAGAGCAGCAGCCAGTCAGCAGCAAGGAGAAATGAATAACGCTCTCGGACTGGCTACTTTCACCATCCCAAGCCGCCTTTTCCTCTACGGTTGCTTAGTGTTCTCTCTACAGTACAGTAGTGCCACGAAAAAAGCCATAAAAAAATTGCGGAGGATATTTGCAGTTTCTGCTAACAGTTATTAGTTAGGTTCAAAGGAAAAATCCGCTAACAACTGAGACTGCGAATTCTGAACCACGACTTCGTTGGGGTCTACTGTACTTCTATTTGACTTGGAACTGCTTCCAACGAGCTATGCCTCAGCACCGGAAGTACTGCTGGGTCTACCGCTCAACCTTGTCCAGGTGAGTTGGAGTTGGGCGGAAGAGAAAAAAGCTAACCTGGAAGCAGTGGAGGAAAGAAAAGAAGAGAGAAGTGGGTCGTTGTATTGTGCTTGTGCAAAGTCAGATTAAGAAACCTTTGTAAAGGTGATTATTAGTAATACAACCTTTTATTCAAATCCGTGACTTAGGTCTGTGAGGTTGTGTTGGGTTAGGTTTTGGGTGTCACAATGCCCTCTACAGGTCACAGTGTATACAAAGAAGGATGTAAGCATTCAAGTTATTTATCTATTTTCTCATCTTTCTTTTGCACTTACAGCCAGAAGTGCTTCACACATATTCATTATTACAGCCTTCTTCCCTCAGGCAGCAGGATGTCCTCTTACTGCTTTTTCATACGTGGAAAATAAGTAATAAGAGCATAAGTCAGAATTATTTTCTTTCTTTTAAAAAAATTCTACCTTTTTAGTCATTCTGGTGTTTGTGATCAGACCATAGTGTATAAGTACATATTTATCTATTTATGTATTTATTTATTTAAAGAGCTTATGTAAAAAGCCACAAATACCCCCGGGGGGCTAATAAAGTCCTGTTTAATTTAATCTAACCATATCTAGCTATTTAAAAGACTTTAGAAGAGGCAAAGGGTAATGACACATTTAACTGAAGTTAACACAGAATTTGACAACTCATTGTATTCGTTTAAAGAAGAGATCAATATGTAAATACAACAGATAAAATATAAAATAGGTTTTCATGTTGAAATAAATTCAGTGATTGAAATAATACGATGGATTAGTATACCACAGGGAAGAATTCTGTAGAGAGAGGCACAAAAAGCTGAATGAGGGTCCATTCCCTATTTGCTTTACCTAAAAAGGAATTCTTTCAGTGTTATCTCTAGTAAATTAGCATTCACTTTGCTCTGAGCCCCAACATATATTTAATATAAGGTTAGCTGCCACATTAAAAACCGTCAAAGCATTTTTACTTTGTTCCTTGTTAAAGACCTCCCATAGGATTTTCACCATAGATGATTATTTATTTACTGAAAGGATCATTTCCTTTTTTTCCAACATGCACACATTTCCATTTTTTAATAACGTCCTCTGTGATTTAATCAGACTGTGAACACTCTAGAAGAAGTTTCTCTTCAACTTTGTTTTGGGTTGCTTTACATAATACCGCTTAAACTTTCTGTGTCCTTTGCTGCTAACACACTTTATGAAAGTAATCAACAATCATATTTGTTCACAGTTAAGTAAATTAAGACCTAGATTACTCAGGGGGAAAAAGTTCAATAGTTTCTTTTTTGTCATTGATACTTTTTTGGGCAGAAAGCAATGGCTGACTTCACCCATAGAGACACCATAGACACAGTAATGGTTGTCTCTAAGGACACAATGCATTTTTATGTGGTCTGGGAGATTTCGTTCCTGGAAGTTCTTTTTAGGGCGTAACAAAGGATTTATATGAAAAAAATTTTGAAGGATAAAAGTACCTTTCAGTAATGGCACTCAATTATTTGTTAAAAAAGGAATGTTTTCTGTTGTTGCTTAATGCCCCTAGTGAAATTACAACATTTGCTGAAACTGAAATATTAATCATTTTTACACTGTGAATGGGGTGTTCCTGGAAACCATGCCAAAAAAAGAATGCCACGAAAACTGAAAATACAAAGAAAAGAAAATGTTTCATTATAGCAAATTGGTAATAGCACAGGAGGCTATAATGCATTGGCACTAAAGCTAAAAATATACCTTACACGTCTAGCTCTGTTCTACCTTTCTTCCTACTTTGAGCTCTTTTTCTTCTGGCAGCTGAACTTTTGTACACTCTCCTCCCAACTCTATGTTGGTGTATGATTAGGAGGTTCTTTCAATCACTTCCAGGAGAAGGCCAGCTCCCCGTTCGAGTTTTGGGACCATGCTAGTGAACTCCTAGGGTTGTTCTGACAGAATACTGGCAGTATTGGCAGTAATGACAATATACTTCCTACTTGTGTATCTTACAGCCTGATTCCTATCCTGCACTATTTCAGTGTCATTGTAATTGTAGGCCCTGGAAGGCTCTATTTCACAAAACATCGAACTTAGAACAATGCAAAGAATTTAACATGTTGATAGCATTCATGGGACAGTTACAGGTTGGGACAGAGTGACATAGTATGGGAGCCAGAAAGATAAATAAGAAGTCCACAACTATTAATGTCCAAAGAGTTATCAGCAATATATGTTATAACAAAAGATATTATCATTAATAAAAATTGTCACCATAACAACTAAAAAATGAATTCTATTACACTAAACATACTGCTGAGTGATAAATGAAACATAAACTGGTGTTAAAATTGCATCCTTGAAAATCCTTGTTTTGGGGTCCTGACGCTGAAGCTTGACTTGAGTATACACTCTAAACCAAAGTGCAGGAGGAAATTCTTCTTCTTCATCAACCAGCTGAATTCTGTTTCATATTTGGCACATATCTCCAATAAATGTGACTGTAAGATTTTCAATCTGAGATGAAGTCAATTAGATTGGTTTCATAAAAGTCAATTACATTTGGTTTAATGTTAGTTCTATGTACTTGTTTATTTAAGTTTAGCAATTTATTATACTTTGTTTTTATTCTATACAGGCTGCTTCCCTTCCTATGTCTGTTATAATCATTGGAGTTGGACCAGCAGAGTTTGATGGTAAGTAGAGAGTGGTGGGATGAATGATCATGGCTTACTTAGGTAAGAACGACTGACCCAATGTCGATGTGTGTCTGCTATGTCCTTTATATGTCTTCCTGCAACACAATCGAATGAGTGTCCCTGTTATTAACCAAGGGATTGCAATCTAAAGATATGAACATATTATTTTTCCAAAATAGGTTGTAAGAACATTCTGGAAAACCTGGATACACAAAGACAATATACAGAGCCCTCCATAATGTTTGGGACAAAGACACATTTTTCATTGATTTACCTCACTGCTCCTCAGTTTAAAAACACAAATCAAACAATTCAGACGTGATTAAAATGCACATTGCAGACTTTAGTTTAAGTGTATTTGCATACATTTAGGTCATGTAGAAATGAAAACACTTTTAATACACAGCCCCTCCATGTCTGGGCAACATAATGTTTGGGACAATTAGCATTACAGGTGTTTATGATTCCTCAGGTGGGTTTCATTGCTTCATAAGATACCTCATTTTGCTTCTACCCTTTGGAGTCTGAAGTTGCCATTGGTCAACATGAGGACAAGAGCTGTGCCAATGAAAGTCAAAGAAGCCATTATGAGGCTGAAAAACGAGAATAAAACCATTAGAAACATCAGTAAAATTTTACCATGACCCAAGTCAACTGTCTAGAATAACTTTAAGAAGAAAAGAACGCACTGGTGAGCTCAGTAATCACAAAGGGCCAAAGAAGACCTCCACTGTTGACGGCAGAAAGATCCTCACTGTGGTCAAGGTGTCTGACAGATCAGAAGCAGTCTTCAGGGGGCAGATGTGGACGTGTCAGAGACAACTATATGCAGAAGACTTCATGAATAGAAACACAGAGGCCACACTGCAAAATGTGAACCACTAGTTTAAATATTTACAGTTTGCAAAAAAGTACTTAAAAGAGCCTGAAGAATTCTGGAAAAAGATCTTGTGGACAGACAAGACAAAGATGAACCTGAGTGATGGCAAGAGAAAAGTGTGGATACCAAAGGGTACTGCCCAAGAGCCAAAGCATACCATCTCATCTGTTAAACATGGTGGTGTGGATGTAGTGGCCCGGGCATGTATGGCTTCCATAGGTACTGGAACACTTATCTTCATTGATGATGGAACTTCTGATGGCAGTGACACAATGAATTTTGAGGTGTCCAGAAATATCTTATCTACTCAAGTTCCAGTAAGTGTCACCAAACTCATTGGACGGTGCTTCATCCTACAACAAGATGATACTTAGACATACTCCTAAGCTAACACAGGAGTTTTTCAAAGCTACAAAATGGAGAATTCTTGAATGTCCAATTCTGTCACCTGATTTAAATCAAATTGAGCAGGCATTCCATATGCTAAAGAGAAAACGTAATGGGACAACCCCCCCCAAAACAAGCAGGAGCTGAATATGGTGGCATTAGAGGCTTGACAGAGCATCACCAGAGAAGATCCTCAGAACCTGCTGATGTCTATGAATTGCAGACTTCAAGGAGTCATTGCCTGCAAGGGATATGTGACAGTCCTGAATATGGCTGCTTTAATATGCCTGCCATTGCTGTGTCCCAAACATTATGGTGTGCAGAAAAAGTGTTGTCATTTCTACATGGTGGGACCAAAATGTCTGCAAATACCCTTAAATAAAAGTCTGCAGTGTGCACTTTATTCATGTCTCTATTGTTTGGTTTGTAATTGTAAACTGTCGAGCAAAGAGGTACATCAAGGAGAAAATGTGTCTTTGTCACAAATATTATGGAGGGCACTATATCTAATCCTAAAATCCAGGTATCTCTACTGGCTGGAGTTTACTGGGCACTTCACAACATTGTCATTAAGTAGATGTGGATAAGTCATGCAAATAGACTTAAGTTTTTTTGTTTCATATTGTCAAAATTCGACTTTTTCCATGATAATCTATATATATAATTCACTAAGGCAAGACACCCATGGAAAGCACACCGGAAGGGGCGTGGATTCACTAAGCCGCCGACAAGTAAGACATCTATGGCGCACGCAAGAAGGAGCCACGCCCACCAACTCCAAGATCATTGGATACGACGACAACTCGCAGAGCCACGGCCACCAACTCGGACGCAACGACACTGAAAAAATGGCGTCATATATACGTATATTAGTCTGTCGTAGAGGCCACATGCACCTCCGAGCCACGTTGCCTGTTCATAGAGGCATGTTTCTCACGGAAGTGAATCGCCATATGCAGCGTGTAAAACGGTTTGCGAGGGGTATTCCATGTGTTGGTTCGTTCCATGCAATGTTACAATGTTGCTTTTCTTGCTGATTTATTACATTACCGATTTTTCAAATGTTAATTTTCTCCCTGTGCTTAAAAATCATTAAAAAACCGGCCTGATTATGCGGCGTACGCCGCAGGTTGGCTAATTATAATTATTTCATTTCTGTGTTGTGACAATCAATTGTGTGTGTTTTTTCCGCCACTGTGTGGTGTCTTAATTCTGCCCTTAGTGGAGAAGTGGAGAATTTGTTTATAAGTGATCAAGAAGATCAATAAGTGTATCAAAATGGTTCTATTGTGGTTGTTGAACCGGTCCATGTTGACGAAGCAGGATCTGAGTTTAAAGACAAAACTCTCAGTTTACCATTCATTAAATATCACAGGTTCTCACCTAGGGTCATGAGTAATAACTGAAAATATTGTGGCAGAAATTAGTATTCTTTGCATGGCTGACACTCCATGATAAAGTGAGAAGCTGAGAGATTTGGGAGAGTATCATAATAAAGTAGCTGCTCCTCCAGATTGAAAGGAACCACCAGAGATGGCTTAAACATATTCTAATGAATGTTCCTCTTCACTTAGGTTCTGCTGGCGTTGCTCCAGGTTCATCCCTCTGGGCATGTGATCGTGTTAGCCTAACAGTGTGCCTTTGGTGCCATGCACCCCATGACAATCCATGATTAGTTCCCCGAGCCTATCCTTTTTTATTCATGTTCTTAACTCATTCAGTCCATTCCAGTTCTTGGGGTGCCGGAGCACATCTGAAACCATAATACAAAAGGCAAAAACCAACCCTGGCTGGGACTCCATTCTGTCAGTGGGCATTCACTCACACTGAGCCAACTGAAATCTGCTACTCAGCTGCATGTCTATAGTCAATACTCACTTTATTATCACTTTGAGAAAGAGCTTGTATGTGGCAGACACATATACATTTTTTGCATAAATACCAAACAGGGCTGGATTTGAAGCTGTATGTATGCATAACGATTACTCTTAAGACGGTAAATAAACCCAGTTTAACACTGGAAGCAGTGACCTAAAAAAAGGAAACAGTAATACAAAAGAAGAAAAAATCGGGTTATTTTTTATTTAAGCCATCAAAGCCGAGAGTCCCTTGAGAGATATTCATGACTTTAAATAAACTAATCTTGAAAGAGTAGCGGTATTACAAAAATAAATTACTGTATTTATTAATAAATCTAAGGGGGGGGGGAGCAATCATAATTGCAGAGCAGCCTTATTTGCTGTGCAGCACAAAATACATTGGCCAGGTTTTATTGAGGAAACCCCTTATGGCTGGTGTTTCCATTCTACACAGATCCGCAAAGAAAGAGATGGTGTGATATTATTTTTTACCACACATCCCCTTCTGGGCACAGTGTGATTTTCTTGCCGCCTGAAGATGCAGCATCAGATTTCCCATTGGGCTCTGTTTGCAACACTTATTAAGGGGCCTGATAACGCGGCTGCATCTTGCATGTCATCTTTGCACGGAGGCAAAGCAGAACTTATTAAAAGCAGTCCCATCTTTCCGCTCTGTTAAGCAGGGGGAACCCCCCACCAAGAAACCACCTCCCCATCCTCCATTGTAGTGCTTTCATTTCTGCTCACACAGCTCTTTATTTAGACACAAATGAAGGCCAGGAGTTTGTGCAAATCTGAAGGGGGCTCAACAAAAAATGAAATCACTTCACAGCTTTGTGGCCAAATGAACAGTTGCTGACATTTTCCTGCAGAGCTCCATAGGGTCTCTGCCAGGACTGATGACACGTGGCTGCTAAAACCAACCTCTGAAAGCTGTCTCCCAGGATGAAGAAAACACTAGCATGGCTTTTCCTGCAGGCAAATATCTTAATTCTTCAAAGCCAGTTTTCAGCAGCACAATTTGCAAAAATGTTTAACTAAAATAAACAGACTCACTGAAGGGAATCCTTGTTGCTTTTTGATGCCATATCATTAGATATTCTGTGGAGTGCTTTCAAATAGTAAATTTATTAGTATAAAAAGAAAACTCAGGTTCATCATAATGTGAGTACCCTCGCTATGGTGATCTCATTGTGAACTGCGTCATCAACGGGGGTACCAGCCCAGCCTTAACCTTCCTCACTTTATCCGGGTTAGGGACCAGCAAGGCTAACTTAGGTACCCTAGGTGGAGTTATGCCATTATGATTAAGACTAATGAATAGAAGGAACAAGACATGATTAATCGCTTAGCAATCACAGGGCAGAAACTAGGATTGCTCATCTCACTCAGAATATTGATGGAAATAAACACTTCAGGCTCCTCCCTATGCATCAACGGCAATCGTGTGGACAACGTTCAAGAGTTCTCTTAACTTGGTAGCCTGCTTACCTGCGACAGCAGCCCTGTGGCTAAGATCAAGACACGCATTGGCAAGGCATCTTCTACTTTGAGCAGATTGAGGTAAATTTGGGACAACAAGCAGCTCTCCATATACACCAAGATGTAACGGCCGACTTGCTCTCCAAAACTGGCAGCTACACCACCAAGACTCGTGGCCTGGTAAGTTGAGGACGTTAGACCCGACAAGCTGTACTTCTTCCAAATAAACTTCCTCAATTCAACGATCAAAAATACTCGAAAAAAGAAAGAAATGATAAAGAAAGAAATGAACAAACACCAAACAATATATATATCATACCCCAAACAACCCCAACATAACATTCAACCCCAAAAGTGTCCGGCGGAAAATAATAATAAAAAGAAAAAGTATAGCACAAAGTTAATATACAATACAAACCCTCTCTTGACTCCACACTGAACATGAACTCAATAAGACACAGAGAAGTACGAAATGCACATAAAAGTCCAGAAGGTTTAACAGAAATTGAAAAATGCTTGTGAACCTGGTTCAGCTAGAAAAACTATCCTGCGGAAATTACAAGGATGATAATGATGGCTTGCTCCTCTCCCCAAACAACAAGAAACAGTCTCACCATGCTTATCCTCAGTACGTGGCGTAATCCTGAACCCCGGGGTTTTGCGGTGCAAAGATGTTGTTGTCAGGCGTTGAAAGTGGCAGGTAGACAAAGGTGTAAATGATTTGGATTGCTGCTTTCTTCTGTCTCTGTAGTGAATTGGCGGTCTGGTCGAACGGGATTTTTTTTTTTTCTTTTCTGTCCTTTCTAATGAGTTTGCACACAGTTTGTGTGAGGAATTTTCAGATTTGGATATGACTGCCGATCCTAATGTGATGTAGGAGACCTTCTGTTACAAGATCCTGAAGGTTGCTGATGGTTGTGTTGGTGTTACTGGTGTTCCCAGAAGGAGGTGTTTCATCTCGCAGGGTACCCTGGATATCATTGAGAGTAGTCGCAGTGCACGGCTCAATGACAACTCTGGTCTGTACCGGGAACTGAGAAGGACAGCTGCGAGGGCTCTGAGGGCAGATAAAGAGTTGTTTTTTAGAGGAATCTGTGAGCAAGTGACACACCATCTGTGGTCTAGCGACCCACGTCCTGCTTACAGAGGAATAGAAGCATTATGCACATCAGAATCTGTTCCTCAGAGAGTCACTGTCAGGGCAGCTGATGAAAAGGTCCTTACGGATGACACTGCAGTTGTGACCCGCTGGGCTAGCTACTTTGAGCAGTTGTTCAAAGCTGATCCTCCGGCTAGGATGTTGGATATCTCTGGGTTTACAGTTCTTGAGGCTGATCCTCCAATTACCTACCAGCGACCGGAACAGTCTGGTTTTACGCTTAGCAAGTCTACCATACCGCATCCTGGCACTGAGGGTTCTCATGGAGTACAAACGCGAATATTGGAGGAGTTTCTTTGCGGCCTTGTCAATTTTTGCAAAGCGTTCAACTCAGTTGATTGAGCTGCCCTGTGGGACATCCTGAGAGTTCGTGGGATCCCCTCGAGGTTGCTGGATATCATGGCCGGCCTGTACACTGGTACTGTGAGTGCTGTGCAGAGTGGAGGCAGGACTTCTGCGTTTTTCCCAGTTGATTCTAGGGATCGTCAGGGGTGTGTTCTTGCTCCCACTCTATTCAATGCTTGTATGGACTGGGTGTTGGGCAGGGTCATGGGGTCCAGCGGCTGTGGTTGTTGGTGAAGAAAGATTTATGGATCTTGACTTTGCTGACGATAGTGTGATCTTCGTGGAGTTAATGGAGGCTCTGATCGGGGCACTTGAGAGACTGATCCAGGCCTTTAATGACATCTTGGGCACAGCCATCATCGGTGTGTCTGTTTGCGGAGAGAGTGTTGACCTTGTTGAGAGGTTTACTTACAGTACCTTGGCAGTGACATTCATGTCTCTGGTGACTCTTCCTATAAAGTCAGTAGACGGATTGGGAGAGCATGGGGGGTAATGAGATCTCTGGAAATAGGTGTGTGGTGCTCCCGATATCTATGCAAAAGGACAAAGGTCTAAGTCTTTAGAGTCCTGGTGCTTCCTGTCTTGCTATATGGTTGCGAGACATGGATGCCATCCAGTGACTTGAGACGAATACTGGACTCCTTTGGTACTGTGTCTCTCCGTAAAATCCTTGGGTACCGTTGGTTTGACTTTGCGTCGAATGAGTGGTTGCTCATGGAGTCCCAAATGAGGCACATTGTGAGGGAGCGTCAGTTACAGCACTATGGCCATGTGGCGCATTTCCCCAAGGGTGATTCGGCTCGTAAGATCTTCATTGTTGAGGACCCGAGTGGCTGGACCAGGCCAAGGGGTCGCTCACATAACACCTGGCTGTGACAGATAGAGTGTCATGCTAAGTTTGGTTCAGTCACGGATACAAGTGAATATTTTAGGGTACTCTTCATACTAGGGTGTCAATGATTTCACAAGTGGAGCGGGCCCAGTGCTGCATGGGAAATCTTCATGGAAGCAGACACTGCAACCCACCAAATTGTGGAGCAAGCCACAAAACAAAAATCGTGAGTGGTCTCCTCTCGACTTTCTTGTATACTCAGATATGGGGATGGATGATTGAGGAGTAACTGCAAGACAATGATTATATTTTTTATGCTATGTACATTAAAGAACCATCAACAACAAATAACATTAAATTAATAATATATTGAACAATTATTATAAAAGTAAAGTTGAATAAATCGGACTCTGCAGCTGCATGAATGAAACGTAAAGTAACACTTCCGGTTATCGGAAATAGTCCAAAAGTTGATAGAAATCTATGTTTTGTACCTAATACTTATATGCAAAATTTGGTTGACCTAAGCGAAAGTGTGCTCAAGTTATCATGTTTACATACACACACACAGACACAGGAACACAGACTTAATTTCAAAAAGTGTATTTTTGGACTCAGGGAGGTCTAAAACATCAAGATTCATCTAAATCTCGAAATGGAATTTTTGGAGGAATCCAATACTTTCCCCATACTTCGTATATGAGAAAGTCAGGGAGGCCTAAAACTTTGAGATTCATCAAAATCTCGACATTGAATTTCTGGACGATTACAATACTTTCCCTATATTTCGAATACAAGAAAGTAAAAATCGAGTCTTAACATACATTTAAAAATATATAACTTCTAAACAAAAGTTGGATTTCAGAATTTGATTTATTGGGTGTTAAAACCCCAAAATATTGCCAAGATTAATATGCCAGTTTCAAAGAAACCCAAGAAAATTTTAAAAAGAAGCTCCATATATAACAGACAATCATAACAGCCACTTTCTGGAACTCTTCTCCTCCACCTCTATTACAGTTCCCCTCTTCTTGTGACAAGCTGAACCTTAAATGGCTGAGAAAAGGGAACCCATGATGTCAATGTAAAGTTATACAGGAGAGATGTTACGCTGGGACTGAAGAGGATAGATGAGAAATGTATGCTGGGTAAGAAGGATTCAGACCTTAAACAGCACTAACAAAGTGAATCATCTAAACTGCGGAACTGGAAATATATCAAGGTTTGACTAATCATCAATAATTTCCTGAAGAGAGTCAAATAAGTGAAGTAAACAGCAAGGTGAACTTTCACACACTGAGAAGATCAGCAATGACTGCTCACGAACAGGGTGCTATTTCTGGCCTATCCTCTAAAAGCCGTTCAGACCAACAGACAAGAAGCTTGAGGACTCTGTCAATTGTTATTTAGAAAGCAACAGAGCATAGTCAAGATTTATACGGTGTCGAGAAGGTCAAGGCGGTTGTCAGCAGCACAGTTCAGAGTCTGATTAGCCGTTTGCATGTTAGTCAGGTACTTTTTTTTATTTTAAGTCATCCTAGCAAATAATGTAAAGCAAATGCGAGACAGCAATTAGACTGCAGAGTTTGTCTGATATGCAAGTAGACGTTTCGCATTAAGGACATTGGTGTCAGTAAAATGCTGCATTGACTGGTGAGTTGTTCACAATGTCTTTGTTTTACGCCTTTTATGGAGTGTCTTCATTGCTATAGGATTACCAGTCAGAAACACTTTAAAATGAAAACCCGTCTGTTTATATAAAAGAGGGCCCTCTTGCCCTCACACAATTTATTGCATCAGTTAAATCAATATTTATTTCATGATGAGTCTTTAATAGACAGAGGTTGACAGAGTTTGTCGCATACTGTACCATTTTTAAAACAACATCACATTTTTAAATCCACTTGTGCATGGCAGAAGATAATTCTCATTACTGTGCCAGTCCACCCCTTGGCTCATTTGTGTACACTCTTACTGATTCTTTAGTGGGTTGTGCAGTTCTTCATAGAACTATCGCTTCATTTTATTCTGGGAAGGGTTCCTTGCATATGAAGTTGGTTCTTGGTGCTTTGAAAAATTTCATTATATGTAGAAAAAAAAGAACAAAATATTTAATGTATGGCAGGCTACACTAACAGATGAACAAAACCTGGACTTAACCAATCATATTTTAATGGGACTAAAAATGTAGTTTTTGCAGATCAGAGTAATAAGAGTAGCTAAGTCACCCCACTCATGGTTTACCACGAGTGCTGCCTTTTGAACTAAGCCACCTAAACATGGCTGAAGAGCCACAACCTGTGCCACGTACAAGATATGTCCCCATGTTCTGGGTGTATCAGAAGATCATGTTTATGATGATAATGCTGCATTTCTGTACTTTAACATAAGAAGTGTGATAAATAAAGCAAATGAGACAGATTAAGGATTGGGGTACCTCCCCGTGTGCTGGTCGTTGGTTACAGTAATCAGCAATAAGGTCAAGAGTACAACAAAAAGATCAACACATTTGACAAAAACTCAGGGGTCAGGAGGCTTTTTATAGAGGGACCAATCAAATTAACGCAAGTGACGAAGAGGGATGGAGCTACAGATGATGTCAGGAGCGTAGGGATGGGACTGAAGTCATCAGGATGGGACTGAAAGTGAGGAGATTCCCTGGGCCGGAGCGGAGTGTTTTCTTTGTGGTGCGGAAATGTGGTGGAGATTGGTATACTCGTTGAGCTAAGGACTTTTTATTCAGGTGTCTTTCTGTAGATGAAAAGGAGAGAAAAGAATTAATACCGTGATCCGGTTCCCCATTTCTTGTAGTTTCATGCACAACAGAGCCAGCTGACTGTCACCTAATCGTGCATGTGTGACAGAAGTTATACCTGCATTAAAAATCAACATAAGTGCTGTGTTTTTTGTAATGTTCAAGTGGCTTGTCCTTTACTACATCGTCTGAGGTCTCTCTGTGTGTCTTTGGTTCTTGGTGCTTTGAAAAGTTTCCTAATATGTAGGAAAAAAGACCAAAATGTATGGTAGGCTACACTAACAGATGAAGAAAACCTGAACTTAGCCTGTCCTTCTGTACATATGTAGCAAGAATCCTTTTAAAATCATGACCCATTGGTATTTCACAAATCTGTTACCATCTATCCATTGTTATTTACCGTGTGGAATCTGTTACAGATCTAAATAAATAAAGGTTCTTTCTGGAACCTTCTTGTGGAGGGGTCTTTTGGGAACCAAAAAATGGTTCTCCTGTGGCACTGCTCTGAAGAACGTCTCTGGCGCCTGAGTGTATGCACTCACACTCACACAGAGCCAGTGTGGAATTCTTACTTGGAGATGTAGAAGGAAAGACACGTCAGACATTAAAGAGAATGTGTAAATTCTACACAGGCAAGGGCCAGGCATGGGAATCAAGCCCAGGATACCACATCTATGTGATGGTATTACTATCTACATACAGTTTTATTTATATTGCAGGGGAATCTTTATAGCTGTGCATGTTGTGAAATTAATTCATTTTGTGCCTTAAAGCTACAGGAAACCATGTTCAATTTCTGCTCATAAAACTCTTAGTGTGCAGATTATAAAGTCCTTGTTTCTGTGTAGGTTTTCTGTTGGTGGTTCTCAGGAGTGATTCCGTAGGGCAGGGGTGTCCAACTCCGGTCCTGGAGGGCCGCAGTGGCTGCAGGTTTTCATTCTAACCATCTTCTTAATTAGTGAACCATTTTGGCTGCTGATTAACTTGTTTTGCCTTAGTTTTAATTAACGTGGCACAAACCCCTTAGTTCAGGGGACCCCAACTCTGCTCCTGGAGGGCCCCAGTGGCTGCAGGTTTACATTCTAATCTTTTTCTTAATTAATGCATTGTTTTTGCTGCTAATTAACATCTTTTTAATTGATTTTAATTGACTTGTTTTTTTTTAAGATTTGTTCCCCTGAATTTCTCCATCATTCCTGTGAATTGCTTCATTTCTTTCCTTAAACAGAAATGAAACATGAAGTGAATGAGCCAAGAGAAGACCAACTAAGTCAGGGCCTCAAACTCCAACCAATTTCACTCCAACCAGTTGCTTAATTAGGTGCCAATTCTTGTCATTAATTAAACCCGTTCTTTAATTCCATGGCTTGTTGTTGCTTTCATTGTGCAATAGCAGACATTTCCAAAATTGTTGATTTTCTTCTTTCTAAAAGCACTGTTACAATGTTTTGTGGACCTGAGCAGATCAGTATTCCTGAGACCTCCACCTTTCTTTATTTACAGATATTGTATGATGGGCACAGTTTGCTGGTCGTGTTTTGGCTCATTTTTGTGTCTCATTATTGTTTAGCAGCTATTTAAGGAAAAAGAAACAATTAAGGGGTCTGAGTCTTCAAGAGCAAGTCAAATAAAATTAATTCAAAAGAAGTTAATTAGGAGCAAAAACAGGTCACTAATTAAAAAAAGAGTTAGAATGAAAACCTGCAGCCATTGGGACCCTCCAGGACCAGAGTTGGGGACCCCCTCCCTTAGTTGTTTCTTTTTCCTTAATGAGCAGCCAAACAATAATGAGACACAAAACAAGCCGCCACACGACCAGCTAATCTGAAAATAAAGAAAGGTGAAGGCTTCGGTCATGTTGGACTGCTCAGGTCCCCAAAACATCTTGACGGTGGTCTTAGAAAAATCAACAGCCTGCTGTGGCAGAATGAGAGCAGCAAAAAGTCATGATATTCAATAATGGCTTTAACAACAAAAATCGCCTTCTTATTAAGAAACTGGTTGGAGTGAAACTGGCTGGAGTTTGACGTTCCAGTTTAGCTTGTCATCTGTTGGCTCGTTTCACAACTCATTTCTGTTTGGCTGCCATTTAATGAAGAAAGGAATCAATTCAGAGGACAGAAAACAGGCCTCTTAAAATGAAGGGAAAGGAGTTAATTAGCAGGGAAAACTACTCACTGATTAGGATTAGGGTTAGAATGAAAACCTGCTGCCACTGTGGACCATAGTTGGACACCCCTGCCATAGGGGAACCATTTTTAATTAACAGAAGACTCATCCACAAGAACCTTTATTTTTTTAGATCCGTAACAGGCTCCATACAGTAAATAACCTTGAATAGATGGTAACAGATCTGTGAAACAACTAGCAGTATGGTGTAGCGGTTAAGGCTTCGGACTGAGGTTGGGGGTTCAAATCCTGTTACTGCTACTGTGTGGCCATGACTAAGTCACATGACCTGCCTGTACTCCAATTGGAAAACTAGCAGAAATGTCACCAATTGTATCATGAATGTTGCAAGTGATCTTGGATCAAAGCGTCAGCCAAATAAATGTAAAGTAAATGGCTCATAATTTTAAAATGACTCTTGCTGCATATGTCCAATAACACCAGCTAAGTCCAGGTTTTCAGAATTGTTAGTACCATACTTTAAAGATTTTATTTTCTACATATTACAAAGTTTTCCAATGCTCATAGTACCAACGTAACAAGCAAATAAAAAAACCTTCCCAGAATGACATGGTGCCTGGTCAAGTCATAATTCTACAAAGAACCACACAATCTAGAAAATAACCATTATGTCAGCGTTTCTCAACCTTTACGTATTTGCAACCTGAGTTTTCATGACAATTTTAATCGTGCCCCTCCTAACGTTTTTTGAAAGGAGCCCACTAATACCAATTTGTTCTTTTTTAATTAATGATATATCACAGATGCATATTTTATTATACCTACTTAACTTTTATTGGCATTTATCTAACTCTATATTTATTTTTCTAGTATCAGAACGTAGTTTAAGTTAATTTGTTTTGGTTTCAATAGAGGTATTTTTCATATTTTTGATTCTTGTTTTCTTTTTTCTCACATCTTCGCGCCCCCCTTTTTGTTACTTTGCGCCCCCCTAGGGGGGCCCGCACCACAGATTGAGAACCACTGCATTATGTTAACTCTTTCAGGGCTGATGTCAACTTTTGTCAAAAGGAGGAGTTGACGATGGTAATCAACTGTAAACTGTGACAGAATCAACCATTACATTTTAGGTGGACTCTTGTTGCTAGAAGTAAAGTTAGATTCATTTGTTTGACCGAAATTCCCTGCACTCTCGTGAGTAGCAAGGCGCACACAACAGCAAAAATGGCACTGATATCTGACGAGAGATCAAAATGAATGCGTAAAGCAAAATACTCTGTGGATGACGTTTTGCCTGTTATTTCTGAACTGAACTATGACTTGTAGGACTCGGTTTTTGATACAAGTGATCGAAAACGAATGTGAGGTTCCAGCTTTAGCTGATCGGTCCCCAGCTAGTAGTGGTACTGACAATGTTCGCCAGGGAGGACTGCCACTTAACAATGATAAGAGGTAGAAACCAGAATGTAATGCACTACGACCATGACGCGAAGACAGCCTGGCAGCAAGCCTGCCGCACATTCTTGGCAAACTGGCAGCCACAGCATGCAGCAACAGATGTTTTATGGTGATTTCTGAGTGAAACCATTGTTTTTTGGAAAAAAATATTCAGCCCGCAAAGAGTTAAAGAGTGTGGGTGCACAGGTTTAATGCCACATCCCAAAAACATAGACCAGTTGACAGCCTTTGATTTTTGTTTTCCAACAACTTTTTGCAGCATTCAGCTTTTTAGGAGACAATGGATTCAGTGATCAAAAGAGTGCAGCCTACTGACTCAGCGGCCATACTAGGAGACATCGGAAATCCACTCCAGAGAGGAAATGATGAGGAGAGCAATGGCCTGTCTGATCTTATATGTGAATTGTTTATGGATTTATGTGATGCTTATGGATTCTCCACAAACTCCGTGGTCAAACATAATGTGGCTGGTACCAGAGTGCCTTTCAACTAAAGGTCAATAACCGACTTTGTAGTTATGAGTTTTGGCTTTTTACTTTAATGTAATAAGTGAGTCAGAATATCATGAAGGATATTTTTCCTGAGATTATATTAAAGGTTATATGTGAGTGCTGTAAAATTTTAAGGCTTGGAAGAACATGTTAACATGTCAAAAAGAAAATGGATCACTGAACATCTTTTTTTTTTTATTGGGGCAAAGGCTGACCTCTTTATTAATCCTGACAACTCTGTTTTTGGTGTTTTCTTCATGGTGATCTGACAGGGGTTGGACTGAGAGCAAGTGTGAGGAAAGACTCAGGGTACCTTCCGTTTGACAGCAGATGCTGCTACTGCACAGCTAGTCCCACGGGGAGCAGGTCTCTGTATTCCTTTCCTGCCCTCACTTGGAGACCATCTGCTTCTGGAAACCACAGGGGAATCTTTTTTCTTTATTAATTCACGAGATATAAATACACATGTCAGCAAGCAGGGCTCTGAATGGAACTTCAGGCTAGGCAGTGCCTCAGAAATATTCACTGTGATGCTGACATCAAACAGTCCCAGATGCTGCAGCTGGGACTGTTATTTCTGCTGATGATGGCCTCTGACAGTATTAGAGCTCAATAAAGCAGAAAAATTCTGTTTTATATGGCCTTAATATGTACCCCAGTGCTAGGCTGAGGCTTCAGTTCTTTGGCAGAAGGCAGAAAGAGCATCTAGTAGGATGTGCAATGTGTTTTTTAATTTTTATATTCTGATCAGGACAGTATAGTTTAATCCAAAAATATAAAAATGTATGCTGTATTTTTACAGGGTGTTTCAAAAATGTATACACACTTTAAAGATGGCAGATTAATACATTTTGTTTTTTAGGCAATTACTAGTTATATAAATCAGCATTTACTGAATACAATTTAGTACAATGCAAAAATCTGCCTTAATAAAATGATAAGTGTGTGCGTGTCTATCTGTGGGTCCTTCCAGTTGCTATGTCTCTGTCATTCCAAAAGATGGCGCATGACAAACATTTTAGTAATAAAATGCATTGCATTTGCCATTAAAACAGATTGCATATCACAAACATTACCACTGCTTTTGTGAATCCCATACCAAATGGCATACAACAGAGATATACACATTTCATGGTGCACTGCAAAGGTTAATGCTGAGGTCTACAGTGATTACTTAGATTTCAATTGGTGTGTATGTATAGGTGTGTGCTTTTCCTAATCTTGTCCAATTTAATTGCACTGAGCACCAGTGGACTCCAAACAAGATGTAGAAACATCTCAATGACGATGAACAGAATGAGGTGCACCCGAGCCAAATTTTAAGAGTCATAGTGAAGAATCTAAACACAGGTGTCAATAGGAAATTTCAATTTTTTTTATTTTTATTACATTTGCAAACATTTCTAAAGTCCTGTTTTTGATTTGTCATTTTGGGGTAATGAGTGTTGCTTAATGATTAAATTAAATTAAAATGAATTTAAATGGTTCTATCACAAGGCAGAATCCTGTTAATCTGGATTTGATGGGACCACACTGTGTCCAGATTAGTGAAGTCTGGATTTACTAGAAGTTAACTTTAACATGCTGTACTTGGTTTTTTTTAAAAAAAACTTTTGATTGCTTCTTTATATTTTTTCCAATGCAAAGAGTTTGTATTGCCGCCTCTAATTCAAGAGCAATCTTTTAGCCCTTGTGACAGATTGGGGGCGCTATCGCTCCCTTGAACCCCTGTCCAAGACTCCAGACACCAGATAAAAGTCCAAATGTTGACTTTATTAATTCGCCACAGTGCACAAAGCACCCTCTCCTCCACTACAGTATACTCATAAATACAAATCACTAATCACAATGATACAATAACTTTCCTCCGACTCTTAGACACGTTGCCACCCTTCCACCCAGCCCAGCTCGCCGTCTGAGATCTCCCACAGTCCTTTTATATACCCTTACCCGAAAGTGTTCCCAATCCCCAGTCCATGTGATTCTCTATCACTTCCGGGTCAGGTAAGAGTTCTTCTTCTCACCCTGGAAGCACGTTGCTCTTCCTATGACGTACTTTTGGGTTATAGGGCACAAATGATTCTTCGGTCCTCCCTAAAGCTCCCTCTTGCGGCCCCTGTGGTATCCACCAGGGTCATGTATACAAACTACATAGTCCATGACTTCCTGCTGGTCTTCGGGGCACCTCCATACTGCAGGGAGGGCTTCATCTGGTGGCCTGGGGGTATTGGCCGGGATGACAAGCCGGCCAAAGACCACACCCTTTATCAATGTTATAAAAAGGCATTCACTTTTTGTCCCATCATCCCTGTAACACTCTTTGATATTGTTGCCATCCCCTGGTAACTCAAACTACAAATAACAGATAGATAGATAGATAGATAGATAGATAGATAGATAGATAGATAGATAGATAGATAGATAGATAGATAGATAGATAGATAGATAGATGTGAAAGGTACTTTACCACATAGATAGATAGATAGATAGATAGATAGATAGATAATGAATGGCTCTATTTTAGATAGATACATAGATAGATAGATAGATAGATAGATAGATAGATAGATAGATGTGAAAGGCACTTTACCACATATTTTTTATTTTTAAAAAGACCTTTATTGTGAACATAAAATTTGAAAATATTAATAATATACACAGTCAAAAACCAAACAAGCCCAATTTTCAGAATATAACAAAAAGAGCCAAAAAATATCAGACCACCACTACTCCCCCTTTACACTTCTCCTACTCCGCACATTAATAAGAAAATCAAAAAGTTAATATTTCATTATAACACAAAGACCACCACTACTCCCCCTTTACACTCCTCCTACTCCGCACATTAATAAAAGCATATTGTTGATGCCCACCACTTTTTTATTCCCAGTTGAGCACCAGTTCGCCCCCCTCCACAGCACACAATACCTGATTAGATACTAACATCATCCTAAGAAACCAAAATACAAATACAGAAAACTTAACTAATGTCTCATACATTCATTTTTAGTTCTCCATCCTCAATTGAGCAAAGCACCCCTTTAATTCCCCACACATTTTTAAATAACTCTAATGTATTCATCAATTTATAATATGTATATTCCATTGTTATTCTAGATCGTACATTTATCTTGAAAATCAAGACAGCATCAGTGGCCCCTGTCCCAGATTGTTTATTATTTCGACTCTTTAAAATTGCTAGTTTGGCTTCACCCAATAGATAATTTGATAACTGAGCTTTTTGCCGATATTTTTTGTTGTATTTTGTACCATAAATGAACATGATATTATTAAATTTCCCCATTAACTTTTTACATAATTCACTAAAAAAACTGAAAAAAAAACTGAGTCTCATACATTGCAAGAATAAATGGAATATAGTTTCTTTTTGTCCACAAAATATACAATTATCATCCCCTTTCTGCTCAAAAAGAATTTGTAGCGACAATCCCATGCAGAATTCTCCATTGCAGGTCAGCCATTCTTTTCTTACTTGGGGGCTTATATAGCTCCCTCCAAGCAGGTGCACTCCCACCATCCACCCCCAGATTGTCTCTCCATGGCGTGTCACATACTGTTTTTAGTTCTGCAAAGTGTATAATTTTAATACAATATTTATAAAGGTCCCCCTTTGACAAAGACTTAAAGCTCACGACTTCCCCTTTATGGAATGTCACGATTGTATTGTCGGTGAGCGAGGACAGATCAACAGCAGGGCAGACCTCCATCTCCATGTTTGTTGCTCTGATCGAGTTGTTCAGCCGATGATAATCTTTGGCCATGAATGATAAAAAACTCTGAACTATTCTGACCGACTTGACCCCCAGTATTGAAGATAGCTCTGCTGGGTCAATAAAAGACTTCTTGCTCTCATCGTAAATTTGGGACAGTGTAAGTATTTGATTTGTGATGAGTATTTTAACAAAACTATCGCTGAACAACAGAGGACATGAGAAAACAGAGTTGTAAACTAACGGCTCATCAACCAACCAACCAGATGTATCAAAGTTTCTTTTAAAAACAAAGTGCCATGTTAATAGGACTCCCTTGTAAAAATGGGGTAGGCTGGACAGGTCCATTTTGTGAATGTTCATCACTAGAAGTTGTCTATCAAAACGTAAACCTCCCACTCGGCGGAAGAAACCCAACGCCAGCTCTCTCCAACTCAGAGGGTGAGAAACAAAAAAAACTTTCTGCAGAGCCTGAAGTCTAAATTGTGCAACTTTAGAGACAACGTCAATGAGCCCCTGACCCCCCTCTTCCAAAGGTAAAAAGATTACACTTTGTTTTATCCAGTGCAGGCCAACCCAAAAAAAATCAACCAGAAGTTTCTGGATTCTGTGTAAAAGTCCAGGAGGAGGGTCCCCACTCACAAGTTTGTGCCAAAGCATAGAAGCTATCAAATTGTTACAAACAATCACTCGTCCCCTGTAAGACAGCTTGGTCACAATCCACCTCCATTTGTTCAGTCGCATTGTTACTTTATCTAAAAATCCTTCCCAATTACTTTTGTCCACCCCCTCAGCACCCATTACCACCCGAGATATCTAAAACACTTTCTGTCCCACTTAATTTCTAAGGGCAGATCTGGTGGTGAACTTGCAGTCCAGGATCCAAGTAAAAAAGCAGTACTTTTGGCCCAGTTGATTTTTGCTGAAGATATTCTCTCAAATATCTGTTGACATGAGATTAACATTTTAATGTCATCGTTTGACGTGACAAAAATGATGACATCATCAGCGTAAGCCAAATATTTAAAAGTAACATTTGGGCACATAGGAAAACTCACGCCCTGCAGTTTGTGACTTATCTGACGTAAAAACGGTTCGATTGACAAAGCGTAGAGCATTCCAGATAAGGCACAGCCCTGTCGTATTCCTCTCTTTACTGAGAACGGGGCACTCAAAGAACCATTGACTTTTAAACGCCAAAATATTAGTATACAAGAGCCTGATCATATTTATAAAATATTCCCCAAATCCAAAGCTTTTCAGCGTATAAAACAAGTATCGATGATCTACTCGATCGAAAGCCTTTTCCTGGTCTAGAGACAGAATCCCTAAATCAACCCCGCACAGATTACAGGCTGAGATAACATCCCTCAATACAAATATATTATCATGGATTGAGCGGTCAGGCACACAGTACGATTGACACGGGTGAATTATGGAGTCCATCACATTCCTCAGGCGGTTGGCCAAGGCCCTTGAAAAGATTTTGTAATCCGTGCACAATAGGCTCACAGGCGCCAGTTTTGATTTGGCACAAGTCCCCTTTTTGGTAGCAGAACAATGACCGCCCTCCTGCAGCTCAGTGGTAGTTCACCAACCTTTACACTCTCCAGAAAAACTGAAAGCATGTCCGGTCCCAGCAAATGCCAGAACTGCTTATAAAATTCTGTTGGAATCCCATCAATCCCCGGAGTCTTTCCAACATTCAGATTAGAAAGTGAGTCAGAGAGTTCTTGAAGACTGATCTCGGTGTCCAGATGTAATCGGAACTTTTCTGAAATTGTTGGCAAACCTTCCAAAAACTCGGACATGGCAGCTTCATCAATGCTTTCATCCTTAAACAAATTTGTGTAAAAAGAGACAGCAAAGTCTCTTATCTCCCCTGTAGTGCACAGTTCTTGGCCGTCGGTGTCACGGAGCATATGAATTGTCTTACTCTGTGCTTCCTTCTTTTCTAGACTAAAAAAAAACCTTGTGGGTGCGTCCAGGTGATTGAGATTCTGGAAGCGAGACCTCACTAAAGCTCCCTTAGCCTGCAACTCCAGAAGCTGAGACAGTGAATGTTTCTTAGCTGTTAAAATCTCAAAATTGTCTTTATCAAAACTGTTCTGAAGAGTGGCGTGTAGTTCAGTGATGTCCTCCTCCAGGCTTTTCATATGCTCCACACTCCTCTTCGTTACTTGCTGGGTGTATTGTTGGCAGAAAGCTTTAATCTGAACTTTTGAGACATCCCACCATTGTCTGAGGGAAGTGAATTTGGATTTAGTGAGGGTCCATTGCTGCCAGAAAACTCAAAGCACTGAAGGAAGTTTGAATCATCCAACAGGGAAACATTGAATTGCCAGAAAGACTTAAAGAAAGGTTTTTTTGAAAAGGTGAGCTTTAAAGCCACCAGAGAGTGATCAGAAAGACCGAAAGGACAGATATAAGTAGTAGTGACTGAATTTAAAAGATGCCTTGAACAGTAAAACCGGTCTAACCGTGCCATAGAAATGCGGCCACCCCTTTGACCCAGGTGTATTGTCTATCTGTAGGAATTTAATCCGCCATACATCTACCAGATCTGACTGCTGTAACAAAGTATTTAATACTCTGACAGAAGCTGGATGTGGCTCAGTACCATTTCGATCAAGCTGAGCGTTATCAGTACAATTAAAATCCCCTCCCAGTAGAAGAATTTCTCCATTAATAAAAGATTCCACCACTCTTCTCAAAGAATCAAAGAAACAGATCCTCTCTCGACCATTTGTTGGTGCATATGAATTAATTAACACAAGGTCTTGTTCCCCATCTTTAATCTGCACCACCAGCAGGCGCCCAGCCACCACCTCACTAATATTAGTGATTTTTAAATTCACAGTTTTGGAAATCATCACAGCTACCCCAGCACTGACATGAGATCCGTGACTAAGCACAGCCTGACCCCCCCATTCACGTAACCAGTCCTGTTCATTCTTAATATCAGTGTGTGTTTCCTGAAGTAGTGCAATGTGAAGGCCTTTTTGCTCTAAATACTCAAAAACTGCAGCCCTTTTCGCGTCTCCCCTACACCCGTTCACATTCAGACTCCCAATATGAAAAGATTCCATTAATTCAAGACATAAGGGAGTAACCAATAAAATACATAACACAAATAAATAAAAGAAACGTAGGACTAAATCCATCATGATTAAAGCAGTGATTTCCTAACCCTACTGATCAAATTCTTTAGTCTCACTGACTCTTTCTGGTCCATGCCAAGCTGCACGGCATTGCGCATCACCCTCTGTGCTGACACCAGGAAGAGCTGAACGTCTGGGAAGTGTTCCTCCACTTTAACCCCTCTCTTACCCTCAATAAATTCTAAAAAATACCGTATACTTGCGGTGCTGTATCCGCCTCCCAATGTATATCTTGAAGAGGACTCGCTTCTCACGGAGGTGTCAGTGTCACTACCCTCATCCTCTCTATCGCCAACGTCACAGTCACTGTAACTCTTGAACAAGTTGCTGCGTTCACTGGATGGCTCGCTGGACACAAGGCTTTTCTTTGCCGACTTAGTATTCTCTGATTTAATCTTTCGTTTGTGACGGGCACTTTGAAAATCTCATCCCTCTCGCTCACACTTGCACTCCCATTCTCCACTTCACACACCTCATCCATCGGCCTCTCATTCATCTGCCTTTCCACGGCTTGCTCTGGGATAGGCTTTATCAGCACCGCGTCTTCAGCAGCCTGCACTTGTGCAGCTTCATCGGATGCCTGAGACTCGTTCACAGCGGAGGCAACTGGCGCAACTCCCTCGGAAAGAGTGTTCAATGTCGTCCCCTCACTGCTACTGGTCTCAGGCTCTGTGCTCACTTTACTCGCTGCACTTTCAGCCGCCATATCCTCGGCAACAAGAAGCGCGCTCTTCTCTGGAGCGTCTTTAGACAGAAAATTTTCGGGCCGATCATACACAACACCCGCTCATTACACTCAGACCCATCCTTCTCCATATTCTCCACCTCACTTTCATACTCAGACTCGCAGTTTGCATCATTAACCCCGTCCGTGTTCTCTTTGACGGAGCGGAGCCGGCCGGCATCACTACGGGCTCATGTTTGCACTGTGCCGCTTTGTGTCCAGCTCTGCCACAGTTAAAGCAACGCATTGAATCAGAAGTTACAAAACTACATAATCATCACCTTCCACCTTAAACCTGAGGGCCACGTTTAGATCTTCATTCATATTATTTAAAATCATATAAACTTGTCTCCGAAAGGAGACCACATGTTTTAACTCCTGCATTTTGCAGCCAAGGGGAATAAGCACTATATCAGACATAATCTGCCCATAACGTCTCAATTCCCTTAGTAAAATATCATTTTTTAAGAAAGGTGGAACATTAGAGATAATAACTTTCTTCGCAGGCGCTGATAACGGCAGGACAGGAACTAATGCGCCATTTATAACAACCCCTTCTTCAACAAGTTTATTTACGAGAGACTCGTCGTTTAGAAAGACGACTACAGCCTTATTCATTCTGCTTGCTGATAGAACATTTTTATAACCAACTATTTTCCCTACTCCCATCACACAAGCTTCGGCAGAAACCTGAGGGTCCACCAGGACCTTAGCGCCATGGCCCGTGAAAGACTTTCAAACGCCTTTGGAAACAAACCAGGTGCCCGCCCTTTGGACACGGCCATGGCGATAACCGCCAAAGCCGCGTCTTAACAGTAAAAAAAAAACACCAATAACTCTAAAACAAATCTCTAAGAAAAGGAAAAGAGAAAAAAGAGGCTTACACAGAGACGTCGACGCCCGTCGGCTTCCACCGACTCAAACACGCCCACCCCAGACAGCACTAATCGAGCAACACACAGACAGCAAGATAGATAGATAGATAGATAGATAGATAATGAATGGCTCTATTTTAGATAGATAGATAGATAGATAGATAGATAGATAGATGTGAAAGGCACTTTACCACATAGATAGATAGATAGATAGATAGATAGATAGATAGATAGATAGATAGATAGATAGATAGATAGATAGATAATGAATGGCTCTATTTTAGATAGATACATGTAGATAGATAGATAGATAGATAGATAGATAGATAGATAGATAGATAGATAGATAATGAATGGCTCTATATTAGATAGATAGATAGATAGATAGATAGATAGATAGATAGATAGATAGATAGATAGATAGATAGATAGATAAAAGCAAAAGTCAAAACAAAACTATGGATAAAGAATTGTGATAAGGTGTATGTGTGGAAAATGCCAGCTGCAGCTGTTGTCTGACTACAGTACCTCATTGTCCGATTTGTGTTGGTGTAGCGGTGAAGAGGGACTAGTGGGTGAGTCATTTCCAGGAATGCATGGCCTCCCATCACTGATCACCTGCTACAGCACACCACCATATTCACTCTTAGCCAGTACAGCGGGCAGTTAGCACTTAGTATGCATGGACTAGCTGATGTCTCTTTATGCCTGCTCTTCTTGGTTACAACAGCATTGGTAATAAAAACTTAGCAAGGTGAGCTTGTACATTTGTCAGAAAACCATTTATAAATCAGGTATTTTTATAATTTATTCCATATATTTTCTCTTGTTAGTTAGAAATTTTCCCATGATATAAATTCCAGTCCAAATTAATTGAAACACCGTATCATTGGGTTCTCAATTAACGAGGTTCTACTATACATAAATGGTACACACACACACACACATACAGTATATGAATTTATACTGTATATATACACACATCGTCACTGGCCATCGGACTTTACTTTTATTCTATGTTAATTAGTATTGCCTAATTTTATTTTTATATTTTGTCTTTTTTCTCTTTCTTCATCCGGTAAAGCACTCTGAGCTACATCATACATCCATTCATTATCCAACCTGCTATCTACCAATCCCAGCCAACACAGGGCGCAAGGCAGGAAACAAACCCTGAGCAGGGTGCCAGCCTGTCACATTGTGCACACACACACACACACCAAGCACACACTAAGAACAATTTAGAATCGCCAATGCACCTAACCTGCATGTCTTTAAACTGTGGGAGGAAACTGGAGTACCTTGAGCTACATCATTTGTATGAAAATGTGCTATATAAATAAATATTGTCGTTGTTATTGTTGTCACAAACTTAGACAAAAGCCACAAAAAGGTTTGGGGCAGCCACCTGTATATTGTTTACTGGCTTGAAAATTGAATGAATTGATATGTTGAAGTATCCGGATTGGAATTCAGAACAGAACTGATTTGCTTGTAAAAAGATGGCGGCTTTAAAGGAGAGCGTAGTAAGTGATGTCATCAGTAGGGCCGGAACTGGTAGTGTCATTGGGGCTGGGACCAGAAGTGACATCATCATTAGGGACGGAACCACAAGTGACGTCATCGGGGCCAGGTGGAATTTCCAGCAACAGGTCTGCAGAGAAGTGAGAGAAAGAGTTAGCGAACTCCGCCACCCCCTGGTCTGGCATGGAATGGCTCTCATTCAGGCCCTTTAGCTGTCTCCCATGTGCACATATATATATTTGTTATTTCATCATCAAGTCCTTCCGTGAGAACCCTAAATCCAAAGAGGACTGTTTCATTTATGTTAGGTAGAATGCCCAGAGGGGAATGGGCGGTCTCATGGTCTGGAATCCCTACAAATTGAATTTTTTTCTCCAGCTGTCTGGCCATCGGACCTTACTCTTATTCTATGTTAATTAATGTTGACTTATTTTTCTTACTGTGTCTTTTATTTTTCTATTCTTCATTATGTAAAGTACTTTGAGCTACATTTTTTGTATGAAAATGTGTTATGTAAATAAATGTTGTTGTTTGTAGCTGGAAATCCACAAAGGGAGCAAATAAATGTAAATGACTAAAAATGTTCTTGCTACTTTTAAATTTAACATTACTGGCAAATTTTCTTAGTCTCTCTTAAATGATTTAATCAGTTTAATTGCTTAATTCTGTTTTTTGCAGTGATAAAAATAACAAATAATATGGACTTTGCTTCTCTGGGAAATTCAGAAAGAGGACTCCTAGTTGTTGAGAGATTAGCACGGTTCCTTTTTTAGTATCATGCCAGCATGTTACCTACTGTATATTTTGATATGCCATTATATGACTCCTTTGTGACCAGACTAATGATGATCCAGCAAGGCCCCCTTAACTGGCATGTCCTTTTTTTTCACTTCCAGGTTAGGCTGTTTAGCAAGCAGGTCCCATGTCTGGCCACTAGAAGATACAGTTTTACTTATAACTGGAGGTGCATTTTCAGGCTACACAAAGATTCCACCTCCGCATCTTGAAAGACACACATCTTTTCTTTTACGCTAGAAATATTTCTTGTTCTTGTTTTCATTCTTTGCAGCAATGGAGGAATTAGACGGAGATGAAGTACGTGTATCATCTAGGGGGCATTTTGCAGAAAGAGACATCGTGCAGGCAAGTATAATTGCTTATCAACTTTCTTGGCGTGAAGCAAATCAGTAACTAATTTATCGCTTGATGTTGCTTATAATGTGCTGATCATAAAAGCTGCGTAAAGGAACTGTTAGTACTAACACAAAAAAAATGATTAACTACAGTATGTTCAACAGCAATACATTTTCAAATAAATTTAATTTCCAGAACTACCTGTACAAGAGTTGCAAAAAGTGGACATTCAACACTTGCACAGCCTTCAGATTCTTCAGTCAGATTTCACTAAGGCATTTGTATTCTGAAGAAATAGCATTTCAAAGGCCATTACGAAGACATGAAATGCAATTATCAAAAATTAAATTAAAGTCGGGGCAGATGCTCTCTTTGAGCAGAATTCAAAGGAGTAAGCACTTTAATCTAACGATTATCTTCACTCTCTTCCCACAGTTAAGTTGATGTGATTGGTTTTTTTTTTATTAAAAACTTTAAGATCTACCTTCTCAATATTTGATTAGGGTTTGTTGAAAATTAACACAATTTATTTAAGATTATTGTAAAACAAAATTCCACTGATGTGTTCTCATTCATGGAGAGCGCTCCGAATAACCCTTAAATTCATTACCAACTGATTATTGTTAATCGCATACAGTATCTATAGAGTCTCTCCGGACCAAACTCATTAGAATGGCACTGGACTGAGGCTTTCTAAGGAATGGTAGTTTGCATCTTACTGAAGGCACCGCTTATTTCACATTCTTTCTGAGTAAGTGAAAGGTGGTTAAAAAGAGTATTAAATTACCAAATTCATGGTTGAATAATATGTAAAAATCAGCTGAAATACTAAAAATAAACTGTCATTTATGTCATAGGGTGGATGATCACCCAGGACCCCATTTAATATGCACAAAAGTAAAGGCTACAGTTGTAACAAAAAAAGGGGGCATCGTCCAGCGCATCTCTCTCAGGCTAAGAGTCGGAATTGCTCTCTGCTGTGGGGCTTCATTTGATTCTGTCATTGGTCCAGAAGTGAATGCCGACTTAAGGCAACACTGTTGTTTAAATAGTCCACGGGGTTGAAAATGCAAGACTTCCTCTGACATCTGCGGTCGTTGTGGGATTCATTCTATGGTCTCCGGGTGTTAGCGATCAGGAATCCCCCCATCACTGGTATCGTTGTGCTCACTTTAACAGTGCCATTTGGATGCTCCCGTACGTGCGACACTTTTTTAGTACAATAGCTGAGTGTGCGAATCTTCATTCAAAAATAAAAAGTGGACACATGACAACATTCTATTATTAAAAATGCTATACTTCCTTAGCCATTTAATTGTTACCATTTCAGAAATTTATAATACTTAAAGTTTTAAAATGTGCCTGAAATTACCAGATTAATGGAATAGATTATGGGTGGCATGTTGTCCAATTACTTAATTTCTGCATCATAGATTCCTCCTATGTCCATATATTGTCCACAATAGATTATCTTCGATTGGCATTACCCACACACCACTAGATTGGTTCAGACCCTATCTCTTAGGCCACACTCAGTTCGTTCATCTTAAAACTTTCACATCCCAACCCACCGCTGTTACTTCAGCTGGGCCCCAAGGCTCTGTCCTCCTCTTCATTATTTACCTCCTTCCCCTCAGCAATATCTTTCGCAAATATTAATATGAATTTCCACTGTTACGCTGATGACGCCCAGCTTTACTTCACTGGCAAACCTACTTTTAACTTTCCACACTCCTTGCTTATTGACTGTATAGCAGAAATCAAATCCTGGTTTTCTTCATATTTTCTTAAACAGTGACAAAACTGAGGTTCTCCTCATTGGTACAAAATACACATTATCCAATACTGATCATTGTTCATTTGTTATTGATAATTCCTCTGCCTCCCCTTCCCCACAGGTCAAGAGTCTGGGTGTCATCCTTGACTGTACTTTATCCTTTCAGTCCCACATCAATAACATCTCCCGGTCTTCATATTTCCACCTGCGTAACATTAATCGTATTCATCCCTCCCTCACTCCCCACACCACTGCTATCCTTGTTCATAGTCTTGTCACTTCTCGTCTGGATTATTGTAATTCCCTTTTCTTTGGTGTTTCTCGCAAATCTCTTTATAAGCTTCAACTGGTCTAGAATTCAGCTGGCCGCATCATTACTAGAACCCCCTCTATTCACATCACTCCCGTCTTGTAGCAGCTTCACTGAGTTCTGGTTAAGTTCCACATTGACTTCAAAATTCTCCTGTTAACATTTAAGGCAATCCACAACCTTGCCTCTCCATATCTGTCCACCCTCCTCCATGTTGCCATTCCCTCCCATACCCTCAGATCCTCTTCCTCCATCCACTTGACTGTCCCCTTCGTTCGTCTTACCACTATGGTGAGCAGAGCATTCAGTTCGCTGCTCCCCAGCTTTGGAACTCACTACCATCTGAGCTTAGAAATATTGAATCATTCTCACTTTTCAAATCTAAACTTAAAACTTATTTGTTTAACACTGCTTTTTCTCTTTGATTATAATTACTCTGTCTGATTTTAATTTTTGCATTTTTAGTTTTGTTTATAATGTGTGTTTTATCTATTGTTCGGTGTCCTTGTGTGCGTAGAAAGGCGCCCACGAATAAATCAAATGTATTATTATTATTATGATTACATAGGTGCCTCCAGGGGCTCAGGTTTCCAACCACATTCCAATAATATGCATATTTCAGTGAATGGCAATTCAGAAATGATACTCATATCTCTCTATTATAAAAGGAAATCCTGGGACGAGACTTTCTCGGAGATAATTTCAGGTCCTGCGAAACGAGACTTTTTTGCCAAGAGATTTTGACAAGTCCCGCCCTCCTCTCAAACATTTACAACCACGCCCACAGTCCAATCACTTCTCGTTCGTGTGAATGCTACTGTCAGACACAGTTCCTGCGCTCTCAGCTCCAAGCAGGGTCAGAAATAAAACACAGAGTAGAAGACAAAGTAGATCGTCGTAAAGAGGTTTAAAAACATTGGCACGATACACATGCAGAGCAAGTTAGACATTATGAAAGTACTTCATTCGAAAGTCTCATAAAACTGAAAGTAAAGATCGCATTAGCACTAACAAATGGACATTATTACGGAACAGCGAAAAGAGATCGAATATATGGACATAGGCGATATGACAGAAGTATGTAGATATTGTTTGGCTTTAAACTTTAAGTTGAAGACTTGTAGATCATCTAATTTGTGTTGCCATCAGGGAAAGTATTTCTTCCCAATGAAGAGGCCTGTCCACTAGAATTAAAATATTTGTTGTTTGGTGAAAGTGAAATCCACATAGTGGCAGAGACGCAAAGTGGCTGGCATGAAGTGAAGGTCAGGGGGTTGGTGAGTAAATCGAGAAGGGGGCAGAGCCCCCTAGTTAAAAAAAAAAATTCCTGCCATGGACTGGCACCTCATCAAATGCTTTTTGCTTCCTTGTGCTACCAGAACAGTATTTCTTTTTTTTTTTTTTAACTACCTAGAAAAATGAAATCCTAAATGTATTTCAGCCAACCGCCGCATTACAATGTTAGATGCCTTGAAGAAAGCCTCCAGTTTTACAATGTACCGCTACCCCGTTTTCTTAGAATGTGCCATTTTTCAGACAATCTTTTATTGTGTCTTGCTAGTTCTCTAGAAGCTAATGGAAAGCACTTTATACTTTGTAAAGACTCACTTGTCAAAATACCCTGCAGTTCAATACACTCCAATGGAACACACTGCAAAGAGGAAGGAAAGAAAAGCTTCAGCAGCAGACGCTCACTCACAGAAGGGTCAGTTACATGTAGTTAGTGTTTAGAGGTAGAGAAAAAGATGATATTGGCTTTTCTGTGCTCCAGTGGACAAAGAAAAAGGAGTTTAATTGGAACTTTTGTGTTCCACCATTTATTTCTGACTCCGACTAGTTGAAATCGGATAAAACGCAGCCGTACTTTATGCATCTGCATTTAGCCTGCATGTAGTGAGCAAATGAATTATCAGGCCTTCGTTTTAGTCCATGGGGGTATATGCTGATTACTCACATCATGGTGTAATGATACTTGTATGGCAATGAAGGGTGTCTCAGTCCAAAATCATCTTATTTAAATTAAGAGCCAATGAACAGATGACGCTTGCATGGCTGTTGCTTACAGCAAGTCTAAAAGATTATGCAGACAAAGTACTTATCAGTAGCTTCTCACATATTTACCATAATGGGGAACTGAAATGAACTCTTTGACAGAATTCTCCCCCTGCCTTTTACCAATTAGATTTTCAAATGTCACACATTCAGACAGCTGGTACTTTTCATAATGTCAAAACTCAACCTGTGGATTGCATGAATATTTTAATACATCTCTGTGGGGGCAACAGACATCATGCGTTAACAGCAGGTTGGGATAAATGAATCCATCAGATACATTTTATTTAGAGACTCTCGACGCTGCTCTTAGCACATTCCACCCAAATGCCTGTTGTGTGACTATCATACAGGTGAAATCACTGAAAACTGGAAAAGCGGTTAGGAAGTGAACTGTTTCTGATGTGTGAGGCCCACCAAATGAAGTTATGAGTACAGCAGAAGTGAATACCATAATGCTAACCTGTTTGCCTCTCATTCTTCCTACACTTCTGTATGTAACACTTTAGGGGCTTCTAAAACTCAACTTGATGCTATTTTAGAAGAATTAAGTGGGTAGGACTGGTGAGCTTTGGTGGGCTTAATGGCCTGTTCTCGTCTAGATTATTCTAATGTACATAAGAGCACTGTTTCTGTGCAAAGCCATTTCCTTTCCTAAAACAAGACATACATTTTTGGATGGCCAGCTTTTCACACATTGTGTTGCTGAGGTCTGTAGCTTATTCTTATGGGGATGGTTTCATCCTTGAATGGTAAAACAAAGCACCAGAAAGCATACCAATCACGCAATTTAGCACACGAAGATCATTTAGACAAGCCCGGCAAGAATGTGAGTAGGAGTTGCAGCTCTCTTGATTCCTTTGACCCTCAATCAATTAATGCTTACTATTTTCTTGCTTTTGCATTACAGGTGTCATGATTAGAGTTGAAATTTGAGGTCTTATAGCCTTTTCCTGTTATGGAAGCCATATTTGTGTACCGTTGTCAGGATCATGCCCCCCGTTTTTAGGGGTGTGGTCTCCAAGGTCATGACCTCAAATTAATCAGCAGATGGGATAACACTTCAGCCTTTTGCACTGAGCCTGATCCAATCAGCGGATTAAACCTTCTAATCCCTTTTGAATTCTATTTGTGTTTATTTTTCATGTCTCGCCTGGTTTTGGACTTTTTGTCTGATATTTTGACTCTCATCTGGGTTTTGGTTGCCTCATTTTATTTTTGTTTTTCTTTGTTTTGCCTTTTGCATCCATCTCCAAGTTTAACTCAAGAAACAAGTTATCTGTTTACCTCCCAAGTCGGGACAATAAGATCATTGGACACAAGAGCTTATAGTGGCTACATTTGTTACAACAAGCCTAAGGGGAAAAAAATCAGCATATCCAAATTTAACACATAATGTAAACAATGATAATATTTAAAAATGTGGGGAAAACAAAGAAAAATGTTGTTTTATTTAACAAAAAGGAAAGACAATAGCATAAAACATCAAAAAAATCCAATACAGTGAAATATTCTTCAGTTTATTCCACAGCTCTGTGTTCATGAACTCCTTCATTTTGACTCCTGCATCTCCCATTTCATCAGATTCCCTACAACATTTTTATTTTTCATTCTCTAAAAAAGATTTTTGTTATTCATTTTTTTGTATATATTACTTTCTGCTTTGTTCCACATTTGCATTGTTGGATTTTTCTAGATGAGGTTATTTAATTTTTTACCTTATTTATTCTCTAATATGTGGCAGCACAGTGCCACAATAGTACCACTGCTGCCTCGCAGTACGGAGACCAGAAATTTCACCCCATTTGGCTTTTTTCTTTTTTTTAATTTTGCAATGTATTCATTTTCATTTTTCATCAATTTGGCGCACTTTCCCATTGTTCACCGGAGGCAAGTGCCTTGTTTGTTTCACCTTTGTCCTGGCCCCGTGTGGCTGCAGCTTTTTATTTCAGTGACTTTCATGATCAGGGAATCATTTTACCGCTTACTGATCTTATTGTTTAACTAGATGGTCTATTTTCTTCTTCCTCTTCTATCTTAATCAGCATTTAAAATTTTTTCTTAGTAGATTAACATTTTGTCACACATGTGTACCACAGCGTCACCTTCCGGGCTCACCTAAATTAAGTAGTACCACCCCAGGACAAAAGAGGGTGCTGCTGCTAACAGACTTGTCTCCTTCTTCCCTCACAGTCTTGAGAAAGTGCCCCCTAAAGAGCAAAAAACTGAAATAAGCCCCTTCAGGTCCACACAATGTATAAACAGAGCAAGAAGATGCTGTCACATACTGAGGTGGACCTTGCTTCTGTGCTGATTCAAGCCTGAAACCAAAATCACAATGTCCTACTAGGAGAACTGTTTTCTATTTTAAACAGCACATTAAAGTGCTTCATTTTCTTTACCTTTTCTGCATTTTTTATTCTATTTAAACAGGTGTCACAAAACACACAATGAGACATAGAAAGGTTTGGGGCAGCCACCCGTATAATGTGGTATCCTGGCTGCAAATCATCTTTTTAAATGATAGCACTGTTGTACTCAAAACCAAGTCCAATACAGAACTGAGGGAATAGAGAAAAGGTGGAGGCTTTTAAAGGTGGAGACAGGAAGTGAAGTCAAAGGGGTTGGGCTCATGAAGGTCTTCTGTCATTGGTGCGAGCCCAGGACGTGACATCCCAGGGGCCGGAGCCGGCAAGGTCTCCTTCCATTGGCTCGGTCCCGGAAGTCACGTCAAAGGAACCAGGTGGAATCTCCTGTGAATGGTCTGCAGGCAAGGGAGAAAAAGAGTCAGTGCACTCTGCCACATCCCGGTATGTCTTGGAACTGTCCTTACTCAAGCTCTTTAGCTGCCTCCCATGCACACGTGTGTGACACAGGGTATGTTGCCCATTTGGCACCCCTATCTTGTCCTGATCCATCATTTTGCCCCACTATAATTTAGATGAAATTTAGAAAAGTTAGTATTTTTGCCATTTATTTTCTTATTAATTGACGTTTCTGCTACGGGCTTTGCTTCCTTAACAGTATCCTAATATAACAACAGTTAACAAGCAGTGGAGCAGACATTGAGGCAGACATGCTAAAAGGCTGCCATTAATTCAGTATCAGACCCACTTGTGAGGTAACAGCTTAAATAACTACAACACCTGAGAAAGAGGAAAGGAAATCCATCATGATGATGAAATTAATTCTTTTAAATCCAGGATACCCTAAATTATCCCAACATAATATAAATATATATATATATATATATATATATATATATATATATATATATATATATATATACACACTAATGCTTCAGAAATACAAACTTAAAACATAGCAATCCCAGTTATTTTAATATTTGAATTGAAACTAAAACATTGGGAAATAGAAGTTGCTCAATTAGGGTAGGTTCAATGAAAACTTAAATTGGTTGGAATAAAAACCTGCAACCACATGGGTTTTGTGATCCACTGACCCAAAATGGTGTGAGGCCTCCAAGAATTGCCAAGGAAGCAGGCTAGAATTCTCACATGCCCACCAAGAGAGGGTGTGCCCCAAGGCAGCCTGAGCTCCCACTTCAGTGGCTGGTTTTGGCCTACACTGTTCAAAAACATGTTTAGCTTCAAAATTTCAAAAATATATGTACTGTTCACAAAATTTAGCCCGTATCCCACCAGAGAATGAACAACCATAAACCTCCAACTTGTGGAAGAAAGAGCAAACAAAGAAATCTTTATTAAAGATGATGTATTCCACAAAAATCTAAATTAAATACAGTGGAACCTTGGATTGCGAGTAACTTGGTTTGTGAGTGTTTTGAAAGATGAGCTAAAATGTTTAATAAATTTTGACTTGATAAACAAGCGAGGTCTTGCAATACGAGTAGTACGTATACGCTTTGTCTGCTGAGTGTCACGTGATCACAACTGAGCTGATGGTTCTTCTCTTTCTCGCTACGGGATTGTGAGTAATCATCTCCATTTCTCGGGCTCAGTCGGCGTGCCTCACTCATATAGTCAACATCCGTATGACCGTATACTGTTTACTACAGCATTGTGACCACGTGTGTGTGTTGTAACATGTGAGTCTCTGTCTTGCACCCCAAAACACAAAGCTGAGTCTCAATACTTTAGCGACATCAGCTTTATTAAGCTTGAAACAGGAACAGCACGGTTATTTATTGTAGCCGGATCTGCCACTCTCCTATACACAGACACAGCCGTCAGGCAAGGTCGGGGACCAGTTAGTGGCCAAGTAATACTGTGCCCTGCGCATTTATAATGTTCCTTGTTTCTTGTATCACCCATCAACGGCAGGTGCTTATAGCACGTCCGTGATCAAATCGGATTCGCTTTTACGGTGAACTGCTACAGTGCTGGGAGCCTGCGGTTGCTTCGGGACGCTATTCCTTGTGTCGTCCTGTTGGGTGGAATCCCACAAGAGTTTAGAAACAACTAAATACAATTACAAGAAACAGCAATAACTAAAAGGAAAACTCACCAACCACAAAGTGCATACAATGTACTGCAAAAAACAGCTATTCCTATGAGCCTTCACAGGGCTAAGAGCAGACCTTCAACAGAGATTGACAGGAGGCTCTGTTATGAACTAGAGAATTCTAAGTAAAATAGTCTCAAAAAATCTTGGAAATGTCCACTACAGGAAGGAAGCCGTCAAACCCCAGCTAGTCACAATTACGGAAAACATTAAAGCCTTATAAATAAAAAGAATTACTTTAAAAAAAAAGTGCTCTGAAAAACAGTGGAGCTCCAAAGAGCACAAGAGGCAATTCTGTATCAAACAATATTCCAATGCACAATACAAAAATAATCAGGAGTTAAAATCAAATGAGAAGCAAAAAACACCAGCAAACTCAACAATGGCAGCAAATTCAATAAACCGCAAGGGACTGTGGGTTTTACTCAACCTTTATAGGGTTTAGAGTAATTCCTTGCGGTGATAGGCAGGTGGTCCCACCTCTTGGGGTTAGGTTAGTGGAGATTGCTTCCCAAAGGGGAAATATACAGACACACTGATTTAAGTATTAAATTTTAATTTCAAACAATTATAAATACAACCAATGAAGTCTCTAATAAAGTAGATGTTGTTTGTCATACAGTGTTGAATAAATACCTACTATAAATATATTACTCACCCTAATTACAATTTTATTAAACATTTATAAATATCAGAAATGATCCACTGTATTGTAAGTGTTTTTTAAATAATTTTAATAAGGTGTATAAATATTTTCATAGTAATGATGTCTAGATTTAAAAATGAGTTGTTCAGTTTCTTTAGTTGTTAAGAGGTTGAGCTCTGAATGTAGAGCCTGCCTTTTCCTATGAAGAGCTTCACTTGGACACCTGGCATGTTCTTGATCTATTCTAGTATTTTGCTGGGTAGCTCTGATACCTTCTTGGTTTCCAATTTATTTCTGTGGGATAGATATGAGATAATCTGTCCTCTTAAGAAGGCATTCAGGGTTTCCCAGAGTATTCCTGCAGAGACTACTGAGGATGTATTTGTCTGTAGAAAAATACTGATTTGTTTTGATATAAATTCTGTACAGTTCTTGTCTGCTAATAGAAGTGGGTTAAGACGCCATCTGCGAGATGAGTATGTGGGTAATAATGATTTTAGCTCCAAGATCAGAGGGGCATGGTTGGAAATAACAATATGCTCTTGAGTTTGGGTTTAGAAATCTCCAGGGGTCTAATAAGTTGTGGTCACTTACAAACTGTGTAATTGTCTTTGCAGTGTTAGATGTCATCATCCCTTTTGCAGGAGACCTATCTAGGTCTGGATTTAAAACACAATTAAAGTCCCCAGCCATTATGATTTTATGAGTGTTCGCATTGGGAATGGATGCAAATACATTTTGGATGCACATTGGGTGCATAAACATTTATCAAAATCACTTTACAATTAAATAAATTACCCATGACAATCATGTATCTCCCTTCAGGATCAGATGCAACATCTGATACTACAAATGAGAATGTTCTGTGTATAAGAATTCCCACACCTCTAGTTTTTTTGTAAAGCTGGAATGGAACATTTGACCAGTCCAGTCTCTGTGCAGCCAAAACTGATACTTGCTTAATTAGTGGGTCTCCTGTAAAAATACTATGTTAACGTTTAGACCTGTTAGGTGAGGGAATACTTTCTTTCTTTTTAATTCGTGATTTAGGCCTTTAACATTCCAGCTCACAAAGTTAACTGTCCCATCTTGGAGACATTGATTCTGAATTTTTGATGTCATTTTGTAGTCTTAACCGAAAGTGAGACAGCTTTGACCTTAATCTGCAATTCTCCCAGGGATTATTGCCATGCTAACTATTGTTATGTTGGTAATTATAATTATAAGGATTAAAGGATAGATCAGAAATAGCTTGCTCTCTTTCTCTCCCCCGCTGGTATCCCCACCCCCCCCAGTTGTGCTTCCCCACATAAGACCGGACCCCACTTCACAAGTTCCCAGTCCTCTGACATACCTAGAGACAGAGCACGTCTAAAACAAAACAAGCCCCCAGCAACAGCGTATGAGGATTAAAAGGCAGAGATATCTATTGTCAATACAGTCTAAATTTTATAAGCATAAAATATAATCTTCAACAGTCTTGAAATATTAAGATAGTAGACCCAGTGAATGGGGTTAAAACATTTTAATAAAATTATTTAAAGAAACACTGTTGAAAACAATTAAAAATTAATATTATAGTTTAAAAAGGGACTAGTCTAGAGTTATTATTATTTTCCCTGGTTATTGATGTAACATCAGGGCTCTAATTATAAACTTAACATTAGGGATAAATATTCATTTTTAACTTTAGGGTTGAAAGTAGGGGGAGGATGTCTATTTAAAAATATATAGTCCAAAATTACAGGATTAACATAAGGGCCCCTTTTACTAAAAACACAAGGGACATGGCAGAACAAGCACTCACAAATAGAAACTTAACAATAAACAAAACTGATAAATACATAATTGTACAAAGAATAAACATAAACAACAACTACATAAATGGTAATAACCAAAAGACCAAAAATGAACAAAATGGACATAAAAGAGGAAATTACACAAGGCAGTCCCCAGCTCTAAAGCTTATGATCCAGCCCTGGCAGGAATCAAGCCTTGATGACAGCCTAAGCCATTGCGGAGCCAACTTAGACACACACACTTATTTATAAGATGTGGAGGTCGAGTTATCAGTCAAACTACCAAACAGATCTTTTGGAATCATCTAAAAAGCCCATATAGCAAAATCCTTGACATAAGTTGTTAATATATTCTATTAACCATCAAAATTGTACATTACTTTGTTTTATGAAAAGAAAAAGAATAGATAACAGAAAAAAAAACTAATAACATTTATCTAACCTTGATAAAGAAACATTCATCCATCCATTATTCAACCTGCTATATCCTAACTACAGGGTCACAGGGGTCTGTTGGAGCCAATCCCAGCCAACACAGGGCACAAGGCAGGAAACAAACCCCGGGCAGGGCGCCACCCCACCACAGGGCACACACACACACACCAAGCACACACTAGGGACAATTTAGAATCGCCAATGCACCTAACCTGCATGTCTTTGGACTGTGGGAGGAAACCCACGCAGACCCGGGGAGTGAACCTAAAGAAACATTAAAATGGCAAAATAATAAAAACATAGATTTTCTGAATATAAGTCATATTTAATTGGTTACTGGCATTAAACTATTTGAATTAATCCATAATGCGGGTTATGGTGACATTATAGTAAGTTGAATAGTAAGTAGGGAAAATTTTCCATAAGTTCCATAAATGCTGGGTAGGTGCCTGGGTGCTGCCCACTTCAAATGCTGTTTTCCACTGGCTTTGTCCATCTTTCTTTGTTGCATGGCAACACTAATCTTGTAGCCATCATGTAATGGAAAGGGCAGGGGAAATAGAAACTCTAGTTTAGTTCAGTTCTCTATCATTTTTGTCAAACATCAACTCAGCGTGACCTTGTGACAGTCTTTCTGGTGCAGAGACGGAGTCTCAAGTGTGGAGAGCAAAATGATGTACTGTATTGCTGCCCTCAGATGGCAGTGTGAACCAGATTGATCGCGCAGATCTGGGGGCACTAGAGCACAGAGAGGAGTCATAACTGGACCAGGAACAAAAATAAAAATAATTCTACTGTAGTCTGTAAAATGCAAAGAAATAATAATAAATGAAAAAATAAATGATTAATAATAATAAATAATAATAATAATGCAGATGCTTAAGGCGAATGAAGGCAAGTATTTACCCAAGGTGTTTTACAACATTTGTGATACAATTGATTACATTTCTTATGTTTGTCTAACTGGAGCTGGACAGGTGAAGTGACTTTCTCACAGTCATGCAGCGTCAGTAGCAAGATTTAAACCCATAACCTCCTTGTCCGAAACCTTTCCCCACTATGCCACACTAGCAAATAATATAAGTATCCAAAACACGAAACAGAAGACAGAATCCAAAAAGGCAGGCAAGGTGTTAAAAAAGCACTACAGTATCTCAAAATGACAAATTACAAAAAAGTAATTAAAGAATTTTCACAAACTATTTTTTTTAAATGTACAAAAAGAATGAAGAAGAAGGATAAATAAAGACCATCTAAGTAAAAGGCTGAAAGGCACAATGCTAGAGCACTGAAGTAAGTGAGTGGCCCTTTTTATTTCTCTTGACCCTCTCGTCATTTGACCACTGCATGATTAGTGTTGCCAGCCAACAAAGACATATAGGTGTAGTCAAGAACAAACAGCACATGAAAGGATCCTACCAGATAGACAATGTTCAGCCACAAGACAAAAATAAAGTGTATTGTGTGTTGAATACCATGATGCAAGGCATATGTTTGGAGTATAATCTAAACCAGAAAATGCCAGGAGTTGGAGGACAGTATTTAGCAGCAAACTGAGCTGTTGACAACTGAGTCTAAATATGCAGAAAATTTTAGCAAAACAGATAACCGGGGCCTAAACACTTAACAATACAATTTTTATATGCATGTTTTCATACATAAAAGTATGAAGTGCTTTGCAATAATAACAGCTAAACATAATTACAAAAAAAAGTAGAAACTAAACATTTATGGCAGTAGAGAACCTTAATGTCAACCATGGACAGGTGGCCTGGGAAGACAGCACAATATAAACTCCCATTGCTGAGATGTTGGAGGAAATAAGCCTATGGCATTCCAAGGCCGAACAAATGCCAAGCCCACCCTCCAAGGAGGCATTCTACAGTCCATCTGTGTCACCATTAACAGAATAGTCTTACAGAACTCTCTCTATTCATCTTTTGAGCTTCTCAGGTGGCTGCAGCATACTTAGGCCAGCAGGCAGCAGCACAAAGCACTGCCTCAGAGTACTGGAAAAAAAGAAAATGCATAAAAGTAGTGATTAGTGACCAGCCTATAAAACATGGAATATAACTGCATTTAAGGAACAAAATACACTTCCTCCTCACCTCATTGTGAAGCAATGCTAGCAGTGCTAATGATTTCTTAAGTGATCACGAAAGCCTGATTAAAGAGGTGGGTTTTTAGGCGTTCTTTGAAGTATTCAGCTGCATTACCGCCGCCAGGATTTAATTCAGGGGGGTGCATAAAGAGATTTTTTTCTTTCTACGCTCCCCCCAACAAAAACTTTTTTTGTATATGTATGTGCCCATTAAATACCTGCCAATACAGTCGCTATCTCTGAACAGTACAGAGCAGTCAGTTTTTGCATAGATAGATTAACCACTTAAGGCATGACCTAATTTTTAATTTTCTGACAAAAAATCATCGACTTTTTTTTGTTATCATATGATCACTGGAATATAGTTAAAAATGTTATTGATGTATTCAGTGGCATAGGTAGTGCTTTTTTCCTTAAGTTTTTAATGTAATTTTGTAAGCACTTACATACAGCTAGACCTCTTTTACGCGGTTAATAGTTCCGATTTCTGGGAGAACAGTACACTTTAGAGAAAATATTTCAAATAAAAATTGTAGACATTGATAAGTTCTACAACTTTTATGATAAATATTTTCTCTAAAGCATACTATTCTCCCATAAATCGAACTATACAGCGTAAAAGAGATCTAACTGTACACTATATACTTGTATGTTGGTAAAATAGATATAATTATTTTTCGGGTTTTAAAGTATTAGTGGCGTAGAAAGAAGGGGTTGGGGGAATTATAAATTTTAAAAAAAGTTTACATTTTTTTTCGCATTTGCATAATTATTTTGAAAATACATTTTGTAGCTATACACCTATACATATAATAACAATACACAAATAATAGCACGCTCTGAATGCAAAATATTATTATTTACGTAATAATTACAAAATAATGAATGCAAATGACAAAAATATACCACTATCGAAGCTTCAAATTATAATTAGATACTACCTTTTGCTTAAGACACGCCCAGTTGTCTTAAGCAAATGCAGTTGATTGGTTACATAATATGTATGCTCTTATATTATAAGAGCAACCACCGTGTCATACGACCACGTGAAAATCGGACAGTATAAGCCGCGCGTCGTCTCACACACGACGGCATGCCTTAAGTGGTTAATGTGAGTGTTAAACAAGAGTGTCAAAATAAACAAACGAGCGAAAGTATATTCTAAACCGTATGGTTTTTCTCATGGTATAAATATAAAGGTATGTTCATAAGGGAACTAAAATATTATATGACGTTACTGTGAACAAACTTCTATTTTCAGAAAGTTTAAGAAAATTTATTTTAAGAGAAAAAGTACGCGTTCTATATTATTATGAGTGACATAAGACGTTTTTTAATTTCAACCAAGAAGCGCAAGATCGATGATTTAGATGATGGTTTACGTACAACTGCAGATCCTATCCCGAGTACCAGCACAAGCCACGATCAAACTAGCATTGGATCAGAAAGTACCACTGATGAAACTTCGTTGGATGTCAATCCCAATCGCGTCGATATCGGGTTGTACACAAACACCAACTGTCATATTGATGACGAACTTCGTCTGAAGCTGCTGCAGGAATGTTGGACTCCTAGTCAAACGTATGATTTCAAGAAAGATGCAAACCCTGAAGCTAAACGTCTCTTCAGATTGGAATGGCTCAAGACATATCCGTGGTTAGCATATTCAGCCAGTGCAAGAGGACCTTTTTGTCGAGTTTGCGTCTTATTTCGACCTCCAGTTCAACGTGGTCTGCAACAATTTATCCTTTCCCGTGTCTTAAATTTCACAAATTTCATGAAGTTGCACAATCTCACGCCAATTCCCAATGGCACATCAATGCAATAGCTTCTTCCATCCAGTTTCAGAAAATAATGAAAAAACAACAACTCAGTATTCGTGAAATTCTGGATTCAACATACCACAGAAAAATTGAAGAAAATAGAGACAAGCTTGGTCAATTACTTCAACAGTTTTATTTATTGCTCAGCATGAGCTTCCTCTTCGGGAAAAAGTGATCAAGGTTCTGTCTTTACAGATATGTTGCATTTCGAATTCAATCAGGTGATCAAGTTTTAAAAAATCATTTGGAATCTGGACCAAAAAATGCGTTATACATATCCCATCAGATTCAAAATGAGCTGATCCAAACCTGTGCAGATATTCTCAAAGAACAGATAATCTGCGAGGTTAAAAAAGCATCCGTTTTTTCTGTGTTGGCTGATGAGACTGCAGATATTAGTGGAACAAAACAACTATCCATTGGTGTGCGATTTTTGCGTTGCGATGAAGGCACGGGGCAGTTGACAGTGTGCGAAGAATTTCTGGGTATACTCTGTTGACCAAATTGGATGCAGTATCAATCTCAGAAGCAATCCTTCAGTTTCTGAATGATTGTAATTTAGATTTGTCGCGACTTGTCGGTCAAGGTTATGACGGTTGTTCTACGATGGCAGGTAAAGAAGGTGGTGTTCAGAAGCTTATCAGAGACAAGCACCCTAAGGCTTTGTATTTTCATTGTGCCAGTCATATATTGAATCTCGTCATTAATGACTTGAACAATGTCAAAGAAGTTCAAAATGCCAGTGGCACAACTAAAGAAGTAATCAACTTTTTAGAGAGCACTTTACGACGATCTTTGATTCCTAATATTCCTCTGTTTTGTGAAACACGTTGGTCGGCAAAGTATAAAAGTATCAGAATATTTTCTGAGAACTTTTGGTAATTGTCCAAGCGCTAGAAAAGCTTACAGAGGACAGTGCGAACAAAAACACAAAGGTTAAGGCTCATTTGCTGTTCACTGCTATTACAACTCCAACTTACATTTTGGCGCTTTTAGTAATTGCTACTTATTCGCTAAACTCGAACCTGTGTGCAATCAGTTGCAGCAAGTAAATATGAACATTAAAGATGTAACTGCTCATATAATTCAATTAATAGATGTGCTGCAATCCCATCGAGACAATGTTTCTGAAGAGTTTTCATTGATTTTCAAAAAAGCACAATCGATTTGTGAAGAATTAGACATTGAATTAAAACAGCCACGGTTAAATAAAAGGCAAGTTCACAGATCGAATTTACTTTCTGAAAACGCAGAAGAATATTTTAGGAGGTCCATTTTCATCCCTTATTTGGATTCTATAATATCTTCTCTACAAATTCGGTATTCTTTTACACAAGAGAAAGCATTTTCACTTTTACAACTTCACCCAAAAGAAATGAGTAAATTGGATAAATCATCATTTTTAATAGTTCTGGAAGACATTAACAGTCTGTATGGTGATATTCTTCCAAACTTTATATCTGATGCTACCACATGGTATGAGATGTGGAAAAATAAAAACATTGCAAACGAAATTACCGATTGCATGAGTTTAATTGAAGAGGCTACGAAGTTTTATCCGGCTGTTTCCGAGGCACTCAAGATTGGCATGACACTTCCTGCAACAACCTGCAGTATTGAAAGATCTTTTAGCACATTACGGCGCGTCAAAACTTGGAACCGATCTACAATGAGTGACGATAGATTAAGTGGATTATGTATGCTTAGTGTACACAAAAAAAGAATAAATAATTGTCCAAAATTTATCGACAAAGTTGTAGACAAGTTTGGACAACAAAAAAGAAGGCTTGAGATGCTCTTTTAGAAACAAAGTGAATGATTGTTTATGTATAGTTGTAAAATGTAAACGTCTAATTGTAATTTAAAAATTTAAAATAAAAACTATTTTTTCGCGTTTTTTCTTATTATTGAAAGATTTATTTTTTTTCTCCATTTCCTTTTTTTTTCAAAAGCTAGGGGGGTGCACGTGCACCTACTTGCACCCCCCTGCCGGCGCCCATGTTCAGCTGTCCTGGCCCAGGACTTCTAATGGTAAAGTGTTCCATAATTTCGGTGTGTACAACGAGAAAGCCTCCTCACTAGTTATTTTATACTTCACTTTTGGAATACTGAACATACCGGTGTGAGCATCTAAGGGTACAATTAGGAGAGTAGGGCAACAAGCAGTCCCAAATATAAAAATGTTCTAGATCTTATAGAGCCTTATATACAGTAAAAGTATTTTAAAATCAGTCCTATAGAACACAGGCAGCCAGTGCAGTGATGCTAGGACTGGTGATAAATGTTTTCTCTTTCATGTTAACATTCTTGTTTCTGCATTTTGTACTACTTGCAGTCAATTTATAATTTTTGGTATTCCTGATAAGACTGCACTACAATAATCTGATGGCTAAAGACAATTTTTTTAGCATCTTGCAGTGATATAAAAGTCCTAGTGTGCAGTGCTTATTAAGTAAAATAATTCAGTCTTTTGTAAAAAGTCTAATGTGTGTTTTAAAGTTTGAAGTTCTGAATCAGTCTCTTAACCGATATGGACATAAAAAAACTAACTTCATTGTTTTTAATGTCATTTCTAGTTTGTGCCATTTCGAGATTACATTGACCGCTCTGGAAACCAAGTGTTGAGTATGGCCCGCCTGGCCAAGGATGTACTAGCAGAGATCCCAGAACAGTTACTGTCCTTTATGAAATCCCGTGGAATTGAACCTCGTCCTGCCCTTCCTTCATCACAGCAGGCACTTCACATGAGGATCTAGCCAGAAGATCTCTTGGTGTCATTTTAGTGAAGTTCACCTCTAGTAACACTGTGTGCAAATCCACATCTGACGATCAAGAACACAAATGGGTTCAAAGACCATTCTCCCTTCATCGGGCTCTCAGCATTGCATGGATGAGAACCTTTCTGTCTTATAATTCTGTGTGCCTGTCAGTATTCTTTATAGTTGTCCACAGTTTATACCAAAAGTTCTTTCTTCCTCCACCAAGCATGTTTTTCAGCATCTTCAAATCTGATGTATTTCTGACTTTTCACATTCTTCTGTAGAGGTCCTATTAAAGAAGAGAAGATGCTTTTCCCACACTTGGGTCTGAAGAAATGAAGGATTAGATAAGGTTTTGAATAAGTCAGGATGTGCACACTTGGGAATGCCCTTTAAATTTCAACAGTCCCTGCACTGCAGTTGCAAGAAGAGGAGCAAAGTATGGCAGATCAACCATTTTCTGCAGGTCCAGTAGATTTCATAACTCAAGAAAGACCAATGGAAACATTTATTTCTTTACCTTTATGACTGGCCAAAGGCTGTTTACCCTCTATGATGGAATGATGGAAATCATATCAAATTTCAGAAAAAGAAGTGCTATCTGTAACTTCCCTCTGGTTCAGTCAATCTAGCTAGCCTTCTAATTCACCCCATAGAAAATACTTTGATTTCCAGCTACATGTTTTATATACTGCATTTTGATGTATAGTACCTGTCAGAGAAAGTAGTAAGAGGCATGTTTTTTTCAGCCAAACTAACATAGGGTCTGCCATAGTAAAGAAAACCACAAATTACAGGACAAACATTGACCCAACATATCTGAACTAAGGTAGGTAGAAGAGATAAAGGTGGACCCCATCACAAAAGAAATGGACATGAATGGATCCCAAAAGTACTCCCTAAAGGGGTGATATGGTACACAATACCAGTGACTTCAAAATAAGCCCATGGCAGCAGTTTTATGACTTGTGCTTCATCCTTACTAATGTCCTGGACAATGGAGATCATTAACCAGTGCTTTAAGATATGGTCAAGATAAGACAAAAGCATAATTTCAACCACAAGACAACCATCAGAGCTTAATGTGAGTGCAAAAATGTCATCTTGGTTTGTTTTACTTGCAACTGTTAAAGTATCTCCTTTACTATTACCATTAAATAAGCTGTCAGCTGATGTGATGGGGGCACTTATTGAATTAATGGGAATCCAAAAAACACCAGTCTTCATTAGAGGGAACTCTAGGTGTTTGGTGTTAATAACCATTGTTTTTCTCTTCCTTCCAACCAGATATCTTTGTTTCTCTTCAATGATCCTGCCCTTAGTGCTCCTTTCAATGGGTAGTATGAATTGGATTATGGAGGTCTGAGAATATTATGCAATGTCACATCGTCTTTTATTGGTCTCAACAGCTAAAACAAAAAAAAAAGGTCAAATAGCGCCTCAATTTATCTGACCGTAATATCACTCTACTTAAATTCTCGCTATAAGTAATGTGACTCATTTATGGCATGCAATTTTTTTCATTTCAGTAAGTCATCAATCAGTGTTACTTTTGGGGTATATAAAGCCATTTGAGGCAAGCACTGTCATGTAATGTTCTTAAGAAAGCAGTAAAGGACAATATATTAAGATCAAGCAGGAAAAGCTAAGCATGGAATGTATTTAAAAGCAGGGGTGCCAACGGGAAGGGGAAATGGGAGCATTTGTCACTGGCCCTGGGCTAATTGGGGTCCCCAGGACAATCTGTGAGCAAATTTTTTTGTCTTTCCAACAGCAATGTTTGTAACAATATCTGGTGATCGGACATTAGGCTTTAAATGCCAAATGAGGCACGTGAAGAAGATATACTGAACTGACGCCTCTTGAATCACATAAGGGTAAGGGTTCCCAACCTGGGGTGTTAGATGGCATTTCAGGGAAAGGCTGGGTTGCAATTCACTAAAATTAAGTGAGGTGTGTTGTCTGACTTTATCGTTGTGCGGTTGGTGTCTTGCAGTGTGCCTTCATTTGCAGGTCATTTATTAGTTAGTGTGCCTGTTCTAGGGTGTGAAAATAATCAAGTATTGTACGCACAATGAGCCTGTAAATGAGCCACAGAAATGCACCTTCTTACAAGTTCCTTGCTGCGGGTGGACTGTTTGTGAAGGCAAATAACTTTTTTTAAGAGAATGAAATTTGAACTTTGCAATGATCCGTAGAGAAGGCCGAGGTCTAGTATTGATTTCTGTGTAAGCCCTGATGGTGAAATGTCACTGATTTTGAGGTTTGATTGACAAGGGGGTGACAAGGGGGACTGAATTTTAATGCAGCACCTGCCGTTAAAAACCTTGCACTGTTCCAGTGTGGTGTCACTCGGGTCCCAATTCGTTGTGTGGTGGGTGCAGCAATACGCTTTCAGCACAATCTCCCTCTACTGTTTACACACAGTAAATCTCTCCTGCTGGCGGTCCTGGCAGTAGCGCAGCAATTTTAACTGTACAGCTCATCTGTTTTTGAACTGCAGTGCAGGTCTTATCGGGGGACAAAGATCGCTGACTGTGTTTCATTGATTAGTGGCGTGCCGGCACCACTGCTTCACAAAATTCTCCAGTCCCCCGAACCTCTCGATTGTTGATTAAGTGTCGTTTCCTCATGGTGCTTGATTAAATCTCAGCATTATTAAGATTTATAAAGGTGAATTGCTCAATTTACATTTAAGTTGTATGCACTGAGTTAAAAGCTTATGTTTTGAGTTCAATTTGTTCATCTGCAGTACTGTATGTGGTTCAAAAATGACAAATTTGACTTCTTCCTCTTCAAGTGTAATATTAGTTTTATAGGGGGTGCAAACACAAATCAAACATTGCCTAGGGGTACAGGGCATAGAAAAGTGTGAGGGGGAGACCACTGGCTTAAAGAATAAAATGTGAGAGGATTTACCCCGATGTGCTGTGTATTTTCTCACATTACCAGGCTTAACAGTCCTGTCCATTAAATGTGAGCTTGAGTGCCAAGTGAATTTTGAAGATGTTATTATTTGCTTTGTGGTGGACTCTGTAGAAATTAAAGAAGTAAGATTGGGCCAGTTATTTGCTATATTTGTTTTACTTGATGTTAAAAGCATAATTTGCTGCATTTGGTTTCTAATGTTACAAAATACACACATTGATAATATTTTGTCAGTAACGCTTTCATTAAACAGCCATTACATTGTGAGGCTGATGCTGAGGAGATGCCTAATAGAACAGTCTGGGGCCGTGAGATGTGGAACGGTGCCCTTGCTTAGAAAAGCACACATTTACTTAGTTGAGTAAAACCAACAGATTAGGTAAATAAAATAAAAACAGATAAAATTCAAGGTTGGCAAATAATGCAGAGTGGATGTGAATGTGGAAAAATCATAAGGTACAGATGTGCAGAGACAGAACCCAAGGTTCCAAAACTGGATGGCACACAATGCTGAATGTTTTTTTTATTTTTGTATTTATTTGTAGCCCACATTTTGTTGAAGAGAACCAATTTATATTGATAATAATTTAAATATAGTCACTAAATTTCCAAAAGTTTCAATGTTACTGTGAGGTGCTTTATTCCACTACTTTAACCCCTCTAGTATTGCACATTGTTCTTTCTTTCTTATCCTTAATGTTTAACCATCTTCTTTTAAAAGAATATAAAAATGATGACTTTAGCTACTGTATCTGCTAACTATGGTTATTATTCAATACCTGCTACATGTCTTTCTTTTATTGCTGTTTTGCTGATTCCATTCCATCCTTCATAAGGATCATCAAGATGAAGATATCAAGCTCCTGTAGTTTCACTGGCAAGCAGTTCCATATTGGCACTAAATCTTCACAACTCAAGGGACACCAGATGTTTTTTTCTGATCAGAAGATACTTGAACTTGATATCAAATTGTACACCTTAATTGACAGACTACTGTGCTCTTAGTTGTCATTCAGCTTTCATGCTATAGCAGGTCTTTGGTAATAAATATGTTTTGTGTTTAGATCAGTTTGGACATATTTCTGTGGGAATATGGACCTCTGCATTGACATGAAGAATTAAAAACCAAACAACAACTGACAAATGTGAAATCTTTTCTTACATTTCTGTCACCTGGGATACATTTTAAAATAATTGTTTTTCATTAAAAACAATACCTTGTACAACCTACAGTAATTTTATTGCCAGTGAAGAGTAACAGGTCCTTAATATGAATTTTCGTTTAATGAGGAAAGGTGCATTTTCTTTAATGGCCACTAGCAAACTCTTCTCTGTATGCAGGAGGGTTTGTTAATCCGTTAGAAGAGCCGTGAAAAATAATTTGTTCAAGACTGTGGGAAACATGGATTTTAAAATGAAATTTAATTTGTCCTTTGTGAAAGCATTTAGCATTCCCACAAGGCCATTAGCTGTTTACATCTTGTAATCAAAAATTATTTGCTGACTTCAAGGCAAGAATTTGTTAAGTGAGGTAGACCAAGCCTACTGAGGCGCACAGAAGTTTTTGTATGTTTAAAAATGAAATACAAGTGCTTATAAATTATGAAAATGTTTCTTTTTTTAAAAAAGTCCACAGAATATTTCACATAATAAAACAAACCAAAGAGAGCACTTGTGATGAGGCATTTCTATCACATCAAGAAGAGGATACTGTATAGATAACTGTCTGATATGTGACCACTGCACAGCCTCCACTCAAATGGATGGAATCCTAAAATTATAAAGTCAAGAAAGCCCCTTCCAGACTCCGCAAAGCAGATAAAGAGATTGTGACCACGTGAAAGTGAACTAGAGGGACACAGCTTTTAATATTACTACCCTCAACCTCTAGGAGCATGGCTTTGAGTCCCAGCCAAGTTCTTTCTCGTTGGAGTTTCCAAGTTTTCTTCCATCTGTCCATATATTTTAGGGACTCCCTGCTTCCTAAAGACATTTATGTTAGACTGCTTGATTACTACATAGGCCTAGTATGAGCTGGTGTTGATACATATTTAAATTTCAATCGCCTCAATAAGATTATACAAAGCCTTTACATTATATATATATATATATATATATATATATATATATATATATATATATATATATATATATATATATATATATATATGACCACCAGGGAGTGCACCAACCACCCAAACCCGATACAGACAGATGTTAGCAGTGGTTCCAGCACATAACACATTTATTTTGTGGTGGGAAACTCTTCCCAATTGTTCCCACCTGCACAGTTTAGTATAACAAACTTCATCCCGACTCTGGTTCCCCGAGTGAAGTCAGGTGTACCCTTTTATGTGGAACCTGGAAGTACTCTCAGGTGTAAACCCAAAGTAGGACTCTACAGCTCCCCCTGAAGGTCCAAACAGAACTCAACAGGGCTGTGCCAAACTCCAATTCTCATGGAGCACTGCAGGAATCCAAAGCACCTCTGCAACCCAGGGGGACTGCCCTCTAGTGCTCTAGGGGCGACAGTGTCCTGTGCACATCTATACCCCTGGTTCTTCCAGTATATTGACCTCCCAGTCGGGAAAGGACCCCAGCTGTCCATCACAATATATATACACCAATCAGCCACAACATGTAATACACCTTCCTAATATTGTGTAAGCCCCCCTCATGCCGCCAGAACAGCTCTGACCCATTAAAACATGGGCTCCAAAACACCTCTGGAGGTGTCCTGTTGTATCTGACACCAAGACATTAGATCCATGGATCACACTTGTTTTTCCAGCACATCCCACAGATTCTCAAACCAAATGAGATCTGGGGAATTTGGAGGCCAAGTCAACACTTTAAATTCTTTGTCATGTTCCTCAAACCATTCCTTAACAATTTTTGTAGTGTGGCAGGACATTATTATCCTGCTGAAAGAAGCCACTGTCATCAAGGAATACCATTGTCATGGAGGGTCATGTGGTCTGCAAAAATCTTTAGATAGGTGGTACATGTCAAAGTAACATCCACATGCATGCCGGGGCCCAAGGTTTCCTAGGCAAACATTACCCAGTGCATCACACTGCCTCTGCCAGCTTGCCTTCTTCTTGTAGTGCATCTGTATCCAGCAGGGGGCACTAGATCCATGGTTGGAATAAGTTTTTTTTTAAATTGCGGCATGTTACATAACCCAAAACTTTGTAGATATAATATTAAAAGATGATACCCCTCCCTTAGTGAACCGGCAGTAAGAAATCACATAGGAGAAATAACTTAGCTTTCTTTAATTATGATTTACGCGGCATAACAGACAAGGGAGCCAATGGTAAGACTATTACAGAAGTGGGGGCTTGATCTATAAAGTCTGCCATCTTCGTCGCTGCGCTGAAAGGATTTTCAGGATTGGATGACGTTATCTCACTTCCGTTCGTTGGCTTCAAAGGTGTCCCAGGCAATGTTCCAAGGCTTTATTCTCTTTCTTCATGTGCAGGCCCCCACTTAGGTAAATCATGCCATTCCAAACAAGGAAAAGAAGATCCAATATCATGCTGACTCTAACACACAGAAATAGTGCACATTGCCCATTTCACAGTTGTCCTTAACTTGTCTTGTCTGATACATTAAACTTCTATTCTGATTACAGCATCCTGCTGCCATCTATTCCCCAGGTAAACAACACACTCGCACCTGGCAGTCCATATGATCTAAAAGAAAATGTGAGTTATCAGACCAAGTCACCTTCTTCCATTGCAAAAAGGTCAAATTCTTAAGCTTACAGTGGTGCTTCAAATTGCAAGCATAATTTGTTCCGGAAACATGCTTATAATCCAAAGCACTCGTATATCAAAGCGAATTTCCCCATAAGAAATAATGGAAACTCAGATGATTTATTCTACAACCCAAAAATATTCATATAAAAATGATTAATACAAAATATAAAGTAAAAATACATAAAACAAATTAACCTGCACTTTACCTTTGAAAAGAATTGTGGCTGGTGTGAGGGAGACAAGAGAGAAAAGGGTTATTGTGTAGGATGACTTTCACTCTAACTAACTGAATTCCTGCTATCTGTTGGCTCACTGGAATCTTTTTCTTTTTTTGTGACTTTAACCTCTTCAATGACAGTTTGTTTTGCCTGAAGAGTCACTACACTTGGGCACAAAATTTTAAAAAATGCTTTATGCACTGTAAGGATTCTATACTCTTTTGAGTTTCTCCCAATGGGACTAGACACGTGGAAGAGGGTCCCGAAGCAACCGCAGGCTCCCAGCACTGTAGCAAATGCTGTAAAAGCGATTCAGAAAAGATAGCGGCCGCTCTATAAGCGCGCACTATCGATGGGTGATGCAAGGAACATTACTTGGCCACTAACCTGGTCACGACGCTGCTGGATTGCTGTGTCTGTGTATAGGAGAGTGGTAGATCCCGCTGCAATAAATAACTGTGCTGTTCCTGTTTCAAGCTGAATAAAGCTGGTTTTGCTAAAGTACTGAGACTCAGCCTGACGCTCGGCCAACTAAGTGTATACGGACTACTCGGATTGCAAGACCTCGCTCATTTATCAAGTTAAAATTTATTTAAAAATTTTGTTTGTCTTGCAAAACACTCGCAAACTAAGTTACTTGCAATCCAATGTTTTACTGTATATGGACAGTAGTAACTCTGCCCAGTTTGCAGCTATGCATCCCCATAAGCAGCAACTTGCTATGCACCGTGTGTTCTGACACCTTTCTCTCATGGCAGCATTACATTTTTCTGGAATTTGTGCTACAGTAGCTCCTGTGTGGGATTGTACCAGAAGGAACAGCCTTCACTCTCTGTGCCCATCTATGAATCTTGGGTGCCCATGACTCCATTACCAGTTCACCGGTTGTCCTTCCTTGGACCACTTTTGATAAGGTACTAACAACTGCATACTAAACTACTAACCACTTGCACCTGGTGCGGCCTGGGTAGACTCCAACTCCTCACAACTGGCCCAGTGTGAGTCCAGATGTTTGTATGAGTGGGACCTGTGATGGACTGGCACCTGCCCAGGGCTAGTTTCTGGTTTGTGCACCTACTGCCAGGATAGCCTCTGCCAAACATAAGTAAATGTATATACATACAATTTCTTCAAGCCTGCCAAATACTGAACTTTTTCCTGCAAAGAATCAGCTTAAAAATGTCCCCGTCTTCATTTAGCAGTCCAGACTATCTAGCAATACCCTGACCTGAGTGAAAACAAGAGCAGACCATTGAAAAAAAAAACAGAAGAATGACCTTAACTCTTTCTTTTTTGTCTCTCACAATCACACTTTTATTTATAATTTCAAATGCTTTTTTTTTTTTTTTTACATGATAGTCATCAGCAATCAGTATCTCAAAGCCAACTTTATCATTCCCAATCACTTTAATGCACTTACAATCATCTCTAATAAGAACAACAACAAAAATGAACATATTTGGATGATAAAAATTGTTGCCAGCTCTGTCAGGATAATTAATGGTGGCATAGGGAATAGCTGACTTATAAATTAAGATGTCTTTCTTTTGCTTGTGCTGCAGTGTGTTGGAATTGTGCCTGATTATGTCCAGTGTGGCCTTGTGATCTGAGACTTTTGTTCATTTTCTCCACAATTGTCTTGTGGATGTCCTCTTTCATATATCATTATACGCAACCTGCTTAAGTACATCCAAGCTTTACATAGCCTAAGAGAGATGAGGCCTAACCCAGCAGCAATGGGATCAAGGCATGAATCAACCCTGAAGAAATGCCTTATCACATCAGAGCAGAGTCACAAACACAAACTAACACTCTCTCATATCAGGCCAGTCCAGAGTCGCCAATTATCATGTCCTACTGCACACACGCCTTCTAAATGTGCTAAGCACAGGGTGGCGCAGGGAAATGGAAAATTTTCAATTGATGTTACAAAATACATTTAATGATGAAATGTATTGCACAGGATATTCAATGATGGTAATCAAAATTCATTTTGTGTTTTGAAGAAAACATCATGAAAGTGTTGTCCATTTCTCGTACACATTCTGACAGCCTGTTGTGGAAATTCTGCATTGCTCGATGTAACATGTCAAGAGGAATGCCAGTGATTTCCTCTTCAATCCTCCTACTTAGTTCAGCAATGATTGCAGGACATGTGCAGTACACTTGACTTTTAAGATGTTCCCACAGAAAAAATCACAAACAGTGAGATCTGGTGATCTTGGAGGCCATGGAATGTCACCGTGGTCTGAAATGACGTGCCTTCCAAATAATCGTTGAATAGCTGCCATCGATTGTTGAGCATTATGTGAAGTTACTCCACCTAGAGACTTCTTTTTTAAGGCTGAACCCATTTCTTCGAAGTTACGCTCACATGTTGTAATTGCATGAGCAGACGGGACACGACCAAGAGGTCCTAACTGGTAATGACGCTGAAATTCCCTTTGCGCAGCAGTCACACTATCATCGTTTTTATAAAAGGCTTTCGCAGTGAATGCTCGTTGCATACCACTCCACTGCTCTATTATAACTAATGGCAAGGAGTTCTAAACGAGGTCGCATTAGTCCCAAACAACGCCCCAGGGTCGCCAACACCCAGTTCCAAAAAATTCCATTTCCCTGCACCACCCTGTAATTTGAGTGTCTGGAGATGCAATGAAAGTTGGCAGACTCCACACAGATAGGCTAGGGGCATCCAGAAGCGGCAGTGCTCACCATTACACTACTGTTTTGTCAGTGAAAACAAAATCCTACCGTCTGTCTGGGCAACTTTATAGGCTGACACCCATCAGCACCTAGGTTCCATGCTCTTATGAGTCCTGAGAAACAAGTAAATGGCCGGATCTCTCAGGAGGTCGCTATACTGCCTGTTGTAAAATGTTAAATTAGTCCCCTTCTTCTGAGGCTTCTATGTTTTCCTACTAAATGGGCTGTTTTTGTTTTTCCTGTGTTTCTTGGTTGCAAGCCTAGATGGTTTATCGACACTTACCTGTCCTCCCATTGCTGTTCTCTTTCTATCCTGTGCCTTCAAAAGTTTCACTTTACATTTACATTCACATGTATTCATTTAGCAGGCACTTTTTGTCCAAAATAACTTACAAAAGAGTCAATCAAGTAAACATCAGCGTGGGGACTGGTTGGGAACAAGTGTTTCAGGACCAGGTTGTAAAATTGATCATCACAAGTTAAGAGCTCTAAATCCAACTGAGCAACACAAGACTAGTTAGCCTTTTCTTAACTACTAAGAACCTAGCATTAAAACCATTATCAAGTGGTAGAATGAGAGATTTGAACTGGGAGGGGAAAAATCATTAGTGCCCTCCTCCCACTTAACCACTCCCTACCATATTAATGTATGCACAGCACACAATGCACACATATTCCTAAGATTATGAATATGATTGACAAGAGCAGCCTACAGTATGTGGGAGGAGTGAAGAGATATATTGTACATTTGTTGACCAGTTCATTCTCAAAGTCCTTGAAATTGTCATTGTCAGGGTGGTGTGGTATGGGTTGGTGGTGCCTTTACATGTTCCCTTGACCCTTTTTGTTTTCATATCTGTAAGCCCTATATTTTGGTTCTGTCACATTTGTGGGCCACTCATTTGGGTTCTGGCAGGTGGTTTGGTGGCTATTGGATCCCTTGACTTTTTTGGGGGACTGGTGTGGGGCCTTTTGTGAGAACCATCCACATCCCCTTGTTGGTTCCACCACTGCCATTAGAACAAGAGTGTCTTCAAAAGGTTCTTAGACAGGATGAGGGAGTCAGCAGGTCCACCAACTAGGAGTTACAAATGAAAAGAGTCGGGTTTGAGATTCAATGCTATGTTGAGGGGACATTACCAGATGCTGTTCATTAGTAGACCTGAGTGAGTGAGAAGGAGCATTGGACCTCATGATTATCTCCATATACATGGGTGCTGATTCACCGACTACTCTGTAGGGAATAATCAAAGATCTGAACATAATGCCTACTGCTAGAAGGAGCCAGTGGACTGACTTGAAAAGAGGAGTGACATCTTGGTTGGTTGAATACAATTCAAAGACATACAACTTTAATTTTTTGTTGACTCTCAATTGGCCTGAAGGGTTTAAGTATGCGTGATTATTCTCTGGAAAGAAGACTTCTGTTACTCCCAAAAAAATTGTTTTTTGTTTGTCCAGAACATGGGTGAACAGGATGTGTATATATATATATATATATATATATATATATATATATATATATATATATATATTTGCAGCTGGAGATCCACCAAGTGAGAAGATGAATCACATATCATAAAGTAGTTTTTATTCCTGAGCTTTCACCCCCTGCCTATATATATATAGAGAGAGAGAGAGAGTGGCAGGCAGCCAGAATCCTTATGCGGAAGGACCTGGGGAGAGAATATTTTTAGGACAGTCTTTTCCTGGGGCTGACAGAGGGCAGCCCCCTTGGTTTCCAGTGGGGCCACGGGTCATGAGCATTGGAGCTCAACCCTGTTGGAACCCATGGCCACCGCCAGGGGGTGAATGGACATTTCCAGGGCCTTATTTGACCAGGAAGAAGGAAACAAAGCCTGAGGAGGAGAGGAGGCAGATGAACTGGCGGCAAGGAAGGGAATGAACTATGTGTTGTAGTGTTGGTTTTGTGCACTTTTACTATAAATAAACCCGGGCACTGTGTGTTGAAACCCTGTCCCAAATGCCTAAGTCAAGGGGTTAGGGTAGCTGTACATGCCCGGGCTTTGCAATATATATATATATATATATATATATATATATATATATATATATATATAAATTAAAGTATCCATTAAAGTGCATGCTTCAAAATTAAAAAGTCACACCAACTAAACGGATGTATTATAACATAAGACAGTGTCTGGTGTTTTAATTCAACTCACAGAATGGTAATTCACTGTAATGTTATAGTTTATAGTTACATGCCTTTTATTAAATACAATTGTTCACAATGGTTTGAATAAATATTATGACTCCTACTACTATGCTGATGCAGGAATCAAAGGATTGGGAATCAGCAGTCATGGTGGCCAATAAAGGTATTGGGCATTACAGATTGAAGGCATTTTTTAATTTAGTTTTTAAACCTTTGGATAGCATTTAGTGACAGCATTTAAAATCCAAAGTGACCAACATGTTCACAGTGAAGTACAGCTCATTTGATTATTTTACGACAAAGGCGACCAGCTCCATTATGTTGTATTTTTGTATTTGTGCAAGCAATTTTACTTTTTCCACGTAAAAAGTCAGAATATTCCGGGGCAATAAAAGTTATGTTCAGGAAAGACTTTTTCCTTTGAATTAAATAAAAAATGTTATGCTGATCTGATTCAGTGTCTGTTCTGAGAAAAGCAATACAAAAGATGTCATTTACAGTGAGTTCATTCATTTATCCTAATTTTAAAAAAAGAAACAGAAAATCAGGTACCACTAGGGACAAATCTGACATTCCCATTGCAGACCTCACATTTTAAATCAATATTTGTTTTTTAATATTTCACTTTTGCCTAAAAATGTTTATCTGCACGCATTTGCTTGGCCGTTGTGTTTAATTCTCAGAATAATTTTCACGACAACATTCAAAAAGAGTGTGTTTTACTTGATTCAGACACTAGCAGCTCTTTGGCAATATTCTGTTTATGGAAAAATGATAGAGGCCAATTTTGTACATAATATATATTTTTTTTTCGAATCGTAACTTGTTTAATAATTTGTCTTTGTAGTATGTGTGGACACTTTGCCACTTATAATTAGTGTATTTGTGAGAACGGTGTATCAAAAATTGTATTTATATCTGTATACCTGTATTTATTCATACATTTTTAAATCTATAAATATATATATATATATACAGTACATATATTTATATGTAACAATTACATATATGTTCAATTCTAAAGGTAAATTTTTGATTTTCTACCATTGTAGGTCATACATGGCGTTTTAGGTTAGTTGATTAAAATGATGTAATAAATAAATCCTTTTTGTTTTCTTTTTTGGTCTAATACAGAGTTCTTATTAGAGAACATTTTTCATTCTAAATGTATTAAATGAAAATACAACAATTTTGTTAAACTATGCATGATGATTTTGCAGTGTCTTGTGCATTTTCAATGTTTATTCTATGCAGCTACTCAATTTTATGATGTTTTGCCATCTTTTCTTTGATCACAATGTTAAGTGCAAATGCCAAATCTTTGTATATTTAAAGGAACTGAAACTCAAGTCAATGTTCACTTGTATCCTTCATTAGAACACTGCGTATTAAATCTGCCGGTTCAAACATGTCTGCGACTGATTTATTCTTCAAACCCTGTGAATTTTCTGCTTTGTCCAGTTTAGAGCTACAAAGCCAAATCTAAGCTGGCCACACACGGCAAGAACCAAAATGTAGAGTTGCCCATGAACAGTGAATTGGATTTTTCACAACCATTCTAACATTAAAGAGTCCAAATCCGGTGTTGTTAAGAGACATTCAGGGTAGAGAAGGGGCTTGTGCTGCCATGCCTCACTGATCCAGTGTGCTAGCTTCAAATCCTGTGCCTACTTGTTGTCTATGTGGAATCTGCACCTTTTCCAATCGTCTACATGGATTTTTCTCTGGGTATTCCTAAGGATGTCCTGGTTAGGTTGATCGATAATTTTAAATTGATCCTCTGTGGGTGGGATCTGCAATAGACCGGTGTCTTTTCCAGAGCTGCTTCCTACTTTGTGGCCTGTCCTGCTGGAATGGGCTCTGGCCCCCTGTGACCTTAAACTAAAGATCTGAGATGTTTTGTAATATAAACAGAAACCAAAAATAAACAGTACATGTTCACAGTGGATTCAGAAAGAATTCAGACCCTTTCACCTCATGCACACTTTTTCTGTTGTACATTTCACTTTAAATTGACACATTTGCCAATTTTTGCCCATCAGTCTTCACTTAACAACCAATAATGACAAGGTGTAAACATATTTTCAGAGACGTTGGCAAATGTTAAAGATCAAAAACTGAAATTTTACAATGATAATATGTCTTCAAGGGCGGCACAGTGGTGCAGTGGGTAGAGCTGCTGCCTCGCAGTTAGGAGACCCAGGTTCGTTTCCCGGGTCCTCCGTGCGTGGAGTTTGCATGTTCTCCCCGCGTCTGCGTGGGTTTCCTCTGGGTGTTCTGGTTTCCTCCCACAGTCCAATGACATGCAGGTTAGGTGCATTGGTGATCCTAAATTGTCCCTGGTGTGTGTGTGTGTGCCCTCCCGGGGTTTGTTCCTCCCTTGCGCCCTGTGTTGGCTGGGATTGGCTCCAGCAGAGGCCTGTGACCCTGTGTTAGGATATAGCGGGTTGGACAATGACTGACTGACCAATATGTCTTCAGACCCTTAACTCAGTACTCTGAAGAAGCCCCTCTGAGATGAATTCCAGTTCTCCATCTTCTTGGTAAGTCTCTACAGGCTTTGCACACCTGGATTTGGGAAGTTTCTTCTTAAGCTCCATTAGATTGTATGAGAACCATCTGTACACGGCCATCTACAGGTCTCTCCATTTTCTGTTGAGTGTGATGTCAAGCAGAACAGTTTAATATGGGCAAGAACCTTTCCTGCCACAAGCAGTATTGTGTTCCTCTATCATTGTCACAGTCCAATTTGATCCCTTTGTTTTATAGATTGTGATGATATTACTATCTTTCCAACCATGGGGGTGACATTGGAGGAGCAGACAGCAGTTATTAGATAGTAGTGGAATGTGCGGAGGCAGTCACCATATTTATGGACCTTTGCAGGTCTTCCATAAAGGCCTGTAACTGCATAATTTCTAAGGTCCTTAAACTTTACCACACCAATTCACATAAGCACGCCTCTCATATGCTTCCCTGGTGAAATAATAACTTATTTTTTACAATCATGGCATGCATTCTTTTTGACCTATTTTGATAAGGGAAAATGATAAATAAAAATAGTGTCTGTCCCAAAAACTTACAGTGAGTTCAATGGAGCACCAGGTGTAATGTCAACTCAAAAGCCTTAAAACGTAACAAACACATCTACTTTGAAGAGGCAAAGGTTCTGATTGCAGAAAACATGCCTTCTGTGTGTCAGATGTACAGTGTGTTTATAGGTACAAAACAAACCGTGTCTTTAAGGATATGTGTTCTCTATTCACAGCATTTGTCCTTTACAAGTTAACACAAGTTAAAGGAGGCGATGGTGCAAGACTAGAATACGTTTAAGCTAAAAATGTCTCAAAAAGGCATATATACACGGTGTGAAACTTAAATTAAAAAGTGTTTTTCTACAGTTTCTATCGATCCCCTTTCCAGTAATCTATAAAACTATAGTTTGTAGCACTTACTTGAGAGCTTTGAGGCATCAGTGTTAAACAATGTTCTGCTTCCACTAACAAGATCAATAAACAAACTCATTCTAATGAATCTTGCCTCTTTTGTCCTCCTGGCTTTAATCTCTTATTGCACTTTAATTTTGGAAATGGAAAAATGGCTTCAGAACAAGATGAATGATGAGAGGTGGGTAATCATCACAAACAGTATCACAAACAGCAGCTCAATTTAGCTGTTTGGCCATCTCAGGCTGCCATGACTTTACAGGTCATGTATGGTGTGGTTCAGCCAGGGTTATTACCCTGCCTTAGGTTTATTTTTGTTATATTCAATGTTTTTTCTGTTATTTAAGTTTCTGTGTTGCTTTATTTCTGTTTTTTTTGTATACATTTATGTAAAATAATATTTTTCTTTATTGATTATGTTTCCTTTAGCTATTTAATGTATAACTAGATTTACATTAACCTATTTGAATGTCGCCTTTATCCAAGGCAACTTATAACATTTATCATATAACTAGATGTGTAAGCTTGGGGTCCTAGAAACTATTGAAATCGGCAAAAAAAAAAATTGAAATTTAGAGATGTCAGGAAATTGAAAGGAACCACTCTGGGCATTTCTCTCCAAGGAGGATTCGTTTTGCCGATATGCTCACAACATATGTGTTATTAGCAGCTAAGCAAGTTTTTTGTTTCCTCGGAGGCGCAGCCCTTACCCAGACTCCACCAATCACTTCCGGGCCGGACACACTTCCACGTGTAGATGTTTATATATAAGATTGGTTAAATTACTTTTTGGCCTTTTGGTTTTCCAATTGAAGCACAGGCATGTCAAGTGACTTGCTCAGAGTCACACAGTGACAGTAGCAGGGTTTGAAGTCCAAAGCCTTAACCACCACATCACACTGCCTATTGTGTTTGTTACGGGTAAGTTGCAGGGTACACCTTCCATATGCACTTGGATGCCTCATCAGTAAAGTTCCCAGTATTATATTCCCTCACCCAGTTGGCCCAGCTGGGGTTGACCACACCCCAGCAGTAACCTCCCATGGATTAGCTCTCTTGATCCACACCTAATGGCTTTCTCCACAGCTTCTTATGGCCCTCCACTTTGCAGCCCACCATTATCCCCAGTCGTTCCTGCAGAGCAACAGCCTGTGAAGCCCAGACAGCCCATTTCAGCCAGCTTACAGACAGTCTGACATCCGCTAATCCATTACTTTTCTACAAGCTCCTGGTCTTTTTCATTATTTTTTTTTTATCATTTGCCTCTTCCATTAGTTCTCCCCAGGGCATTGTGAGTTCGAGCACAATCTACTGTTGGGTGGCCTCTGAAATGATGGTCATGTCCGAATAGAGTGTTGTTTGTGTGACATGGTTTTGAAATCTTAGCTGCTTGAAAAGATCTACTCTTATCTGACAGTCCGAGGATGTGGTGAGGAGACCAGTCCTAGATTTTGGCTGAGCATGGGGGATTCTCTCCTGTCTTAATGAAGGAGATAGTCTTCTTCAGTGGATAATGGCATCTGCTGGTGTGATTTGCAGCACTTAACCTCTTCAGAAACTGCCTACAGCATGGGGTCATGACACCAACACTAACAGCCTTCTCAAAGTGACATTAGGCAGCTACTAAGAAGGTGTTCTAATGACTTATTCTCAGCGCAACAAGGGCAAGCAGCTGTCTCACTTGCCCTGAGATATGGAGGTTCAAAATATTTGGTTTTGGCATTATAAACAGCTTTGACAAGAAATTAAATGAGATGGTGGTGGGTCTGCCAGATATTCTCCCAGTTTACCCAGTAATGGGGAGGACCCTCCCAACTTGTCTGTGATCCCTACTGCCTAAGTCCCACACTCTTACTTTCTTGTTTTTCCTCTGCCCCTGCTCGGACCTGAAGAAGATGGGGTGTTCTTTTTCCTTGGGTCTTCTCTTTCTAGGTGTTAAGGAGCAACAAAATTCTGCCATCGCCACTGGCCATTTCTTGCCCATTCATACTTCTTTTCCAGCTGATGATACCTTCAAGTCCCTGGAATATGTATACTGAAGAGATTCCCCTGGTTGTGCCACCTTAAAGTGATGCTCTTCTATAGTATGAAGCTTGTATTTTGTGGGTGATACCCCAAGAGATCTAACCCTAAACCTAACCCTGCCATCACCACTCCTGAGCCCTCCTTCTGGCTGCTTAGGTCAGAGCAGAGGAAGCCAAGGAGTGGTGCAGTGATGTTTTCTGGAGCGATTGTATCATGTTTTCTTTGATTTGAATGTTTGGCTTTCGACCTAATCTGTTCTGGACTTTGGATTCTGCTTACAAATTGTATTTTTGAGACTGGAGACAACTCATTTTACTGTTTAAGCAGTTTTCCTATCGTTAACAAATCTATTTGTTTACAACAATTATTTTGTGAATTGCTATTCAGGAGGTACTTTGAAAAAGTGAAACAATTTGATTATTTTATATGAGCTAACCCCTTTCAGGCTTGTGTAAACCAAAGCAGGACATCAAGCTATGTGCGGATGTGTGATTAGGCATGTTCTAGACAGGCAATGGAAAACATGGCCTGGTTTGTGGAGATGAAGGCCTCACCCTCATATTGACAGTCAGGATGTGCCAAATTGATAGACACTTAGGGCAGGGATATACTTAATGCTACGCGACACGTACGATTGTGGACGCTATTGTTATGCAGATAGTGTACAGTCTACATTTGTGTGTGTGCTTTAGGTAAATCTGGAGGATTTCACCAGGTGGTAGTACGAGACATTATCGTGGTGAGAAAACAACAACCAGTTTCTCTGTGTTGTAAGCTGAAGGAAGATAGATGTAGAAGATATACATTCTTTGCATTCTGATGCTGTTGTGAAGGTGCAAAAAAAAAAAAAAAGACTACAACAGCAACACAGAAAATGGTATTTGAGACCTTTAGATATATCACATCATTACGGTGGGGAATATGCGATGCTTGTATTGCTTATGCATAAAATGGATGAAGAAAAGCACCACAAATACTTTTGCATGTCAGCATTTAAGTCTGATGATTTGCTTCACCACATTGAGCCACTCATCAGACATTGAAGGAAGTGCATTAATCCTGTTGGAGCTGCAATGTGGCTTGCCATCAACATGACATTATCTTGCAATGACTGAATCCCTGCTTCTTTTCTTGGACATTTTCTACTTTGCACAGACATATCTGTCTCGAATTTACTTCTATTTTGTCTTGAACATTTCTACATCCACTTTCAAAGAGCTGGAAACTTGATGCCACCTGTTCTGACAGGCATGCTTGTCACTATGGAGTTATTGATAGTAAACAATGAAACTGACAACTCGTGCCAAAACTTGAACACACATGCCATCCAAATTTTTGCTGGTACTGCAACTCATGCACACGTCGTATTAATTTCTGACAATGTGCTCAGAGGGCGCGTCAAAAGAGTGCTGGGAATGTGTGGCAGCCATGATGCGTGCACATAAGCATTTTGAGCATTAAGTATATACCGGCTTTACCCAAATAGACTGAGTACTGTAATAAAGTCAAAAGGTGTTTCAACAAACATTTGCATACTTATTTATGTGAACAGGTTTTTTGTTTTTTATTTTATTACTAGTAACATGGGCACTGCATGTGAATACACTTGACTTGAGCATTCCTGGTTTTCATCCTCTTTCTCTGTGCGTTTAGCATTCGTTTGCTCAGAGGTTGATACACTTGCTGCTTCTTGAGCAGCTCTTCTTTTCTCCACCCTAGCGGCCTGCTTCTTCTCTTCTTTCGTCGACATCTTTTCGTGTTAAAACTGATTAAGTCAGTGTTTGTGTTGCAATTACTTAGTACATTTTCTTTAATTTTTCACTTAAGCTGGCACTTAAGTCTTAAATCTACCTCAAGAATGATTTAAGATATGAAGAGGTAGGGGAAGTGATGGCGAAGGTGGTAAGGGAATGAGAACGACACCCATACGCATACACCGCATGGCCGTCTTGCTAGCCACTGCCAAGAGTTGATTCTACATTAAAATAAAATAAAAATAAAAAAAGGAATAAACTTGGAGGTCAATCTTTACACCGAAAGCGGATAGTAGACGCCACGTAGTATATGAGTACCAAATTTCAGGTCAATAACTCAAATGGTTTGCGAGTTACAGGTAATTTAAAATCCTGGACAGACAAACAGACAGCCACGGAAGTGTATTATATATAAAGATTTTTTTTTTCTAAACAGTTCCTGAATTGTTTTTACCTTCTTTGTATAGATGTCAATTTCACAATAAAGGTGGAAAACGTTCTGACATGATTTATGATTTTATGATTTTCATTTTTTTTACATTACAAAAACCAGCCATTTTCACAGAGGCGTGTAGACTTTTCATATCCGCTGTAAATTACAAAGTAGTGTGGTGGAGAATTGGACTTTAGGGACGTCACAGCTCAACATGATATTTTTTTGGACAATTCAAATAAACAGGATGGTTGATCTTCTTAAGATAAATGGCCTGTTCACATTACAATTGCATGAATGACACAAAACTTGTTCTTTGCTCACTAAACATTACAGTTCTTGTCTCCAGAGGAGTAAAGTGGGAGCATGAGCCAAAATGTGACCACAACATTTTATTTTTACATTTTAACTCTTATTATACTTGTATTTATTTTTAAGTCATAAAGTGTAATATACTCTTATGGGTTTGTCCCCAACAAGTGTACATTGTAGCATTATTTAAAATCACTCAGTGATTTATCTGTTATGTCAAATGGGAAACAGGAAAGAAGAACATAACATTTTCAGTAAAATGAGACATTGAAATTGCAACAAATAAATCACTGTAAGATATGCACAACATGCTCCCACTATCAACATTAGCTACTTTACAAGACTAGAATAACAGCTGTAATAAATCTCACCAAATAAAACAAAGCCAATGATGGGCATCACATTTATTATCAAGGACCCTTCCAAAGCACTTAGGTTCTGTATAAAGTGAATGTAAACTGACAATGAAAAGTAGCTGAATATGAATAATTCAGCTTCCCACACTTGCTAATTGGTGCCACTTAGCATAAGCGCTCTAACATCTTACATTTTCTTATTATTATTTGTAAGGCAGAGGAAAACAAGTAAAAACTCTGACCCTCTAATTTTTCTCCTTCTATATGGTGTTGCAGTAAAGCTATTATGGGTACTCGAGGTCAGTTTTATTTTTGAATCACCTGAACATACATTGCCATCTTGTGGCACCTAACAGCTAGGATTCTGTTCATATATAGATGCTGTAAATTTCAGCGATATGGTGGTCTACTTTTTCCTTCTCTCTAAGGGACAATTTAATGCATCAATTAACTAACAGAACTTTAAATGAGCTGGAGGAATCCGCAAAGGATCCTGGAGAAAGACCATCGGAGGAGATGATGAATGACAAGAAGATGACATTGCACATAACACATGAGGGAAAAGGCATGTCCTCATCGATCTCTATAAAAGACTTTGATGAGAAGTGGACAATGCAGGGTGGGAGTAAAATGAAAAAGAATATTAATCTCATGTGTAAAACATGCTTAAAACAATGGTGTTGGCAAATACAGTTAAGAACTTGGAATGTCAGTAAAAATCTAGTAAAGCTGTCACACTATTAAGGCTCAAAACATGTGGTTCTCCATTACAATGATAAGAATGTAAGAAATGTTATAAATAAGAAGACACCAACCTGTCTATCAAGCTTAAATGGTGAGCTGATTGCTAAGTTACCCTAACAAGTCATCTGGGCATTTTCAGGTCTCCGCTTGAAATGACTGACTACATAGTACTGTATCCTTTCAATTTCCTTTTCCCTTCATGGAAAAAAATCTCCCTGGTTTCTGTATTGGATATATCTGTCCATTGCTCCATCTTTTATCAGATGAGCTTAGTTTATTTTAGTATCGTAGAAGGTGGGAGGGCAGAGTATGTCCAAGCAGCTTTAGGAGTATGGAGGGAACCACCATCAGATGGGGTTCATCAAATTCACACATATACAATAACTACCATGCCACGTTAGAGATGCCAATTAACCTAACATGCATATCTTTGAATGTTAAAGCAAGAGTGGGTGGCTAGGGCAGACAAAACTTCACACCAACACAAGGAAGTTATGCCAACTCCTTATAAACAATGGCCAATGTACTGAATGCATTTTAACTTTAGTTTACACCAGTGTCCATGTGATTTGGTGATTAACTGACAGAATTTTGCTGGAAGGGACATATTAATTCCTCTGAAGTCTGGTTAAGCCCCCCCATGCACCCTCTTACCTTTCAGACTGAAGACATGTCTTAACCTACTGTATTAGAGTGAAATATTATGTCCTTCATTGTTTTTTCTGCACAGTTTGTAATATTTATTTTTTCTGAACATGGCGATCACACTATACTCAGAGTCTAAAGAATGCCTTACAGAACCTGAGTATAATGTCTTCTGATTCATGTCCAACAGGTTTACCAATAAAATATAATATTTGCTTTTTCAGTTGCTAAAAAGTGGAAGTTGATTTTTATTTCAATGAGTAAACCAGGCAAGGCTTGTTGCCCTCAGGTGGAATCAGTTCAGAACTTTACAACTACGTGCAGACCAGTTGGCACATCCCTTTCAAAAGCTGTTTGAACGTTCATTTTATATTAAAGCATTTGCAGAAAGGAGTGGTTACGATGCCACAACAGTAGAATGCTAAACAAGATCTTTGAACATCTGGAGGAAAGTCAAAATCTAGTCCTGGTTTTCCTTACAGACTTAATGTATTACTGCATCTGCTCACTGACAGCTATCACGATCCCATCCTAGGCTCATACTTGTCTTGTTTTTAATTTTTCATTCATTATTTTTGAAATGATTCTTTATTAATTTTCTTCACTTCTGATTGCCACTATTTTGTGACTTTTAGCTATCTAACATCTGTGCTTGCGATTGACAGTGATCCCGATATTTTTATAAATTACATCACCAGCACGACGGTTTAAAGTTTGGTTCAACAATAACAGTTGAAAGAAATGAATGCAGCAGTCAGCTGAGGTGCTTTCAGTGCCCTGACTGTTTTCTCCTCCAAATGCTGTAGGCAGTGCCAGACTGACGTTTACAATTAACGGGGGCTTTCCCAGTGGCCTGCTGTCTGGCCCGGCCTGGCATTCAGGGCAACCGGTGAAATAAACTAATGGTGAAATTATATAATGTCATTATACTGGAAAACGAGCAGGCGTTATTGTTCTGTAGTGGGCAAAAATCCTTTCGGTTTAACGTCGGAGGATTTCTTTTCTGGTTTCTTGTTTTTGTTCAAGTCTTTATGTGCGTCTCGCACTCCCCCTTGTTGCCTAAATTTATTAACAATTATATAAAAAAAGAAATTATTTGTGTTTTTGCTGTCAAACAGATGCTAAATTAAGTGGAGATTGTTAATTTGAATATAACACACAAGCAAGCAATAGGCTGGTATGTATTTTTATCTCAGCACAACTTATCTAAAATTTGGACAATTTCTCAAAATTATCTGCCAAAATCCATGTGCACGGCCATGCCAACACTTCCCTTCCATCGGGCAGATGTAGTTTCCATGACCAGTGCTTCCCATATGATCTGTGGTAAGTATCAAATACCCATCAATCGGCATTGGTGGGATACATACGGCACCTTAGCTACATTCAGGCCGGAGGCAGTTTGAAGCGATTTTGCGACAATTGTCTAGAAGGAGTTAAGCAGGAGCGCTATGATGAGAGGTGTGTACGTTATATATGAAGATTGTTTAAAAGTTTATAATATACTTTGTATTTGGATATTGTATGGGTTTTGGTATTTGTTACTGTATACTGTGGCAGTAGGGGGCGCTAGTGTTCCCTTGAACCCTCAGGTACGACTCCAGACACCGGATACAAGTCCAAGACTTTTTATTGTTTAATAATAATGTGCACAAAGCACCCTCCACACTACTCATAAACTAACCCAACAACACCAACACCATTCTCTCCTCCTCGCCCTGACACTTCGCCCCTCTACCTCCCAGCTCAGCTCATTGTCTGGACTGGCCCGTAGTCCTTTTATAGCCCCTGACCCGGAGGTGTTCCTGCCCAATTAAGTCCACAGTTCTTTATTACTTCCGGGTCAGGGTAAACAGCCCTTTTCTTCAACCCGGGAGCACGTTGTTCCTTCCTGTCACGTGACCGGGTTATAGGGCACACAAGAGCCCACGAGCCCCCCTACAGCAACTCCCGGTGGCCCCCAAGGTATCCAGCAGGGCTGTGTAAAAACATTACATAGTCCATGAGGCCCTGCTGGAACTCGGGGCACAATCCTGCTGTCGGGAGAGCTCCTCCTGGCGGCCTGGGGGTGAGGGCCGGAGCACGAAGCCGGAAGTCCTCCACAATACTTATTTTGTTTTATGTTTGTTTTAAATTGTAATGAAGTGTAGCGTATGGTCACATTTTTAATATTTTTTTTTCCTTTTTCCCTCAGAGTGACTGACACGAAATGCTTTATTTTATTTTTTCATTGATGAAACATGTATGCGGGTGGAATGATTTGTGTGTTTAAATGTACCTGTTGCTCTTTATTTCATGATGTTTGTTAATGAATGAGTCTTGTTATCGTAGTGTTTTAAAAGTGTGTCTCTTGTGCTCTGACAGTTAAACCTGATGAGAGAGTGACTGATAAGACTACACGAAATGTTTCATTGTTTTTTGTTTACTAAGTGCTTACTATGACACACATTTAAAAAATGCTTGGCAGAATTCTGTGGCACTGAGACATTTTTTTAAGTCTTTTATCTATTGAATAAATTCAAAGTGGTCTTTTTTGACCAACACTTCGAACTTTGTGGACGAGTATTCAGAATTACCATCCAGACACAGACAGCGGCTCGGCTGTGTTGATTCCTGACTCCCAGTTGAAACTGCACACATAATCTATGGATTCCACTGACAACTGCTTTTTGTGATTCAGTGCTTTTTGCACATTTGTTTTGATATAAATATTATAGAACTACATGATTTATTTATTTATGAAGCGTTTACATTCATGAAGTGTTGTTCCAAACTTTATCAAAGGTTGTCTTGAGACTAATATTTAAGAGTGAAATGGATGTGTAAAAGCTCAATCTATTGTCTCCTCATTCATAAAAACTTCTAAGACAAAATGGTGTTTGTTGGTTTTTTGAGTCTGTGCCTGTACTAGAAAACTAATGTATGTTGTGTGGCCTGACCTGGGTTAGATTTGGGATTCCCGGCCTAAATAAGCTTCCCAGTCTGGCCCTGGCTGTAGAAGTGCGTAGAGCAGGGTCCACGGCTGTCCAGAGTCCAAGGTGTGGTAACACTTTTTGTAACCTTAAGATATTTATTTGTTACAATAAACCAATCAATGTCTATGTAGGAGGTTATTCAAGCAACGCCTATTAAATACACAGACCTCAGTGATGCACTGATTATTGCTCTTCACTGCTGCCTACACTTCTACTCATGAAGATCAAAATTTTGGAAGGGAAGTACCATTGGGAAATGCTGCTACACCTTGCTGCAGATATTAAAAACTGGCCTCCACTTCATAAATTATATGGTGGTCTACTTTTATTCTATATAAATTTCCTTCCTTACTGCCACATGTCTGTCCTTCTTGAAGTTCAGCACTCTGTAGAAGTGGTGAGCCTCCCTGGCAATAGTGTACACTGCGATGGATGGCCGGCGTTTCAATCTGGCAGGGACGTCCCTCAACAGATGAAAGCAGCCTTTTCAGGGGACTACATCCCCCAGGATGCTAGATGGCAGCTCCCTTGGATGGAAATGGTTCCTCGGATTCCCGCAGGGCAGTATGGGACATGGGAGTCCGAAAAGTTTATATCTGCCTTAATAGTGTCTACCGTATGTGTCTGTGTATCTGTGTGTGTCCATCTGGATGTTATGTCTTTGTCATTCCAACAAACATTGCTTTTACAAATGTCATACTAAACAGCATTTAACAGAGAAATATGGATTGCGTTTGTCAATTCAACAGATGGTGCATCACAAACATTTGCAGTAAGGCATTTTATTATTACGGATGTTGGTCATGCACCATCTGTTGGAATCATAAAAGCAAAGCATTTTACTACTACATGCATGACAACATACTCTACATTCCGATAGAACATTAACACTGAGGTCTACATTGATTACTTAGTGCTTAACCCATCTTAAAAAAAGATACCAAAAGTATTAAAAGCTATGGCAAACAATACATATATTTATCAATTTCCTTAACTCTTTCGAGGCAGATGTCGACTTTTGTCAAAATTTAGGGGTAGAGGATGGTAATCAGCTGTAAACTGCAACAAAACTCACCATTATGTTCTAGTTTCACTCCCTTTGCTAGTTGGAAAGTTAGATTCATTGATTTGACAGAGCTTTCCTACATGTGCATGAGTAGCAAAGAGCACACAAACTCTAAAATTACATCGACATCTGGGGAGAGACCAAAGTGACTGCACAAAGCAAAATACTCTGTGGATGGGGTTTTGCCTATTGTACCACTGAATCGGACTTTGACTTGTCAGACTCCGATTTTGATGCAAGTGATCTGGAGATGGAGATCGAAAACGAAAGTGAGAGACCAGCATCTGCCGATCAGTCCCCAGCTGATCATGGTGCTAAACGTGTTTGTACAGCTGATGCACCTACAGCAGCACTCTCCACTTACGATGACAAAAGGTACAAACCAGATTGCATCACACTGCGATTGCTACTGCCGAGTGAAGGTCAGCAGGCAGCCTGACCACCGTGTGTTCCTGCTGGTCATCAAGCTGCCCCAGTGCAGCCGCTGATGCCAGAGATGCTGAACAGGTGCCAACAGCAGCCATAGTATGTAGCAAAAGATGTTTTATGTTGCTTTCAGTGTGAAACTACTGCTTTGTGTGCGTTTCAGAAAACTGACATTTTTGGAAAAACATATTTAGCCCTCAAAGAGTTAAAGTATTTGTAGGCCAAATAACTAAATTAATAAGAACAATTAAAAGTAAGAATAATGCACTGATTGTGAAACTAGTTGGAATAAAAACATACAGCCATGGGTCTGAATTTGAAAAACACAGCTCTACACCATTGTCATTCTTTTTAAAACATTCGTTGAATACTTGTGCCCTGGGGATGGTGGCACAGTTGACCTGAAACATTTCACTATCAACAGGTTAAATATACTTCACCATACAAAAATCTTATTTGCTTTGTTTTGATTGACTTTTTACACAGCCTTCTAAGGGAATCATTGGACTCAAACCATGGCAGGAAAATTCCACCACAACAGCCATTCCCTGTGGAAAACAAGCATTCAAACCTGAACACTTGTAAGACTTTTTTTCATTACTAGGTAGGCCAGTACTTGTGCACAGATTTAAACTACATTTTAGGTGTAATAAGCTGTTTTTTTAAATAAATTTGCATTTTTTATATATATATATATACATTGCCACAGTTTACACATTTAAGGCACAACACTGGAAAAGCTAGTAAAGCCGTAACACAATTCATTGCTCAGTAATCTTTACTGTTGGCACAATGTGTTCATTATTAATTGTACAATTAGTCTAAAAACATTTAACTAGATAATAAGTACCTTCAACATTCAGTCTGTCATGACTATAATTATCCTGTATATCTATTTGTAAGGCTTTCTCCTCTCTTTAATCACAATTCAGTGGGTTGAATATGGTATATTTTACAGAGTACTGCCCCCTTCAGATAATTCAGGTGAAGGAAAAACACAGCTGGGTCCTCAATGAAGAGCGGTTACATTTTAAACTTCACAAATTCAGTTTAAATGTATTTTTTAAGCAGGAAGCATTAAATGAATATTAAAGGTAGAATTTAGTCATTTTATTTTGCAGTATTTAATACTCTGTGTATTGCGGACGAAGAAGTTAACAGTTTTTTCTGACATCAGCACTTCAAGCTAATAAAGGTCCTAATCAATGACCCCTGATTCTTACCCTCATATTTCCTATTCTATAGCCAGTAACACCTTCATGGAGCCCATGTGCTTAAAGTTACCTTATTTAAAATACTTTTGCCCAAGGTATCACACAACTTTGACATTAATGCAGAAAAGAGTCAGGGAAAGTTGTCTGAGCCTGTCAGGCAGAAGCAGGGGTTACACAGAATAGATAGGTCCTTGCTATTTGTTATGGAAAAGGCAGTGCAAGAGCCACCATGGATCTCTTCCCTTTTAACTTTGCATTGGGGATATAATACAGGAATACTTGAGGCTTTAGGTAAATGGCTCCATCTGCTGGGACATGGGGGCAGGCAGTACCCCACTTTCCCTTAAAACAGGGATGCACAACACCGATCCTGGAGGGCCACAGTGGCTGCAGATTTTCATTCTAACTATTTTCTTAATTGGGGCCAGTTTTGCTGCAAATTAATTCAATATGATTGATTTGCTATTTTAGACTAAGACCACTTAAATCGGGGCTGAGCAGTGTCGGTCCTGGAGGGCTACAATGGCTTCAGGTTTTTGTTCCAACCCAGTTGCTCCATGGGAAGTCCTTTATTGTCGATGAAGCACTTGTTGCTCAAGTGACATTGTTCTGCTTCATTTTAGTTGTCTCACTTGTTAAGATTAAACAGTTGCATTCACTGGGTTTTAATGACTCCTTATTAGCAATAAGATGCAAATTGCCAATGAACCAGGAGTTCTCCATAAAACTTGTCTTCATTTACACCTGAGTATTCATCGTGCACTATTTGATCTAATAAAATACTCAGAAGGAAACTGAAGAAGTGAAAATTACTCATCCGTTTTAGGCTTCAGATCATTTGGATGATGTATTAGAAAGGAAAAAAAAAATACTTGGATTTAAGAATGACCTGACATTGCAGAGTTAAAACACAAATAAATCATAATATGAAATAAAACCTGTCATTGTCAAGGAATATTTTCAAATTAAGAACAGCCAGAGGCCCCTCCAGGACCGACACTGATCACCCTTTCCTTAGAGGAAAACTCCACCCCAGAACAATCTTTTTTTTTTTTTATATGTTACTTACCCCATGTTATTTGTAATGATGGCTGAGGAAAATTTGTAATCTCAGAGAGAGGAGAGATTGAGATGGTTTGGGCAGAGGACAGCTGAGGGGTACATCGGAAAAAGAATGTTGAGAATGAAACCGCCAGGCAAAAGCAAAAGAGGAAGGCCAAAGATGGGGTGGATGAATGTGGTGAAATGGGAGCAGCCAAAAGAAAAAGAAGAAGTTCAGTTCAGGAGAATGCCTTTTTATGGGAATTTCCAGTCAAGTGGGTGTTTTGAGTTTTGTAAATGTGTCCACAAATGTTAATTTCTAAAAGACTAATTGTATTCTTGGCCTGGGGTTCATTATATCACCATCATGACAAACATTATGTTTAATATACTGTAAAACCTAAGTGCTACATTACTACTTAGTATGTCTATTACAAAAAAAAAATCTTAGGAGGGAGACTAGGGAGACGAGACGTGATCTTCTCAGAAGACAATTTGACGTCCCACAAGAGACACTTTAACATCACGCAAGACAAGGCAGTGAGACAACATTTAAAACAAGTTCACGGACATCTAACCTAGCAGTTGTTGGAATGCTTTTGGCAGACACACTTCATGTGCTCCCAGCTCTTAAAACAAACAGAACACACAGCTCGTTAGCAGCAGCAGCAGCAAGCCAGCAGATGATCTTGCCGCTTCCCCATACCGTACGTTAAGCCCCCCATCCCCCTTCACAGAGATGCGAAGTGGCAAAAGGACAGCTGCTGTACAGGCTTTGAAATGATCGACGTGCAGCGTGACAAACAGAACACGCAGCTCGCCAGTAGCAGCAGCAACAAGCCAGCAGATAATCTGACCGCCACCCCTTAACAATGCGAGCAGCGTTATATGTCCTGCGAGAGATTTAACCACGCCCAGGGCTGGAAACAAAGGACAAGTATTGTTTTTACAAAAGTTTTAAAGTAAAAGTGAAAACAATGCAAGTGTAACAATTCCCATGAAAATAACAATCTCTTTAAATTGTATATATATGGTAAACCAAACCCGGGAGTGGGCGAGCAATTCTGAGTGCATCGTTAAATATGCTTTTAACAGGGGTGGGGGTCGACTTATTTTTTAATGTCAATCCTATTTTTTGTAAAAATTGATCGATTTGTATGGAATGATTACAATAAAATTATTAAAAAAAAATAAAAATAAATATGCTTTAAATTATAGAGAATTCAAATATATTTTTTCTTAAAATATTCTGTTTAAGTTGTGCTATTAGTTATGTTTTACATTTTTAGAGTGATGCAGTTTTGTTTTCTGCCATTTTGCTCTGATGCTATGAATTGTTTCTAAAGTGCTTACAATGGTGGTACTAGTACATTCATTGTCTTGCTGAGCCAGACGTATAATATATTTTGTACGTCTGAACAGAACCATGGGTGAATTTTGCTCAGAAATGGGTGGGAAACAATTAGACAGCTCACCGAGTGTCACATTTCTCAACCAATCCAACATTTCAAGAAAGTGGCAGTGAGTGTACAGAGGGGATTTTTGAACTGCAAAGCGCAATGGTGCTCTTATTAAGCTGTTTCGACAGATAGCAAGATTCTATTACTATAAACTGTATCCAGCAAAAAAGACTCCTGAAAAGAACCCTATTAAACATATAAATGTGTGTTGTGTGTGTGTGTGGAGTGCACACTGCTTGTGGTAAATATAAGCATCACTTGCTCAAAGTGAAATAACTATTCTGTAAAAGCCATCAATGGACTTGCAATAAAAGTGGTTGATATGTTGTTGCTGCTACGCACAGTTATGAAACTAAGTGTCAGATGTAAGGCTGAAAAAACTGGCAGCTACATTCATGAAAATATGAATAGCAAAATATGAATTCAAATGAAACATAGTGTCATACCTCAATAAAAGGAGATGAACAGGACTGCCGCTAAGAGAGTGCATAATGAAGAGTCACAGAAGTTGCAGATTTCAGTACTCAAAACACAAAAAAATATGTCTAACGACACTGACACCACTCCGGCAGAATTACTAATGACTTTGCACAGCATCCACCTTCTAGATCACAATGCTAATTTAAACTCTATTTGCTGTTGCTATACCATATAGTGATGCAATACTCAAAATGACAGAAATACAGCAGACAGAAGCCACTTCTTAAACATACAGTAGTCCATGTCTGTCTCTTCAGTTGCCATGCTAATTACAATATATAAATTAATAATTAAGTTTCAGTTACCTTGTGTTACTGATCTCCAGAATTGGTAACAGCAATCTTACCTTTCTATATGCCCTCGGTGTCAAGTATTCTGGTCAGTTTCCTTGTCTCCCTCCCCGTCTTTCCACAGTTATCTTACATATTTTTCTAATACATGAAATGGGACACTGCAACTCCACTCCAAACGTTTAAAATGTATGGACTGGAGGAAATAAAGGATGGGATTTTAGGAAAAAACCCTGTGGTCATACCCCTTTCAGCAGCAGATTTCACCACCATTCACCACAAACGTTTTATCAGTACTCTTCAGATGCATATTCTCTTTTCAGAATCATATCTGGGCCTGTGAGACTAGTGTAACCATATACTGTAAAAGTGTATTAGGCACTTTGTAAAATATTCCATAATTTTAGTGCATTGAAACAGAAAACTACATCTCCAGACATGTAGTTTAAAGCAGAAACTTTAACAACGTTTAAGTTGTCACTGAATGAGATATTGGGACAGCTTAGCTATTAGTAAAACAAACAGGCTTGATGGATTGAATGGTTTCTTCTAGTTTTTTCAAATGTCTTACGTTCTTATGTTTTGAGGATTCTTTCTGATTGTGCCGGGAAAAGTCAAGCAAAATGACACCTTTTATTGGCTAACTAAAAAGATTACAATATGCAAGCTTTCGAGGCAACTCAGGCCCCTTCTTCAGGCAAGATATAATCATGCAAGATGTGTCGGAAAAAAGATACAGAAGTTTCAGAACTGCACCAAGAGTGACATCTAGAGGTTTACAGAAATCATAGCAGCAATGTACTGCAGGCAGTGGAGGAAGCATACATACAAGCCTTTGTTGATTGCACAGTTTCAATCGGAGAGGTGCACACAAAGTCAAAAAATGCTCTGTGGGTTCATTTGGATCTCATGGTAATCACATTGCCATTTAAATGCTACATTTAACATACAAGTTAGTATGCTCAACTAAACAATGTCAAAATGTGTTGCCCTAAAGGTGTTATATATCCATTACAGCATCTTTCATGAATAGATTGTAAGCCACCACCGATCAATAATTATGGGTCAATTTTTTTGCTGGGAGGCAATGTGAAGGATGAATACTTTTCTATCTGTGTTTGGGGACAAAGAGTGCTAAAGGGCAAAGAGAATCATAACAGGGTTTAGAGAATGTACTTTTTGAACTGGGCAACATAAAAGAGGATTTAAGGAATGTGCCTACAGTATTAATGGCACATTTGTTCCTCTATAGAAGAATAGCATAGTATTTATCTTATTGTCAGATAAAAGACAAAAAGTTCCCACACTAAAGATCACTTTTGCCCACTTCTAGACTCCATATTTAGTCAACATTGTCTCTTTATAAAAAAAGTCACTAGTCTCCAGTTCTCTTTTATAGTTTCTGGGGTGTATGATGGAGGATAACTTCAAAGCAGTCAGAGTCTCTTGCATTACAGTGACTTTCAAAGCCTCAGACATCAACAGCCACATGGTAATGGGCATCTGATACAAGCTTCAGTACACTTTTTTGACAGCGTGCAACAGTAAAGGACTAACAAGCATCACAGCCTTGGAGTCAAACATCCCATCCCTACGCTCCAAATGTAGTTCCACTTATCCATTCAGAACAAGCTCCATGTAAGCTGAATGATGTAGTAGTTTTGCAATTACTCTACAGCCAAAATACTACATTTCATTAAAATTAATGCAAAGGGATTTGTATATGAATAAAATCCAGTATTTGATGTTTTATTTAGTAATAAATCTTTGATGTAATATTCAGCATAAAATATCTGAAAAAATTCCAATTAAGAATAAAATGACAGATAGATAGATAGATAGATAGATAGATAGATAGATAGATAGATAGATAGATAGATAGATAGATAAAAATTGAAAACCTTACAGAAGGCAGTAAGGTGTTCATATCTGCCCAGATACACCACAGATTTGCATTTAAGGCATTAACATTTCGATACAGCAGGTCTGGCTAGTTGCGTCCACAGGAGGAATATGTTTTTGGAAGCTTGCTCCATCTAAAGTTGCTTGGCTGAAGTCTCCAGCACTCTCCTTTACTGTGTTGATAACAGATTGAATCATTTCTGTTGACGAGTTTAAAAATAAGCATATATGCGGTACCTCTTTATATTCCTTGCTTTGCACCCCAATAAATACAAGTTATCTCCAATATACTAACAACCCAATTGTGCTTCATTCACTCAGAATATGGAACCAATGTGGGAAGTATTTTAAGATAGAGAAGCTTTATTTTTGACACCTCTGCACAAGAAACACCTTTTATCCATCCTCTCAAACGTATGCAGTTTTTAATGTCTAGAAAGCATCTGGAATTAAATCACTTAGAGATTTGTACATAAACAATGTCTTTATATCCTACGAACAATTACACTCCAAATGTAACTTTCCAGCAACACATTTCTTTCACTACCATCAATTAGAAACTTTGTTAAACAGAACCTGCTCAATTTTCCTCACCTCCCACCTACCTCTATGCCAGAAAAAATATTGATCAGTCTTGAGGACTCAGACAGCATTTCTGTAATATATAAAACCATTTTACAGTCCCTCCCTTTCAAAGATCCAAGAGTACAGTGGGAAAAGGATCTCTCGCTCAACATATCAGAAAAGGAGTGGGGTAGCAATGCACAGAATTCACTCGAGCTCCATATGCGCAAAGCATAGAATTATTCAACTCAAAATTATCTATCGAGCACATCTCTTTCGTTTAAAATTGTCCAAAATGTCCCAGGGCAAGATCCAACCTGCAAACGCTGCAATCAGGTTCCAGCCTCATTGGGTCACATGTTTTGGGCCTGCACCAAATTAACATAATTCTGGACCAAACTCTTTATTTGCCTTTCAGACAGCCTTGGAAACACAATCCCTCCTAACCCATTAACTCTGCGTTTGGTGTTCTTCCAGATTGGCTTAAAGCAGAGAAGGACAAACAAACTGTAATGGCCTTTACTACACTACTGGCAAAAAAATAAAATAAGCATCAACAGGATGATGCAACCCCCTCCTAGGTCATAGTTTCCATCACACATTTCCGCTTTAATTGTAATGTGCTCACTTTTTCACTATTTCTCACTCACTTAAATCTCCAGATACCCTCTTGCTTATTCCATTCTGTCTGATTGTATTAGATGTAACCCACTGAGCATTAAACAGTATCTGATATAGGAGACATTCCCCAGCAGTACTCAACATTAAAAAATTAAAATAAGTTAAATTGAATTTAAATTGTAGTGTTCCCAATAGTGCATTTTTTTGGTTTTGCCTTAGCATTTTTCACTCCTTCCAATATACAGGGCTATTCAAAATGAAAGAGCATATTTTAAAAATGTATTTCAAACAAACTGTATAAAACAGAAACACATTTTCACATTATTGGATAGAGGAAACTTTAAAGTTTGGTCCTATGGTCGTTGAGGTTGCATGCACTCAACATGAGCACCATGTGTAGTTCGACAAACATTAAAATGTAGACCATTTCTTGCCACACATGACTCAACTGGTTCCTAGTTACTCAATTCACAGCGTCCTGAATTTGATGTTGCAAATCTTGAAGATTAGCGGGCATAGGTGGAACAAACACTCTTTTTTTAATGCACCCCCATAGATAAAAAAATCAAAGGGGGTAAGGTCTGGAGACCTGGGAAGCCATAGACAATGAGCAATATCTTGGTGTCCATGTCCTCCAATCCATCATCCTGGAATTGTGTTGTTCAAGTAACGCCGGACCTACAAATGGAAATGAGGCGGGGCACCATCTTGCATGAAAATGAAGTCAGCACTCGGTGGCATTCACTGGTGCTTTTAGGCGGGCTTTTAAACTTTGAACTTTCCTCTATCCAGTGATGTGCAGAATGTGTTTCTGACTTATAGTTTGTTTGAAATAAATTTTTTAAATCTGCTCTTTCATTTTGAATAGCCCTGTATTAACATAAGGAACACATTTAATTTTAAATTGTGTAAAGTTTGTCATATTCTTGAGACAATTTACATTTATGAGTGTGGAATGTACCATAAATAGTAAATAGGTTTATGATATACCATCTTTTATACTCCACATTCTCATTATAAAAGAACAAAACATCTTTATCTGTGTCCTGCCATTGTCCAAGACCACTTAATCCTGAGTAAGCAGCCTATCCCAGCCATTCATAGAATGCAAGGCAGGAAAGACTCTATTGGGACAGCAGGACAATCGCAGACTGAGCACACACACACACATAAGGAAATGCGTTCTTAAAGAAAGTTTCAAGACTGCATCAAACCAATTTTATGTAAAAAAAAAATCAAAAAAAAAAAAAACCTCACTAGGAATACATTCCACTTCAAAGTATAAATATAAATAAACGGGTTTAATCAATATCCTTTTAAAACCTTGCTAGCACCTGGTTAACAGGATGAATAATTTTGAAAGAATCTCTCAAATTTTATTGGCGATATAGTACCTTTTTGTGATATACATTTCCTTTCAAGTAATATCTTCAGACTGAGAAAGCCGGATGTTTTTGGTAAAGGGACTGTATGCTTCTTAGAATTTTTCCTATGATAACAACTAATTTGCCTTTCATGCTCATAAACGGTACTGTCAGAGCTTGTGACGTCATTGCCAGCCGCCCACACACCTGAAGGCCACTAGCCCGTTCGGGATCCAAGCTCCTGTAAAAATCCACTCCACCTTTTACCTCCGACTCCGCTTTTCCCGTTCCAGGCCGGGAGGGCGGGGCCGGCGTCTGTGTGTTCCTGCTACAGGGACACCAAGATGGAAATGCAGGGGCTCTTTGCGGCCCAAAACACACAACATCAACAACATGGCGTCTCCTGCAGGGAGAAGCTGTCTAGGACAACTCGCGATGCATCTAGACCGGCGGAAAACGAAGCGGATCTGTTCCATCGGGGCCCCCTTGGTAAGCAGGCAGTGGAGCCTCTCTTTCGCCCGCTGACGCAACATGGCTGCAGTGGTTTGTTCTCAACTCGGGGCAGCTGTGGTAGTGGCAGCGCGGCAGTACAAACCTACGCGGCGATCGGCCTACGAAACGTGAATGCTTTACCGTTGCCAAATGGTAAAGGACGTGAAGAAAAAGAGGGTGAATTGAAGGCGGATTTTGACAACGACGATACGGGAATTCAACTGGCTTTTCCTGTTCTGCTGGTGGAAGAGAGCCACACGCAGCCACAGCAGCTCTTACGGCAATTGCAAGATGGCGCTCCGTTGTCTTCCGCGCAGATACGCGAGAGTGCCGTGGCGTTGACTCCTATCGCTAAGGACAATGAGGAGTTTTACGTGGTTGTTAATGTGGTTCAGGAGGGAGACCGCAGCTACAGTAAAGAAGCGGGACGAGGGATTCCTAAGGTCAAGGATCCTGTCGCAATGCACGAGCTGTCGAAGGATGTGACAGAAGTGCCCATAGCGGAAATTAACTCAGAAATTGAGGCAGTGGACTGCAGACGCGGACTGGGCTCGGTCAGCACTTCAACCTGCCAGTCCAGCAGCGCGGAGGGCAGCCGGGACACAGCAGTACAAGGACCGCCCGTCAAGCATCGGGCTGGCTGTTTTGTCTTCGCGTCTGATTCGGTGGACAGCGATCTTACCGCCAGTTCGCAGCACAGCCCGTTACCTGATGACAGCAGCAGTTGCAGCCAACTGGAAGGCCCACCAGACTTCCAGCAGCCTACGAGTCGCAGTCGGGGAACAAACTCTGCTCTTACAGAGCCAGTTCAAAATGGCAATCAGCTCTATAACACATTCATGGAGAATATTCCGGACACCGGTATGCCAGATTATCCGTCTCCCCAAGCAGGGGACACATTTGCTGGCACTATCACCATCAACAATCAGAACCTCGTTCTTACGATAGAAAATGGGGTTCTGACTTTATCTGCATCTCCGGACGCTGGCGTCCACATCCTGCAACAGCGTCATCAGTTGAAGGAATGTGCCCAATCTAAGGACCAGCTACTACTAAAGAACGAGCGACATCCAGGTGACAGGGACACGAACATCAAAGTTGGTGAGCAAAGAAAAAATAACGAATGTGGTGACAGCGCTCATTCTGGGCATGACTCAAACCTAAACGTCAATGGTGAATCGGCCTTCCCTGATTCCATCACTACCAAGGCATCTAGTAAGGAAGTGCCTGACGGGACTCTATTCTGCGCCCTATCGGAGTCCGATATGGTCTGTGCAGAGGCCAAGGAGGACCTAGACAGCAGTTTTGTCCTAACAGAGAACGAGGAATTGCAGATGGCTACCATGTCCAAAAAGGGGGCCGTTATTCTGTATCACTGCACACAACCAAACTGCACCCTGGCGTTTGACACGAAGCATAAGTTGAAGCTTCACCTGCTTTCCCACACTGAGGATAAGAGACCCTTCAAGTGCACCGTGGAGGGCTGCAGTTGGTCATTTACTACGTCGTATAAACTCAAGCGCCACTTGCAGTCCCACGACAAAACGCGACCGTTCACTTGCGACTGGGACAGCTGCGGCCGAAAGTTCACCACTATTTACAACTTAAAGGCACACGTCAAAGCCCACGAGCAGGAGAGTAACTTCGTGTGCGACGTGTGCAGCGAGCGCTTTCGCACCTCCACCAAACTGACCATCCACCATCGGAGTCACTTTGAGCCAGAGAGGCCTTACAAGTGTGAATTTCCAGGTAAAGTGCTGGTGTTCTCAACCTTGTGCATGTGTGGTTTTATTATATTTGATCAGCCAATTGTAGTTGGACATTTGATTTAGTGGACCGTTTGATTACAGTGTGTTTGTTTTCACTTATACAACTAGAGCCCTGTTAGTTGATAACTTAGAGCTGTAGAAGAAAATTGACGCAACAACTTTTTCATTTTGAGACTGACACCGGAAAAAGCGAACTGATAGCAACGTTTACTGAGAAATCTAATTAAAGTTAATTTAACTAAACATTATCATATTTGCTACAATTATGTGGCCGTTGGTTAACATTTTTCTATGTAAAGAACCACCCTTTTATTCCAATGGGGTGCAAGGGATCCCAACCTCTTTTTGTAAGTGGAAGAAAAGCTAAAGACCTTTAGGAAATTTGTTTGTAAATGTTTCTGGAATTTGATTTATGATACCTTTTTGATATACTGCCAAAATTGTCATCCAGCCTACGTCACAAAAGCGTTTTTTTTTTCTTCTTTACCAATACAGCAGGTAATTTTATTCTAGGTTTAGTAGTAATACATTTTATTTGTACAGAAGATGCAGGCGATGAAACTAAATCATGTTTATACAATATTGTGTGACCTGTTGCAACTCTTAACAGAACATTTGTCTGTTTTACTGCTTGGGTTGATAAACTGTATGCGTTATTTGTAATTCATCAATTAATTGAGAATAACTATGGTTCTTATGTTTGAGTAAAACAAAAGGCATTTTTTAGCCACACATTAATTTATTGATTTTACAAGTTACATGAAACCTATTGACATGACTAGATTATGCAATTCAAACATTTATATTTTTTTAGTGTAGCTGTGGCCTCAAACTAGTTATTCCAAATTTTTTTTTTATTGGGTTTCATATTCCTGGTGGTATCGAACATTTTAAGGATCAACTTTGGAAATACCATATTTGAAATGTGTGGTGTTTTAATCTTTACTAGTGAAACACATTGGCCTATGGTCTTAAATTCTACATAAAGTTAGATATAAACAACAGTTAACTCTGGCCATAGCTTATAAATGTAACAACACTTACTCGATTATGAATTCTGAACATGTATGTACAGTGTTCTGGACAGGAATCTTTCCTGCCCACCAGTATAGTAATCACTGGGTTGCTGTTACTTAAAATGTTTTAAATTTCTAGTGCTTACCATGTCATAAGCTTGTGATTAAGGCTTAAGATTAGGAGTCTAGCCCCATTAGTTTGTAAGTAATTGTGTGACATCTATCTATCTATCTATCTATCTATCTATCTATCTATCTATCTATCTATCTATCTATCTATCTATCTATCTATCTATCTATCTATCGCAAGGTTGATTCCTTCTGCGCACTTCATATTGTCACTTTAGGCCCTGGCCCTCCATAATCTAAAAGTGTATGGCTTCAAAAGGTTAAAAAATTCGGCTTATAGTGACTTTGCTTTTAATGTTCTCTTTCAAGGAAGCTGGTCTTTAGAGAGAGAATTTGTTGGGGGTTTCTGTTACATATCAGTTAATATCAAATACTGTATCATGCTTTTAAGGTAAAGAAATTGTTTAAGTTTGCTTTACAGTGTTTTAAATGATCCCTTTAAAGCTTCTCATGGTCAGTGAGTTGAATAAAAGATTGAAAAAAAAAAGTCTCTATACCACAGACCCCTTTGCCTGTTGGCTGGACACAGTGTTACACTGTAGGAAGAGTATTTATAAGGCATTAGTTTGTGGAAAGTCTTGCACTTACTGTACACATAATAGGCAATGCTTTACTAAACCAGGATATAACAACATGTTATTACATTTTATTTATTTAGAGAGAGGCTGATTTTTCTGCTTTTCAGGATTGGTTGTTGCAACAGTAGAAACATCTCCCATGGTGATAGTATGGCTAGGAAGTGCAAAGTAATTAATAAAAAAAAAAAGTTATAAAATATGTACAACCCATAACTTCTGACCTGCAATATGCAGATTTGCAAATGTTTGTTAAATGGCAGAAACTCACCTTTCAGTTTACACAAACCCAATCAAGTAGAACTGCTTGTGCTGATTTGTGAATAATTATTTTATTAGCACATATGGTTTTGCAGACATTTTCATGAATGACAAAGAAAGGTTTAGTTTTTTTTTTTTTTCTCCCTTAAAACCCTGGCCAGCTGTGTGGTATCAGTGAATGGCAGTCTGGAATGACCATGTGGATGATCTAGCAATAGCAGAAACCTGAAGTTATCAGAACTTCGGTACAAGAACAGTTGACAACTTTGGAGCAAAAATACTTTTGATAGATGATCCAGGATAGCATGCAGAATATCCTATTCCATCAAGTGACACTGTCGCTAGCCATATAGGAAAAAAAAAATACTGAGGAAATTCTAGAGCTGGAAACCCAGATAGTGACAACCAGTAGTCTTGTATATGTAGCTGACTTTTGGACTTTGGTAACAGTCAAGATATACAATATATACAAATAATGTGCCACTTTAAAGGTGAGGAATGAATGATAGAATGATAGATAGATAGATAGATAGATAGATAGATAGATAGATAGATACTTTATTAATCCCAAGGGGAAATTCACATAATCCAGCATAGATAAATAATTGCTACTATGAACACAAAATATGCAGTTACAGCAAGACAATACTGCTCAGTGTCATTTGACAAAGCTAACTGCTGCTGGTTTGCTGGTTGCTTGATTCCAGGATATCACGTTGAAATAATTCCTGAAAATGTTAATATGTTCCTTTTCTAAACAAAATAAAAATATAAATATTCTTGATATTGGGTTTGCGTAATCAATTTATCTGGAAACCCGTGCTACAGTCTATGAAGTGATGTGGGCAGGAGCAGATGAAATAACATACAGAACTAAATATTACATTTTTGTTGTATTACCATGTATTACCAAAATGTAATACACATGATCAGAATAGTTAGTTAATGTTCACTATTTTCCCTTCAGTAAACCTGCTTGTTCTAAAGTCTTCCTCTTCTGATTCTTTCTCAGTTTTCTCTGTTATTCATCATCTCCAGGTAACCATGGATCGTGTCAACATACTCATGCTTAGAAAGAGCGTTGGAGATTTTGTGGATTTTATTTAACGTTCAGAACAAGCTGCAGAAAGTCAAAAGTGTTGTCGATTTTTTTTTTTTTTTTAAATATCAAATCGAAAATTCAGTTTATTGCCCTGTGTTTAAAGTATTTGTACAGCACTGCCAATGCCAGGCAGTTCATTATTGGCTGACAGAAAAAAGAGGCAAACTGGCAATGCTTTGGAAACGTGAAACTGTGTTATTAAGTTGTCACAGAGTCATATAATTTGTCTTGTCCTGTGAGTTGTAGTCCTGTAATTGGACATCCTCAAGCAACAAGATCACACTGAGACATGTCCAATCACTGCCGTTTCTAGTGACCTCATAAAGCCAACCATTTTTGTCTCCAGTTGGTAGCAGTCTGTATGAGACACAACTGGATGAAATATAGTTTATAATCCTTAGATAGCCATTGTTATTCTGTTCCAACAATTCAAGGTTAAAGTCACAAGTCTTAGTCTGAGAAGGGTCTTGGGATACTTGGCACAGGGGCATATTATATAACAAATTCTTTTACACATCAGCACAAGAAGCTATATTAGATTGTGATTGTGTAAAGTGAGTAATGTTTGGAGGACTTCTGTCATGTAACAAACAACTTGCAATTGTAGAAGTTTGCAGAAATCCTACTTTTTTCATTGTAATGCTGTATAAAGAAAAAATTTAAAGAATTTTTTTGATTATTGGAATAGAAGATTGATCTCAAAAGAATTGCATCATTTTTTGAATAATTATGTGATTTTTTTTTTTTAAATATCTGTAATAAGTAACGTGAAAATAATAATTATGCACAGTAATAGATTCCCCCCTCCCCACAATAATTCATTTGCAGCTTTTCCTGACTTTCTTCATTTCTCTTTTGTATCCTTTAATTTTCCAGGTTGTGAGAAGACATTCATCACATTTAGCTCATTGCACTCTCACAGTCGAGCACACTACAGAGAAACTGACCAGTTTTCCTGCACCTTCCCAGGCTGTGATAAACGCTATGATAAAGCTTGCCGACTGAAGATTCACTTGAGAAGTCACACTGGTATGATTCGTTGAGCTTGTTTGTGCACAGAGATATAATACATACCCAGATCTGGTCCCCAGTTATTTAATTTGTTTGGGTAGATTTTCCTATGATATATTTTTCATTTTGTATTCAAAAATGTGGAAATATGTCTAATTCTATAATGTCTTTTTGAATGTGGTTCACTTTATTTGGCTGCATGAAATTCTTGATTTTAATGAGCGAACTTTCATAGTATATTGAATACTGTTTATGCCTTCTGTGTACATAATAACATCGCCTATGTTACCATCTGTGCTTGTAGGTGAGAGACCATTCATGTGTGACTTTGAAGCTTGTGGATGGTCATTCACCAGCATGTCCAAGCTGCTCAGACACAAGAGGTGGGTGCCATATAGTGCTCGTACCCTATTGCTTTTCTAGCTCTGGTGAAAAGATGATGTTGTCAAAGATGTCAAAACTGTCTGTGGAAGGATATTTGATCATATATGAATCCGATAGTTTTTTATGTATTAACACTACTACTCCAAGAAATAATGAGGGGCACATTTCTGTTCTACAATGTAATGCATTAGTCTGTGCTATTTTTTTTTTTCCATTTATGAAGGTGTTTGAATATAGGAAAATGATGGCATGGTGATTAGTGGTACTTCCATTTACTCCAGCCTCTCAAAGATTGGTGTAGCTTGGTAATAAGTGAGAGAGGTCAGTAATGGACAGGCACTCAATCCTGCCCTTTACCTGATGCTGCACAATAGGCTGTAGTACTTTATGAGAGTAAATTCAAATAGGCCAGATCAAAAGTAGAGGGCTATTTAAATGACGACAAATTGACTATCTGTAATCAGGAGAGAATACTTGTCCAGAGTTTGATTTCTTCATTTCCTTTACGTTGGGGTTTCCATATACAGTTAGGTCCATAAATATTTGGATAGAGACAACTTTTTTCTAATTTTGGTTCTGTACATTACTGCAATGAATTTTAAATGAAACAACTCAGATGCAGTTGAAGTGCAGACTTTCAGCTTTAATTCAGTGGATTGAACAAAAAGATTGCATAAAATGTGAGGCAACTAAAGCATTTTTTTAACACAATCCCTTCATTTCAGGGGCTCAAAAGTAATTTGACAATTGACTCAAAGGCTCTTTCAAGGGCAGGTGTGTTCAAGTCCGTCATTATGTCATTATCAATTAAGCAGATAAAAGGCCTGGAGTTGATTTGAGGTGTGGTGCTTGCATGTGGAAGAGTTTGCTGTGAACCGACAACATGCGGTCAAAGGAGCTCTCCATGCAGGTGAAAGAAGCCATCCTTAAGCTGCAAAAACAGAAAAAAAACATCTGAGCAATTGCTACAATATTACGAGTGACAAAATCTACAGTTTGGTACATCCTGAGAAAGAAAGCAAGCAAGCACTAGTGAAGTCAGCAACGCAAAAAGACCTGGACGTCCACGGAAGACAACAGTGGTGGATGATCACAGAATCATTTCCATGGTGAAGAGAAACCCCTTCAGAACAGCTAACCAAGTGAACAACACTCTCTATGGCTTGGTAGGCATATCGATATCCAGGTCTACCATAAAGAGAAGACTGCATGAAAGTAAATACAGAGGGTGCACTGCAAGGTGCAAGCCACTCATAAGCCTCAAGAATAGAAAGGCTAGATTGGACTTTGCTAAAGAACATCTAAAAAAGCCAGCACAGTTCTGGAAATACATTCTTTGGACAGATGAAACCAAGATCAACCTCTACCAGAATGATGGCAAGAAAAAAGTATGGAGAAGGCATGGAACAGCTCATTATCCAAAGCATACCACATCATCTGTAAAACACGGTGGAGGCAGTGTGATGGCTTGGGCATGCATGGCTGCCAGTGGCACTGGGACACTAGTGTTTATTGATGATGTGACACAGGACAGAAGCAGCCGAATGAATTCTGAGGTGTTCAGAGCCATACTGTCTGCTCAAATCCAGCTAAATGCAGTCAAATTGACTGGGTGGTGTTTCATGATACAGATGGGCAATGACCCAAAACATACAGCCAAAGCAACCCAGGAGTTTATTAAAGCAAAGAAGTGGAAAATTCTTGAATGGCCAAGTCAGTCACCTGATCTTAACCCAATTGAGCATGCATTTCACTTGTTGAAGACTAAACTTTGGACAGAAAGGCCCACAAACAAACAGCAACTGAAAGTAAAGCCGCTGCAGTAAAGGCCTGGCAGAGCATTTAAAAGGAGGAAACCCAGCATCTGGCGATGTCCATGAGTTCAAGACTTCAGGCTGTCATTGCCAGCAAAGGGTTTTCAACCAAGTTTTAGAAATGAACATTTTAGTTCCAGTTATTAAATTTGTCCAAATACTTTAGTGACCCTGAAATAAAGGGATTGTGTTAAAAAATGCTTTAGTTGCCTCACATTTTTATGCAATCTTTTTGTTCAACCCACTGAATTAAAGCTGAAAGTCTGCACTTCAACTGCATCTGAGTTGTTTCGTTTAAAATTCATTATGGTAATGTACAGAACCAAAATTAGAAAAAGTGGTCTCTGTCCAAATATTTATGGACCTAACCGTATTAATATTTTGTCCATTTCTTTCACATCTTGACTGAGGACAAAACCCAGTGGGTATGAGATATTCTGGTGCTTGCTATGTGGAGATAAATAAAGTTTATGTGCCAATAAAGAGAATACTAAGTATCACCCAAGATTGTTTATAAAATTTCAAATTACCAAAAATACATATTACATTATAAACAAGACACAGCGGTGCCATACAAAGCCCACAGCTGCTAGGTGGAGTCTGGGGCTAAGAGGAATGTGCTGTGAGGAGAGTTTAAAGGAAATTAACTTTTTAAGTTTAAACAAATGGATGTTAAGTGGTGACATCATCAAAGAGTTTAAAATTATGAAAGGAATTAGTATAGTGAAACAAGACTGTTATATTAAAAATAAAATCAATTACACTGGGACATGGTTAGAAACTGAAGGGCAGATTTCGAAGAAATGTTAAAGTGTTTCTTCTTGCAAAGAACCATAGACATGGAATAAATTAGCAAGTATTGTGGTGGAGACTGGTTTTGAGGGACCTCCAGTTCTCGACTTGAAGTTATTTTGGACAGACTAGTTAAGTAGGATGGACTCATTTGTTGGACTGAATGGTCGTCTCACTGTTTGTTCAAATGTCCTAAAGCGAGAGCAGTAGGATCAGATGCAATAGCAACTGCATAGCACCTACTTAGTAGTGTGTGGTTTTTTTTTTATTTCATTTCAGCTGACAACTCTCTTAATTTTATTAGTTATTACAAATATTTAAATTACTTTAAATGAAACATGTATGTCAAACATTTCCCTGTGGCTTATGCATTTGGATTGATTGGATCTGTTAAGGTTTCAGTGCTGTAATTTTGAGATGTATGTCTTTGCAGTGGGGGGAGGAAATCTTATTACAAGTTCAAAGCAAAAAACAATTGTATGCTAGTTAAATCCTGGCTAATACTATAGCACATCAATAACACAGTGTACTTGCAGTCAAAATAATATATATTTAAGTAAAAAAGAAGTCTCATATATCGCTTGTAAAAAAAATAAAAGCGTGGGTGCTTTTTGAATGTTGATTGATGAAATGCGCCCACGTTTTTATTTTACGAGTGATATATGAGAGACTTTTTTATTTTTTTACTAGTGCCATCTATTGGTGAAATCTTGAACTATTCTTCATATGAAAATTTAAATTCTCAATTAACATGGATTAATTGATCAATTAGTGAAACTGATTATTGATTTATGTATTGTCATCGGAAGTAAGTGTACAATATTTCAAGTAATTTGGACAATAGGAGAAGTGGTTTAACTGCGGTGGGCTGGCGCCCTGCCCGGGGTTTGTTTCCTGCCTTACGCCTTGTGTTGGCTGGGATTGGCTCCAGCAGACCCCTGTGACCCTGTAGTTAGGATATAGCGGGTTAGATAATGGATGGATGGATGGATGTATGGAGAAGTGGTTTAAATATTGATTACAAGATTTGTACCAGACAACAAACTAATAAAAAAAGACAATGGAAATTTAGCCAATTGCAGCGTAATTGAGGAGCTGTGATTAGTTGTACTTGAATATTGCTTTTCACTATACTTGAATTTCTAAAGTATGAAAAACTAAACCTAATTTTAATGTGCATTTTATATCAATTCAACAGAGGTGTTAAACCAATTTAACCATTTCTGAAACCCTTAAAGTATAAAAGGTGTCCTAGAACCATTACACAGTATTCTTGTCTTTTTAGTAGTTAATGTAAAGTTACTGTTTATTAAGAAATGTTTTGTTCAGTATCTGCAATTATGTAAATTCAGTCTAATTCTTGAAAACTTAGTTTAAATGTGTTTATAAATATTAAAATGAAAAAGGCAATAGTGGGTTTTTAATGTATATTTTATTTTGTGATGGTTATTTTTCATGGATTGCTTTTCCTCTCTCGTAGAAGTTCCCTAATCGGAGTTGTTTAAATCTGTCTATATCCTCTTTGTAGAAAGATAAAAAGATTATTTTATAACAGTCTTTACTTGATTAACTGATTAGTCATGACTCAGTGCTGTATTTTCCTTTTTCTTACTGTTTTGTAATTCTTGTTTTAGAAAACATGATGATGACCGAAGATTTACCTGCCCAGAAGAAGGCTGTGGGAAATCCTTCACTCGAGCAGAGCATTTGAAGGGCCATAGTATAACTCATTTGGGAACAAAACCATTTGAGTGCAGTGTGGATGGTAAAGGATTTCTTAATTTTGTTACCGATTGCAGTAATATATCTAAAAAAAATGTATTAAAAATGTACTTAGTTTCCTTCACAGTGCATTTTATAATTGAGGTATAAATCTATTATAGATCATTACAGTGGCACAGGTTTTCCATAATAATAATAAATAGCAACTTTTTAATTAAAGATAGCATTGCTTTGAAAATTTCTGTTTTCTTAAAACAGGATTATTTACAGATTTAATATGTTTGCCATGTCATCATAGTATCAGGATGGATGTTAATGAGCAAAGCTTTGTTCTGGATACATTGTTTTTAAGCATATATATTAGAAAACTGTAAAATACATGCTTACTCATAGAAAACAATTTTTTGTTTATGGAAATAATAATTTATAATGTAATGACTGGAGAGGGCGAAAAGTTTAATTGTTTACATTTTATTTAAATAAGTTGGGACCGGTTAAGCATACTTGGGAAGTTTAGATTATATGTATTTGGACTAGGAATGTGCAGTTATCTTTAAGTAGGCCTAGAACTTTTATGGTTGTATTTGAAGAAAGTATACACCCCAGCAATCCCCCTGTCTTTTCTACTTTAGTGTAATTTCGATGCAATACAAAGTTGTCTTCTTTTGGTGTATAAATGTGTTTTTTTCTCTCTATGCTTCTTATCCATTTTAATGGGGATTTAGTAGTTGCTAGTAATGAGGCATGCATATTTTATAGAACAACAGACAATGTCTTTGAAGATTTTATGACTGGCCTTTTTTTTAATAATGCAGATGCTTGCTTGCTGTTTTGCAGCACTCTTATACACCAAAACATAGGCCATTTTCTTCATGGCATTGCTTTTAACCTCCATAGTAATACTCTGTGCACGTCTTGATTTATTAGTTTAGATTGTAAAAATCATGTTGATTACTGTTTTTTTTTCCTTTCTTAGGCTGTTTTGCCAAGTTTTCTGCACGAAGTAGCCTCTATATCCATTCCAAAAAACATTTGCAAGATGTGGAGTCCTTAAAAACTAATTGCCCCATAGCCAGCTGCAATAAGCAGTTTATCTCTAAAAGTAGCATGAAGTCCCACATGGTTAAACACCATAACCTTGGACCAGGTAAGTGTAATTTGGTGATCCTTAGTTTTTGGTTCTTTGTTGTTTCTTTGAAGGTTTTGATTTTATTTATTTTCCTCTGTCATTTCAGATCTTCTAAACCAACTGGAAATAAACTCTTTAACACCAAGCAATGAATTGACCCAAGGGGACCTTGCTAACATTGATATTACTTCACTCTTTTCCAGTGTGCCTGGAAGTGCTTCTGCAATCACTATGGACATGTCACTAGTTAATTCTGGGATACTGACAATCGATGCTGCTTCTGTGGGTGCCACTCTGGGGGGGAGCATTTCTGTTAGTGGCAATACTTTAACCCAAACGGTGGATCCTCTTATACTTGCGGCAGGACCAGACATCTCCCATGCTCTTGACAATACCTTGGCACTTGCTACCAGCAGTACAGTTTTGCAACCTAGCACCCTTAACCTAGATGATGTGCCAACAGTAAATGCAGAGGCCCTAGGCTCTCTTGCTGCTCTGTCTGTAAGGACCGCAAACCAAGATCCGCTACATGGGTTGACATCCAACAATACTCTTGCCATTGACACAGCCACATTGACCCCTTCGAATAACTTGGGAGTGAGCCATGTGCCAGAGCTCCTCACACCAACAAAAGCAGAACGAAATCTTCTACCAAGTGCAGATGTTGTTGGGCAACAAGATAATAGCAAAGTGGTGACACAGTTTGTTTTCTCAAACCCCACTGGGAGTTTCAGTGCCCAAAAAGACATAGATCTAAATTCTGTGGCTAACTGTTCCTTTCTGGTAAGTAATAATTGATAGCGGAGTTGTGTGTTTAGTAAGTAAGCTATCGTACACAGTCTATGAAACGGATCAAAGACATTTAATGGGCTGAAATGTGCATCTGTAGTAAAGCTGTTTTGTGTTTTTCTCCCTTAGCAGTTTTTAGGGTTGTAATAATTCACAAATTACAATGCATATTTCACACTTCAGCTCATAGAGAGACAAAGTGAATAATTTCACATTTAAGAGACGTGTTTGTGCAAACTAATAAGAGTATGAGGAAAATGACATCTACTTGAAATAAATTACATTTTTAATTTTATGCCAAAAAATATAAAGGGGGAAAAAACTTATTATAATAATAATAAAAAAAAATTTGTAGAAGCACCGTGTGGTGCTTTCAAACCAGTACTAACACGACAGTCTTAACATCGGCTCCCCAACAGACCTGCACGAACACGACCATCTCAACAGTGCCTCCCCACTAACTAGACTTGCCCAAAAAAGGCACCTGTCCGGTTTCAAAGAGTAGTTAATCCATCTGCTGTATTTTATTGTGTTTTACTGCTTTTCGGGGCACAAGTTGATTCTCTTCATCATGGATTAAGTAATTTACGTGCTGCTTTTTATCAGTATGTAGAATTAAGGCCAGCACGTAATAAAAGTAATACTATCTAGACATTTCCAAACATTTATTAAGAATGTGTACATTTTATTCTTTTGTTTGTCATATTATTGTAGGGGGATTTCACACAAGGCTTATACAGGATGATATCATCATGAACAACCTGATGTGCACATTCTATTTTCATTCTCCAGCATTTTCTCACCCGTGGCAGAAAAACACTGCTTAAAATCAATACAACAATTCAGACATTGTCACGTCTGTATATTTCAGGATATTTTCATTTAATCAAACTCTTAACATGCTCTTAAAATCTGGTTAGTGAATCTCTCCGTTAGATTTTCTAACATTTGCTATTGTAAGATTTATATTTGCATCATTAGCTGGTCAAAAACTTAAGAGTAATATTTAACAAATGCATCAAACTGATTCAAATTTTACAAACTCCTAGTGCTGTAATCTGTCATTTTGTATATGTTTGAACTATCATCAAGGCTTTCTGCATGAAGTCAGGCTTTTCAGTCTTAATGCATTATTTAAGAGCTCTTGTAAAAACAGGTTTTCTTATTCTGTTTCCAGAGTATCTTACATGAGTGGTCAGACTTTTGTTATTGCTTAGCCTGTGTACAAATTCAGAATTAAACATTTATTGGACTGGCATTACTTGTAGAGCTCATCATTCCCTTCTTCAACAGTAAGTGGAAAGGGACAAATTGAATCGCTTACATTATAGCTGGATTGCTTTGTTTTGAATCTTGCAGCAATTTTATGTTCAACCTATTTTTTTGCTTTCACAGTATTAATTTCCCAAGCAGAAAAGTAATATTTACATTATTATCATATTGTTAAAACTCAACATTTTATTGCATACAGTACAGAATATTGAATAAGACGCATATTTTCCGCCATTTGCAAATTAAGAAAAAATGTAACAATAATACTTCCTCTAATATTGGTATTTCTTTATACACGTCGTACAGGTACAACAAAACTGGTCACATGTATGTTTAAACTTACTTATTTGGTAACAGTCTCTTACTAATTCAGCATTTGTTAACTTGATATTCCTGCTTAAAAAAACAAAGAAAACATGCAATCTAAACAACAAACATAACAGTTTCATATAAACTGGATTTACATACATATATGCCAGGTGATCTTAACTTTGACAGTTTTTTTTCCCCTTTTTGCTTTCTTTTTAAGAGTGTATAATACATGGTGTTGAGGTCATTTCATTTTTGATAATTATTGAAGCAAATTCTCAAACCCACTTTATCAAGTCAGGGATGCTTAAGGCAGGAAGTGTCCCTGGGACAGCCTGTTATAGCATCCACTCACATGCACACAACACTCTCACAGGGCAAATTTGGAATCACCAGTTAACCAAATACACCTTTTTGGGGATGTGGGAGGAAAACTCCCCTAACTCATCCAATCCAAATGCATTATAAAACTACTAGCTGTGTAAGCTCGTGCTGTAAAACACCTGGGGATCTAGAAACTATTGAAATTGTCTGACAAAAAAATTGAAATGTAGAGATGTCAGGTAATTGAAAGGAACTACTCTGGGCGCCTCTCTCCTAGGTTTCATTTTTGCTGACGTGTATTAGCGGCTGGAGGAAAAGTTAAAGGGATACCGTTTTACCGATGTGCTCTTCTCGCTTGTATAAGAGTTTTTCTTGCGGTTTTACTTTGGCAATAGAGTCACTTTCTTCTTCCGACTCATTAACTTGGAGTCGCCTTGCCGGCTCTCTGAGCTTCATGTTGTAGCAGCTTCGCACTTACGGGCCAAACAGTCCGACAACACACACTTCCACGTGTAGACATTTATATATAAGATTTTAGAAAAGTACATGAACGTTAGTTTGATTTCTTTTTTACTTTACATTGTATCTTAACTTACTGTTATTAAAAGGCCTAACTAGACTTTTTGATTCTGTGCATATGCAGTATGGTTTTTTTTTTTGTTTTCTTTTGCCTTAGTGTAATTTTTAGTTCATCGAGTGTTCTTTGTTTTAAGGAGCGTGGAGGTTCTGCAAGAACAGATTACAGAGCCTTTCAGCTTGCTAAGAAGAAAAAGAAGCAGAAGGTATCTGGAACAAGCCAGGGTAATTATGCAGACTTTTTAATCATTTGGGAACTGCACTTGGGTTTTGTAATAAGGGTTTTTAATTAAATAAACTTTCAGTATGTGAAATAAAAAGATGCACATTTTAAATGTAGCAAGATGTTTTTCTTTTTTGTTCCAGTATCTTATAGGTAATTTAGTTTATTTGAATAGTGACAAAGGTGCGTTTGTTTAAAAAAAAATCCTTCTGTGGATTTTTTTTTTTCAGTCATGTTTAGCATTACTTATTTTACTTTTTCACTGTAGGTATTTAATTATTTTTCATTTATCAACATGAGCTTCTTAATTCAAACTGAAAGCAAAGTTCTATGTATCCTTCATGTTTAAGAGATAACTTGAACTTTTATTTATAATTGAATGTACTGTTAAAGAACCTCTAATGAATAATTGCAACTGTATGTCCTTTCGGTTAAATCTGTGACATATTTGCACAATTTGATATTTTTCACATTCTGCCACAAAGCTTTTCTTGGATTTAGGTCCATACTTTGACTGGTAACCCCAGATCACTTACCGTATATACTCGTGTTTAAGTTCTCCTGCGGGTAAGTCAGGGCTTGATTTTACCATGTAATTTCTGGTATTTTATAATGTCGGTTGTATAAGTCGAATGCGGATAACTCACACTATTGGTCGAAGAGATTATTATATGCCAACGCCCACCTGGGAGAGTAACCACAGAGCACACTGCCTTTTTTTTCTATGTATTGTGCCAACGTGACCACACAGTAACGCCCAGACTATTCCGAAGCGATGTTTGCACTGTTTTGTGTTGTATGTATCTCACACCCTCCTACACCTTTATCGTCCGAGCATCTCTCATCTGTGATGGTGCGTTCAGTTGGAAGAAAATATCAAGCTGGTTTTAAATTAAGTTATTGAAGTGGCGAAAGAAATTGGTAACTGCGCTGCTGCAACAAAATTCGATGTGTCTGAGAAACAGGGGTGAGATTGGAGGAAGCAAGAAGAAAAAAAAAATTTAAGTGTCGCATTTTTGAACGGGCGTATAAGTCGGGGTCTGATTTTTATGATCGATTTTTTTTTTTCAGGTTTCAAAAGCCTACTTATCCGCGAGTATATACGGTAATCTTTATTATTGGTTTTAAACTACATGATGCTTTTATATGTGCTTTCAGTCATTGTCTACTGGGAAAAAGATTATCTCACAGTTCAAGGACTCTAAGCCAGTTTTTTCCACAAGAATTTCTATTCCTTGCCTTCTGTTTTATTTTTTTATTATCGGATGTGTTGATGTAGAGGAACATTCTTATAGTTTGTGGTAGCTTTTGGATGTAACACAAATGGTGCTGAGGCCACACAAGTCATTTTAGGTCTCATTAGATCATAGGTTGTTCTTTCACTTGGTTCCAGATTTCCCCACATTTCTTGAAGCAGTTCATTCATGATTTTTTGCAGCCACAAGTTTTGTTTTGACACCTTTTTTGTTGTCAAGATTTATAAAGACCTAATGAATTGCTACAGAGTAATTACTGGGGACTTGCTATAGGTATCTGGGTGTCCTCTATTAGTGCTTCAGTCTGAGACACTCCACTCTAAAGGGCACCTTGTTTTACAATTTACTATTTTACTACTTCAATAACAAACTTCACTATGCTTTTGAAGTTTTATTTTTTTAGTAGAATTACTTTCTTCTTCTAATTGAGTTTTTCATTGCTATTTCAGATTTTATTTGAATATTCCTTTATCCTAAAAGGTACAGGAAGTATCTGACCAGATGTGGAAATTCTTAGAAAATACTATATTTAACCTAAACTCGGGTGAAACTCAAAAATCAAAGGTAGACTTTGATTTATTATGAATATTTGTGTTCTGCAGCAAAATGTTTGCAACATAGCCTAGTGGGATGTATATTTACACAAAAGGTCCATTTTCTATTTGTAATTAGCTTTAGAAGGATCTTTTAACAATGTTTTTCATTTTGACATTATCTCTCTTTGTTGATATAAGTAGCAATATCTAGGAATATAACTTTTTACAAGTTAGTATTCAAGAGTTTCCTGTGTCATTCTTAGGAGCTCCTAATTCAAGCCAGAAGAAAGCAAAAACGAGCAAAGGAAATTCTACTCCAGTAGCCACTGTTAACTCAAGTGGCCAGTTTGGTGTGGTATCACCGAACACTGGGTTAACAATCAGGGATCCAGCAACAGGAGCTCAGTTTGTTCAAATTCAGTTGTTACAGGTAAGAGAGACACATTGAATGTGCAACTAATTTGTTCTTTAAATCCATGTGTATTGTAGGGCTGCAACTAATGATTATTTTGGTAGTCAACTAATCGTTCTATTTTTTTTTTTTCTCGATTAGTCACAATTATTTCATGGCTGACTATTTTGATGCCTGCTACCTGTGGTTGCACATCCTGTTCTGGGCTCCAGTACATGTTTTACCTCATCTGCTCACGTCTGTCCACCTGTGAATGTCACCCTGATGTCTCTGTAGTAACATGATTAAAATTAATAATAATCAAATTAAAATAACAACCAGTGAAACATATGAATTTGAGTTTTATATTAGTGTGACCATCCCAATAAAAAAGAATTACATTAAATAATACAAACTAAAGTGCACATAGTCTTTAAACAAAAAAAGTGCATTTAACTTAACCAAAAATGGCTACTGGTGTGTCTTAAAGTCCAAAAGTTTAAATGAAGCTTCAATTCAAATAAAATAAAACAATAATGTACAGTTTATAAAAGATTCAGTTCATATATTCCAGATTGCAGTGCAGGAACATGAGCATTTCAACATGCTGTGGTGTGAGGCTGGCTCTCTTCTTTTGAGACAATGTTCCCAGCTGCTCAGAGGGAGTAGAGGTAGCAGGAATACACAAGAATGATTTTGCAGACAGAGAAAGATGTTTTAATCATCACACTCTGAAGGAAAAATGTTGTAGTTTATCACATCATGTACCATATTATGCCAAAATAAAAAAAAAAAGACTAAAATATGTTACAAGCTAATTACTGATATACTCCAAAACACAAGTTACCTAACATTAGAGATGGTTTACTATTCATATGAATTCAAATATTATACGAAAAAAAAAAAAAACTAGGACGGCTCAGCTACACCTATTCACTCGTGTATTATAGCTCCAAACACGTTGGCAAACATACCTGAAATTATATTTAACCCTTAAATTGCCGGAACCGGCTGTAGTCGTCTCTCAGTACAATTTGCCAGCTCACAGGGTGCAAGTATGTTCGGCAATGTACATTCATTAAACCCTGCAACCAGCTATATTTGCTTCACAGAGCAAATTGCCAGCACGCCGAAGCTGATCAGTCAGTGCCATACATTTGTTGAGCAGCCAGCTCACGACCACTGCCAGCCCCGAAGAACTGCAGCCTCACTGCCTATGGGATTCAGCTGCTGCACTAGACAAGCCTGCAATCATCAGTGTTTACGTGCAGCCAGTTCAAGCGCAGTTGGCTCAGTGATTTACTGAATTTCAGTTTCAGTTGCACCTTGAACATATAATAGATTGTTGCAGTAGTTTTTACAGTTCATTTGCAGTGTGTAAAATGATCGGTGTTGCAGTAATTATGATGCTCTTTGCATGAAAAAAATTGTTCTATTAAAATTTCACATTTTCTTTTTTGAATTGTGACATTTACTTAAAAAGTACAGCTAGAAAGTATTTGGCGTCCAGGGGTGCATTAACCCCCAAGTATGTGTCGGTTTAAGGGTTAACTATCATTGTCAAAACCTTGATATACACATTATAGTACAAACGTCAGCGTTAACACGTGACACTAACTTTACTCGCTAAAACTCCCCTCTCAAGAGACGGTGGCATCACAGCTCCAGGATGCTTGCTTTTCGGATGCTTATGCATCACGGTGGCGCTGTGGTGAAAAGCAAGCAACGCTTTGCATAATTTTTTGGTGAAGTGCTCCCACACTTTTGAACGTTTGTCTCAATTTTTTTCCATCTCCTTCGCCCTCCTCTATCTGACTCACCATTGCAACCACATTTGTTTTCCTCTACGTTCTTCTTCTCCTCAGACCTACTTCTTCCTTGGTAGGACTGTGTACAGTCTTGACAAACAAACAATACTGCCCCCAGACGTTCATGTAGTGCATTGCAGTTACAAAAACCAATGTGACTGGAGCCTCTATTGAAGATTCTGTTTATGATGCATCGATAATAAAAAAATCTGCATCGACGATTTTTTGTAGTCGACGTCATCGATTTTGTCGACTAATTGTTGCAGCCCTAGTCTATTGATTAATATATTCAGAGTTTAATATGCGACATCCATTCTGAGAGCACTGAATAGTTCAGTCTGAAGTTATTGTAGGTCTACTGCTCACTGTGAATAAAACCGGAGTATAAACATAACATTCTCAAACTCCTTTAATTCAATTCATGGTCATAGGGGTCAGAGCCTATCTCAGCAGAACTGGGTACAAGGCAGGAAATAGCCCAGGATAGTTTACCATACCCTTTGTATGGTACACTCAAGCATACATCTACTTGTACATGGGGCTAGTTTTGGAATAGCTTCTTATCAAGTTTGGGAGAGAATCAAAAAACATGCAAACTAGGCTGTCAAATTAGCCAAAAAATATAGGTTGAATATTCCAATTAAAAATAACCTAAGTTTGAATATGTTTAAATTACTTAACGATGCTGGGTGTTATACATGTACATGTGGCTTTTTTTATACTTTATTATTCTAGTAATAGCTGCACAGCAAGAACAAACACCAGCAACTCAAAGTCCAGTGGTACTTGGGCAACTGTTATTTAAATACACGTCACAATAATTTAGCAGCGCAGGGACAAAATCGGAGTGCTACAAGACAAATGCAACGTCATCATAAGCAATTTTTAGCTTGCAGAGGCAATAGGGGAGTGTGGGAGGGAGGATAAAAAAATATTAATACAGTGCCAGCACGTGTGCCTCATAAGGTTTTGAGTTGCTTTTTTGGACAAGGATCACAAGAAATATGGGTCAGCTAGTAATACTGCAACAGGATAAGAATAGCGAAAAAAGTTAATCAGGCAAGAAGCATGCAGGTCAAAGGAGGGCTTGTTTTATTATTTTGGAGGTTCCAATGGGCAGCAGCAGCAGAGTACATTTAATAACATGGCATTCAGAGTAAAAAGCCTGTCAGCACCTGTGAACTCGCCTGGAAAAGCGATTGTAGGGCACAGCATGTTGCCTCTTTAATGCAAGATCTTAAAGCATTGTAACAGAAGGAAAATCAGAATTGTGACAGTTATTTTCCATTTGGTTAGCATTAAACAGTCGGGAATCTCTGGTTTAAATGTGAATGAGACAGAATTAGGTGCAAATTGATACTTTCAGGGAATCAGAAAAACACTAGTGGGGTTGGAGAAAAACTAAAATACGTTGTGAAGGGGTCTAGCTGTATGTATTAATAATAAAAGATGATAAGCTATGCATTCAGAAGTTTGAAATGGCCGATCATGAAAGTGCAAAAATAAATTAGTAAAATACTGCAGCTTTACTGGAGTAAGTTGATGCCAAAATTAGTGCGGCTCAAACAAAGATACAATCAAATGTCAGCTTTTGCCTTCGAATAAGACATTTTTAAATAAATTTGAATCAGTCAAATACTGTAGTTATGTTCAATCAAACAGCCCTAATACAAAAATGGGGAAGAAGCTGATTTAGAACATAAATACACTGAGGCTAAATTTGAAATAGACATTCAGTATAAAGAAAATTGTGGGTTTTCTTTAATGAGATATGGATTTAAGAATACATATTTTGATATTTGTATTTTAAAATGTCTTATCTGTAAAGATGAATTCCACTAATGTTATGTAATATATTAAAAGAAAATTGGTGCAGATATTATGGAATAGGCATGGTTTATACTAGTGATTGCTTTATTTATTTGTTTTATACTGGTATGAGTCTGGTCCTAAAGAAGATGCAGATAATGCTTGTTTACTTCTATTCAGAAAGAGCTGTTGGAAAATAATGGACTTTTTATAAAACAATTATGAAGGAACCGTTAAGCTAAAATGTTTTTACAGCATAATGTATCAATATATTTTACATTTTCTAATGACACAGTCTCATGGATTAAGTTAACATGGAAAGAATTAATTAAAATTAACTTAAAACTGTATTACCAGTATTGAGAGGCCCACCCACCACCACTTCTGTTGTTTCATCTTAAAAATGTGTTAAAGTTTTCTCATGTAACCCTACAGTGTTTGCTTAGAAAAAATTCTAATCGTAAATTAATCCTAAAGCGCTACAAAGTACTGTTGTGTTTTGGATACGCACTGCATATTGTCTTTTATTGGGTGTGCTTATTTCATTAATAAAAAGAAAAAATGCATTCATTCCTTCTCCAGATAATTTCAAAACAACATGGTGGGGCAAAGCCTATATGATAACTTTAGACATCAGGCTGAAAGTAGTCCTGCATTTAAAAAAAGAAAAAAAAAAGGCTGTTTCTTTTAATTTAATTTATTTCAAACATATAAAGGAAAATACAACATAGTGTTGGATAAAAAGGAAGAACATCTTATGTAGTGTTAACAAACAGAGGGTATATCTTACTTTCTTGTATACATAGTATAGAGAAAGTATAGGAATTTTGAAAGAATTCGACCTTGAGATTTTGATGAATCTTGACGTTTTAGGCCTTCCTGATTCCGAAAGTACTATTTTTGAAATTGTCTGTCTGCGTGTGAACACAATAAATCAAACATTTTGCCCTTGATCAGTGAGACTGTGTACAGCCAAAAATAAGGAATCCTATCAAATTTAGGGCCACTTCAGAAACCGGAAGTGGTACTTTAACTGAATACTTTCGCAAATTTTCAGGTAAACTATGGTTATAATTACAGATAAATGATTCAAATTTTGTATATATTTATAATGATAAAAAGCAAACAGATATGAAATTTAAAAAAAATTTCTCAACCTGAAGTAGTATTTTATTTAAACAACCATCCAAATTTTTTGTATCATGGAAATACAAATGTGCACACAATATTAAAAACTGTTTTCAATATAAAGCATATTCTTTCAATAACTATTATCAATTCTATTTTAATTTATACATCATTAGTTTAACAATGTATAAACATTGAACATGCCTTGTAAATTTAAAGATGTAATGGGAACAATAACCTGCCACATCCCCATTTGGTAATAATTTTTTTTTTTTTTTTAATTTCAGCCATCATTATCATAATTAAATGTAACTAAGTGCAGTTTTACCTATAGCAATTTATTGCAACAAATATCATTTAATACTAACATGTTTTCTATGTTTTTAGGTGACTATGACTCTTTTTACTTTGCATGTAATCTAGGTAATGCATATGTAATCATGAAAAAATTCTACCACCCTTTTTGACCTCCCTAGTGTTTAAATATCATTTTAATATAAAGTTTGATTATAAATAGAGAGAAATGATTGTGTATTATCAATTAGTTATGATGAGAAAGAAAGGCATGATATTTGAGAAATACTGCACAACTGGAAATGGTTCTGATGATCTTTTTCTCTGTCTTAGTATATGAGAAAGTCAAGGGGCGCATACTCATGATTTTTTTGTTATGATTTCCAAATTAATATCCAGAGAGTATCTTAATTGTTTTAAATATCTAAAAATTGCAAACAAATTCTGTAAAGAACAGCTGACTAGGATAGCGGTACTTAAGGTCTTGCTGGATCTTCTGAAATCTTTTAACAGCTAGAATTCTGTGATGTTCCAGATGTAATTACATTCATCTGTGTGTTTATTATGGAGCTGTAGAATGTGTGGTATCACCAAAAATCTATATCATGGAATCATTAAATGTATAAATTTAAGATGCCTGTGGGCATATACACTATATGGAGATAAGAGTGTATCATCCAAATGCCAAAATTGTATATTTTTTTGGTCATATTGCCCAGCCCCACTTGAAACATGCAGTGTTTCCTTCTCGATAGGTGTTTAACCATTTTACTTTGGTGCACTTATTTAGCTTTAATATGTAAATCCAATAATAAAGATCATTATTGTTAATTTTGGTAATTTCTTTTTTTTTTTTTCTTCTACATTAATGACTCTTTGTGGTAACATAGTTATAATGGACCATGCAAAACCATCTGTTGTGTGGTCAGCAGTGGTGAACCTTGTAGCGCTAGCTCTGTATAACCTGTCTATTTAATATATTTATAATGATTGTAATGACTTGTTTAAATATTCTGTAAGGATGACCCTTCAGGAGATGGAGACTTGGGCTTTCAACTCAGTTCCCAGTCATCAGGATCTCATGCCCAGCTCACCGTGGACTTGCCAGTCAACATATTACAGGTAGATGTAGTTTGCTTCAATTAGGAATTAGACTCGTTTTAACAATCAGTCTGAAATTTAATATGTGAAATTATTTTAAAGTTAAATTGTAGATTCTCACAGTTTTCTGAAACTTCAAGAGTTAAAAAGAATAGACGTCAGTCAAACAGATTCAAGTAGAGCAAGCTTTATAGGTGTGATTGAGGGAGGTATCATTCACTATGAAAATAAAATAATAAAAACAACTTTTCAGCTATGAGTCAGTAGTTTGTTTTTACTTGGTTCCATAATCCTTTGTCTTATTCATTACATGTTTCATTTGTCTAAGCATTTTTTTTCTCTTTTGTAGGAACCACCAGCATCTAATGAGGATGATGCAGGGTCTGACAATTCTCAGTTTACTGGAAGCACAATAAACCTTCAAGATCTAGAATAACCTGTTTCTCCTTTAGAGGTAGACATAGATAGCATCTATGAAGTGTTTTGGTACTAATGAGGTCATTTTGACTTTTTAATTGTATAATTGCACATTTGTGTTCAAATTTTTATATTATAATCAAGTAAGAATGATTATTTGACATTTAATGTGAATGCTTACTCAGTCTGTCACAGTGCAATTTAGTAAGTAAATGTGTTTGCTATGTTGTACTATTTTAAGTAAATTCCATTCAGTTTCAGTCATTAATGCCTTATTGAGGAGACTAAAGGGGTTACAAATACTCATTAGTTTCATTTATTAATTTAATATTTTATGTGCTCAATGTCAACCTTGCTATAAATTCATTGAGAAAATGTGTTTTTGTATATTTTCACACAAAACATTTGAATTGCTAATAATAATTTTTATATATTGCATATGTTATTTATTTGTTTTGTAAAAAATGAAAAAATTCTAAATACAATTATTACAATTATTATTACAAGTTTCCTATTTTTTTTTTTATATATATGGAAGCTATTGATGGGCTGGTCCCTTTTGGGAGCTCCACTCCTGATGTTGGTGCACACTGTAAATTACTTATTGTGCCTAAAGTGATTATCAACACAATGACAGAAATGATCTGTGGTTTACCAGCATAGAGTGGGTAGTTTTACAAAGAAAAACGACAATATGGGTATATACAGTTTTATTATACCTTCACAGAAAATTACATTTTCAATGGTATCCAATAATAAACTCTAAAACTGTCCTATCCCTAAAGAGATGGTGCAGTGTGTGTTTTTTTTTTCTTTCCCCAAGTAATACTCATCTTAAGTGAATTTGCCTTTTCAGAAGCTGAAAAAGAAATTCTGTTCCTCTTTTTCCTTGTCAGCAAAAATTTGATTGTCATTTTCTTCTTGTTTGAGTGCAGGAGGCTGTGAACGATATATCAGCTTTCTTCCAGACTAAAAGAAAAAAAAAATGTTTTAATGGAAAATAACACATAACAAAACCTAAATGATAAACTTTGTATATTCTCTTTTTTACATGTTTTTATGATGTGTTTTGTACAGGATGCACTGTATGCAAGTCTCTTGGCTACTGGTTTGTGAGAAGGTTAGTCAATAATAATTATGAAATTTTGATGCTATAAAGCTACAGAAACAGAAGAGCACAGCAATGAAACATGAACAGTTGTGCATTTTGATAAAAGAATTAAGTGTAAAATTGCATACAATATAATTTTTGTGAGGTCCAGTGTGCTGTTAGAGTATATGTGGTTAACTCTTAAATCAGGACTGGAAGTATCCATAGATAGGGCCTGCTATTTATCCATATTTGGCACCACATCCAGCCACAGCAACAATATATTTTTCTGATAATACACCTCTCTTTCTGTGATTTTTTTTCCATTTACATAGTTGTAAGTTGCCAGACCTTTCACATTAGAGACTTACTATACATAATGGGTAAAACACAGATATTTTAGTAGGAGCTGCATGTGGAATATTCACACAGGCGCCACAGTGGTAGTGCTGCTGCTTTGCATTAAGGAGATTGGGGGTTTGCCTGCATGGAGAGCTCTTTGAGTAGTGAGAAAAGTGTTATGTAAATGTAAAGAATTATTATTATTAACTTATTCAAAGATTGAATCCATAATGGTGACTTGTAGTAATTCATGCTTACAGTATGTGATTTCTCAGAATGAATACAGGTAAGACTATAGTTTAAAAGCAGAACTTTTCAAAACAGTAATACATACCGGCTTCTTAATATCAGCCTGTGCCCTTTCTAATGCTTTGCGAACTCTCTCCTCCTGGTGTTGTTTCTGTAGCTTCAGCTTTTCCTCTCTAAACCTGAAAAAAAAATGGAATTGTGTTATTTCATCATTTTCTCTTTCCTGCTAATGGACGGCTTAGTAACTGGGATGACTGAAAATCAGTAAAAGTGAAATAAACTTCAGATCCTGTCTAATTCTGGTGATTTGAAATACAGTATGTATTATAAAAGGCTAATGTAAAATGTAATGCATACTTGTTGATGATGAGCAGGGACTCCATATGAAATGGATATACAGTATTTGTGAGCTTTGGAGGTGCCTAACTAAGAGGAAGCCTTTTGTACTTACTGGTTGAATGCTCTAAAATTTGTGAAACCTGGATCCTGGTAATCAAAGCACAAAGGGTCAACTAAAAATGTTAAGATCTGTGTGGAACAAGAACAAAAACAATTATGAACTCTTTGAAGCACTTTTTGTTTATATATTATGAAGGGCTTGAGCTGATGTTGGGGAGAAGCGGGTTACATTCTGGTCTTTCTGTTTGTGGTTCCCAGGTGAGACTTGAACTTTTATCTTGTGACTGTTCCACCGAGCACTGACAAGAGAGGAAGACTTTGCGTTCATTTATGTGTAATATTGAAAGCAGATATATGTGGATTAGTAAGAAATATACTTCTGCTTTAAACAATCACCTTTCTGCATCGTCGGCGTATAACTTGGGTTAAACCATTAGGCCCATTCACTCATCTGTGTTTTTCTACCTTAAATGAGAGATTTTACTGCCTTGTTGCAGTGCAGGGCTTTTAATAATGAAGACACTCTGTACCCAATTTAAAAATGACATACTGCAGAAAAGCAATGTTGGCTTACTCATTTAAAATGGTGATGCTAACAAAAAAAATAACAGAGATGATATTTAAGGTAATGATTGATCATGCAAAAGCTTTTATACTAACCCTAACCCGTGCTGCATCATGAAGCAATTTTTTAATGGATAGTTATGAGTCAAAATGATCTGTTACTGTAATTTATAACTTTTGTCAATTATCTTTCATTTTTTTTGTACTTTTTGGTGTACATTCTTGGCTATTTTTTTTGTAGTTATTCTGAATGGCACAAATAACACAAAAATGAGTGGAGAATATTCTGGGTTTGTCAAATAAAAAAGCAAGTACATGGAGTAAAGTATGGGAGAATTACAGGGCTACTAATAAAACATGTAGATCTACAGTCCTTAAAAGTGCAAAACCTTAGACTTGATTATAATTTCTGATTAAACATGTGCCGTGCTCTACAAGATCATCAATAAATGGCCTTGCAGGGTCTGTTCTTTACTTACAATAAACATTTCTGCCTACCAGGTTGCCACTACCTGAAATTTTTTGAATTTCCAGAACATATTAGGTCATGGCCTTTTGATTAAGACCAAGGTCAAGGTTCTAGCCCCATTAGTTTGCAAGTAATCTTGTGACAGATGGACAGACATTAGCATTACAAATATACAGATATGTCCCAACCAGAATGAACTCAATCTCTATCTCTATAACTGGACTCCAGCAGGTTTGTGTTGTCATGCTCTAATTTATGGCCGACTGAGTTGAGGCAGCGGGTCATAGGTAAACAATAGGGTAGCGTTCTAGAAATTGCCAAAGCCAGCCGCTGTATTAAATCTTTCTTAATTGTTGTTATTAATATTCCAAAGGGTCTCATATGCTGAGTTTTGGGGTGCCCTTTAAGGTTTGTTTTGATTGGGGCTGCTCCACATGGGTAATTCTTTGGCCTGCACCATCTTCCTTACACCAGTGTTTTTTCAACCTTTGTGGGCTCATGACCCAGTTTTGCCTTTGGTAACACTAGAATTACCATAGCCTACGACAAAACTTGTAGATCCGTCCCACCTTAAATCGCTTCGCACCTCTCAGTCAGCGTCTTTTGTCCTGTAAATGTGTTGATAAAAGCAGCAAGCAGCCTACTATCACATCCCCTACCGGCGCACAGTTTTCTCAAGTCTGTTTACCTGCGTGTCAGTTGCTTGGAGTTGTATAGAGTGAGAAGTCAAGCAAAATAACACCTTTTATAAATACTATATCGTTATTTGGAACACATGCATTTCATGTGTGTTCCTTGTCTACAATGATCTATGTAAACACATAGTTAAAACAGAAATGTTTTTCATTTTAGTAATAATTGACAAAATGTAGACATGAAATGTATATTAATGTGTTAAGCCTGATTTCCAAATATCAAATAAACACTTTCACAAAAGGTACAAATATAACAGAACAAATGCAAGAATATAACTGCAGAAAAAGAACCCGCATGAGGGTGCGACATTGACATGCATTTACTACGACCGCTTTGGTGACAACGGTATCAACTGTTGACTGTTTTGATCGTGAACGCGACTGGGAGAATAAAAAAACAAAAACAAAGCTAACCTTTACGAGTATCATACATTTACACCAGCTGTTACAGACTGAAATCAAATTTATATTTTTTATTCTAAAATAGTAAGAATAAGAGCAGTTCACTTCTCAAAACGTACTCGTCCAGGATCGAACCCGTGAAGTTTTGGTTACCAATCAACAGTTGATACTGTTGCGCCACCAAAGCGGTTGTAGTAAATGCGTGTCAATGTCACACCCTAACGCGGGTTCTTTTTCTGCAGTTATATTCTTGCATTTGTTCTGTTATATTTGTACCTTTTGTGAAAGTGTTTATTTGATATTTGGAATTCAGGCTTCACACATTATACACTTCATGTCTACATTTTGTCAATTCTTACTAAAACATGAAAAACGTTTCTATTTTAACGGTGTTTACTGTACATAGATCGCTGTAGACACGGAACACACATGAAATGCATCTGTTCCAAATAATGATACAGTATAGTATTTATCAAAGGTATGATTTTGCTTGACTTCTCACTCTATACAACTCCAAGCAACTGACATGCAGGTAAACAGACTTGAGCTGAGAAAACTGTGCGATGGTGGGGGATGTGATAGCAGGCTGCTTGCTGCTTATCGACACGTTTACAGGACAAAAGACGCTGATGGAGACGTGCAAAGCGATTTAAGGTGGGACAGATCTACAAGTTTTTTCGTAGGCTCTGGTAAGTCTAGTGTTAAATTAATTGGTGATCCACTAGCAGAAATTGAAAACCACCCCCTGGGTGAATCAAACTCTCTTAGAAAGGGGGAGACTTATCACGCAGTGCTGCTGGTTGCTTGGGCAGTCCACCAAGTCGCGGCTCAATAGTTTACCAACCCTGTCATTGTAGAACCAACAAATGGCCACCTGCGACCCACCAGTGGCGTGACCCAGTGGTTGGGGAAACACTACCTTACACGAACCCTGCGTGTTGATGACAAGACTCAGAAGATTGGTTTGTGCTTCTCTGTACACTTTGTGTTTGACATACGATCAATTTGACATATGACTGAATGGAGCAGCAAGTCATCGAACGTATCTGGCAAAACATCATCCTTTCTTAGATCAAAGTAAATTTGACTCACTTGAGTCGTCTCTCCTTCTCCTTGGATTTTGCCACTGCGTCTACTCTTTCTTGGGGCATGGTCTCAAGACTCTCAAAGAGCTCCTCCAGTCGGGTCTCAATGGATGTCAGCATGAGAAGCGTACTCAGGTTTGCATCATTGTCTCCGATGCAGGTCCGATAAACTTCTTCCACTTGAGCGTTCAGGTTGTTCAGCATTTCTTCCTGCATAGTAGAATCATATGTCAGAGTTAACAGATGAGGATCAACAAATACAGTGCCTTACAAGTGTATTCAAGGTCTCATGAAAGTCATCACCCCTGTCTGGATTTCAAACGATATACACACACATTTCTCCATTAAGTATTTTAAATGACCATCCATCCATCCATCCTCTTTCGCTTATCCGAGGTCGGGTCATGGGGGCAGCAGCTTAAGCAGAGAGGCCCAGACTTCCCTCTCCCCGGCCACTTCTTCCAGCTCTTCCGGGAGAATCCCAAAGGCGTTCCCAGGCCAGCCGGAGACATAGTCCCTCCAGCGTGTCCTGGGTCTTCCCCGGGGCCTCCTCCCCGTTGGACGTGCCCGGAACACCTTACCAGGGAGGCGTCCAGGAGGCATCCTGATCAGATGTCCGAGCCACCTCATCTGACTCCTCTCGATGCGGAGGAGCAGCGGCTCTACTCTGAGCCCCTCCCGGATGACTGAGCTTCTCACCCTATCTTTAAGGGAAAGCCCAGACACCCTGCGGAGGAAGCTCATTTCAGCCGCTTGTATTCGCGATCTCGTTCTTTCGGTCACTACCCATAGCTCATGACCATAGGTGAGGGTAGGAGCGTAGATCGACTGGTAAATTGAGAGTTTTTCCTTACGGCTCAGCTCCTTTTTCACCACGACAGACCGATGCAGAGCCCGCATCACTGCGGATGCCGCAGTAAGTCGAGCCCGTTTCCAGTGAGAGTTGGACTCCGCCAGGGCTGCCCTTTGTCAACGATTCTGTTCATAACTTTTATGGACAGAATTTCTAGGCGCAGCCAGGGTGTTGAAGGGGTCCGGTTTGGTGGACTCAGGATTGGGTCACTGCTTTTTGCAGATGATGTTGTCCTGTTTGCTTCACCAGGCCGTGATCTTCAGCTCTCTCTGGATCGGTTCGCAGCCGAGTGTGAAGCGGCTGGGATGAGAATCAGCACCTCAAATCCGAGCATGGTTCTCAGCCGGAAAAGGGTGGAGTGCCCTCTCAGGGTTGGGGGAGAGATCCTGCCCCAAGTGGAGGAGTTCAAGTATTTTAAATGACAACCTAGGTAATTGTATAGTTTACTTTTAAAGCTAAGGAAATAATTAGTCAAAACTTTATTTCTAACAAATAAAAAATGATTTTTATTTAGTGAAAACCACTTAATTCAGTTAATAGTCAAGAATCTATACTAACAGCTTTAAATATAAGGCAAGAGATACCACTGGAGGAGGAGCCATCCCCTGATGCTCATTCTGTGCCAGTTTACAGTTCACAAAAGTGTTTTGTGTGTCCACAAAAAATGAGGAAATTAACAGAAAATGATAGGAGATAGAGGAGCTGCAGTGTGCCTCCTGTCTAACAAATGTGGAATATGTAGATAAAAGCAGGATTAGTAAGAATGTAACCATGCAGATGAAACTATTTTGTCAGCGTTTGCAAAGAATTCTGGGAATTTAAGGTGGGGAAAAACTTGTGTTTAGATTAAATCTACTGCTCAAAAAAAATTAAAGGAACACTTTTTAATCAAAGGGTAGCATCAAGTCATTGAAACTTCTGGGCTATTGATCTGGTCAGTTCAAGTAGCAGAGGGGGTTGTTAATCAGTTTCAGCTGCTTTGGTGTTAATGAAATTAACAAGAGGTGCACTAGAGGGGCAAAAGTGATACGACCCCCAAAACAGATGAGGAGGTAAAAATGTCAGTGACCTCCGTCTGTTAAACCATTCCTGTTTTTTCACTAGTTTTACATTTGGCGTAGGTCAGTGTTACTACTTGTAGCATGAGATGATACCTGGACTCTACAGAGCTGGAACAGGTAGTCCAACTTCTCCAGGATGGCACATCAATACATGCCATTGCCAGAAGGTTTGCTGTGTCTCCCAGCACAGTCTCAAAGGCATGTAGGAGATTCCAGGAGACATGTAGTCACTCTAGGAGAGCTGGACAAGGCAGTAGAAGGTCCTTAACCCATCAGCAGGACCAGTATTTGCTCCTTTGGGCAATGAGGAACAGGATGAGCACTGCCAGAGCCTACAAAATGACCTCCAGCTGGCAGGCCACTGGTGTGAATGTGTCTGACCAAACAGTCAGAAACAGACTTCATGAGGGTGGCCTGTGGGCCCTGTGCTTTCTGCCCGGTACCGTGGCGCTCAATCGGCATTTGCCATAGAATACCAGAATTGGCAGGTCCACCACTGGCACCCTGTGCTTTTCACAGATGAGAGCAAGTTCACCCTCAGCACATGTGACAGACGTGAAAGGGTCTGGAGAAAATGTGGAGAATAATGTGCTGCTTGTAGCATCGTTCAGCATGACCAGTTTGTTCTTGGGTCAGTGATGGGCTGTGGAGGCATATCCATAGAGGGACGCACAGACCTCTTCAGGCTAGATAATGGCACCTTAACGGCCATTAGGTATTGAGATGAAATTTTTGGACCCATTGTCAGACCCTATGCTGGTGCAGTGGGTCCTGGGTTCCTCCTGGTGCACAACAGTGCCCGGCCTCATGTGGTGAGAGTATTTAGGCAGTTTCTGGAGGATGAAAGAATTGATACCATTGACTGGCCCCCATGCTCACTCGCCTGACCTAAATCCAATAGGACACCTCTGGGTCATTATGTTTCAGTCTATCTGATGCCACCAAGTTGCTCCTGAGACTGTCCAGGAGCTCAGTGATGCCCTGGTCCAGATCTGGGAGGAGATCCTCCAGGACACCATCCATCATCTCATTAGGAGCATTTTCCCTGACATTATCGGGCATGCATACAAGCAGGTGGGGGCCATGCAAGCTACTGATTACGATTTGGAGTTGCTGTAATGAAATTTCGGCAGAATGGACTCACCTGCTGTTTCAATTTTTCACTTTGATTTTCAGGGTGACTTTGAATTCAGCTTGCTGTAGGTTGATAATTTTCATTTCTATTAAATGATATGGCATCCTTTCGTTCCTAACACTTTACCCTGTTCATAGCAGTAGACATATTCAGCAGGATTTTTTTTCCCATTGAGATCTGATGTGTTTTCAAAGTGTGCCTTTAATTTTTTTGAACAGTTTATAATCAGTAATCCAAATTTGTTAAGTGACTTGACTCAGCAGTGGGTTTTTGCTGGTTAGCTGAGTAGAGCCTCAAATACAATGGACAAACAGTGCTGGGCAGGTTGTAATTGTACCTGAATACTCTTGAGATTACAAATTTCAATAAACAGCTCTGGAGATGATACGGCCTGAGATGGGGAGGCATAGGGTCATGACATAAATAGCTTAAGGAAATGCTTGATTAAAGATAAAGGTAATTGCAATGGGCTGGAATTGAACCCTAATTCCCTGTTTGAGTGGCAGTGGTGTTAACCATTACCCCACCATCACAATCTGCACAGTGCTGTTTCTGTGCTGGCAGATCACACTGTAGCAATTAATGCTACTAATTTAAACCCTAAGTTGCTCTTACATCTCCCTGATGGTACAATGCCAAAATTATGTGTCAAATTGTAGTTTATGTTGTGATGTACCTAGGTGCCAAATTTCAAATCTGTAGCTTAAGAAACAAAGCTGTGCATAAAGAAGAAAGGAATGGGAGAAGTGCTGGGACAAGTGGATTGCACCTCAGGCAGAGTATTTTGAGAGTGACTAAAACGGAATAGCTGTGAGTTTTATAAAAAAATATTTTTAACAATTCTATATATTTTTGAGCCTACCTTTGCATCTCTCATTGCTAGATTGTTCCATTCAGTTTAAGGACAGTGTATTTGCCATATGTTCTGTTAAGCCATTTACAGACTCAAACTGGCCATCATAACTCACCATAATGTGCTGTACCAAAGAGTGGCACCAAGAGACCAAAGGGTAAACTCTAACCTAGTGTACTGATGCAAACGATAAAGGACCATAATACCTACCTGATCTTCTGGCTTGTACTGGCCAAAGGAGAACACTCGAGACTTGAGCTCCAGTTCAGCTGCTTTCTCCTTTTCTTGTTCAATGGCTTTGTTTAACTCGGTGATCTGATGCTCTAGTGCCATTATCTCCTTGTCCCTAATGCAAAATTTATAAAAGAAACCACTGAATATTAAGTTTTTTCAGAGGTAAAGGTGAACCCATGAGCATCCTAAAATGTGAGCCATATTGCTCTAAAACAGGGCTCTCAAACTCCAGTCCTGGAGGGCCGCAGCAGTGGCTCAGGTTTTCATCGTAACCCTTTTCTTAATTAGTGACCTGTCTTTGCTGCTAGTTAACTTCTTTTGAATTAAGATTCATTTTTAACATTTGTTCCCTGGAATTTCTTCATCATTCCTCTGAATGGTTTCATTTCTTTCCTTAAACAGCAATGAAATGTGAAGTGAATGAGCCAACAGAAGACCAACTAAGTCAGGTCTTCATACTCCAACCAATTTCACTCCTGCCAGTTGCTTAATTAGTCACCGAGTCTTGTCGTTAATTATACTCATTCTTTAATTTCATGGCTTGTTGGTGCTCTCATTGTGCAACAGCGGACATTTCTGAATTGTTGATCTTCTCTTTTCTAAGAGCACTGTTACAGTTTTTGGAGACCTGAGCAGATTAACATTCCTGAGACCTTCATCTTTCTTTATGTTCAGATATTGTATGATGATCACAGTCTGCTGGTCATGTTTTGGCTCATTTTGTATCTCGTTATGTTTTTGGCTGCCAATTAAGGAAAAAGAAACAATTATTGGGTCTTGAGTCTTCAAGAGTAAGTCAATTATAATGAATTCAAAAGAAGTTAATTAGCAACAAAAACAGGTCACTAATTAAGAAAAGGGTTAGAATGAAAACCTTCAGCCACTGCAGCCCACCAGGACTGGAGATTGAGATCCCTGCGCTAAAAGATCACATTTGTTAGGTGGTTTGTATTGAAGTCACTGAAGTAACACATAACAGTCCCCAAAACATTGTTAAGAATGTATTAAACCTTTTATAATTCAAAAGAGCAAAATACCGCACTTCGCAGCGGAGAAATAGTGCGTTAACACTAGAATTACCAGAGCCTATGAAAAAACTCATAGATCCGTCCCACCTTAAATCGCTTCGCACCTCTCCATCAGCGTCTTTTGTCCTTTAAATGTGTTGATTAGCAGCAAACAGCAAGCAGCCTACTATCACATCCCCCCACCACCGCACAGTTTTTTCAGCTCAAGTCTGTTTACCTGTGTATCAGTTGCTTGAAGTTGTACAGAGTGAGAAGTCAAGCAAAATGACACCTTTTATAATTACTATATCGTAATTTAGAACACATGTATTTCATGTGTGTTCTGTGTCTACAACGATCTATGTAAACACATCGTTAGAAAAGAAACGTTTTTCATGTTTTAGTAATAATTGGCAAAATGTAGACATGTAGTGCAGAAGGTACAAATATAACAGAAGTGTGCTTTTATTCAAGAATTTAAAAAACACGACGCATTAGGGTGCAACATTGACACACATTTGCTACGACTGCTTCGGTGGCGCAACGGTATCAACTGTTGACTGGTAAACAAAATTTCACGGGTTTGAGCCCGGACGAGTACGTCAGTTGTGAGCGGCTCGTATTCTTACTATTTTAGAATAAAAACATACTGTACATTTGATTCCAGTCTGTAATAGCCGGTGTCATTTATGATACTTGTAAAGGTCAGCTTTTGTTTTTTTTAAATTCAGTTTTATTCTCTCAGTCGTGTTCACAATTTCCCCCCCTCCCCCCATTTGACACTGCTGTTTCCACATAAAGACGCGCTATAACAATACGTGCAATGCCACAAAAGTGCCTTCTGACACTTCAGTACGCAAGCAATGGTACAAGAATGCAGTTAGAATTTTTTTGGGGGCACATACACCATCCAGATCTAAACACTAGCGTGGAGAGTCGCTTGCGCACTGCACAGTCTATAGCTGCAGGTGGAAACTGCCGTTGCTGTACTTTGTATGTAAGAGCCAGATTGAATGTTATTTACCTATTTACCTTTATTTATTTACTTACTTGCTACAGCATAAAGTCACATGTAGAGTGCAGAGCTTCCCATGTACATATACAAAGTATAGCGATGGCAAAAGTGCATTTTTGCTCCGATGTAGAGGTGTCATCATGATTTGAGTTTACCTCTGTTATAGCACGTCTATGTGAAAACAGCAGTGTCAAGTGCGTCGAGTTGGGATCATGAACGCGGCTAAGAGAATAAAACTGAATTTAAAAAAAAAAAAAAAAGCTAACATTTACAAGTATCATAAATTACACCAGCTTTTACAGACTGGAATCAAATGTATGTTTTTATTCTAAAATAGTAAGAATACGTATCAACCGTATGAAGGTATGCAAATGAATACAATGTTGCATTAGTGCAACAATGTTTTCCGAAATGTACAATACAGGTCATAAAATGAATTATTCCAAATGTCATATATATCTAAGTCTCTCTTTTTTTTGTCAGAGCGGGTTTGACATCATGGATCAGAAGGCGCATACTAATTCAGCGTGAGCAGGAGCACTCAAGAATAAAACTGAATAAAAACAGTCATTCTTAGTCACGCACAACACTCGCACCCACAGTTTTCACAGTCTCGTTCACGCACAAGATCTGACACGGTTTTCAAATAAAGAAGGGGTGTAACACAACAAGTTTGTACCTACCACGTCTTTATCTGAAAAAGGCGTCACATGTGTTTTATGTGGAAGCTTGAACGTGAGTGAGAATAAAACTGAAAGAAAAAAAAAAAAAAACCACAAGTACTATAAATTTACAGACTCATATCAAATGTATGTTTTTATTGTTTGATATAAACAATAAGAGCAGCTCACTACTCAAAATGGTAAATTTGGGAAGCAGCTAATATCGAAACTGTGACCTCTTGATTGGAAGGCAGCAGTTCTTAGCATTGCACCACACAAGCTATCATATCAACCGCCTACCGTAACCTGCTTTTTTTTTCTTCGGTTAAATTCTTGAATAAAAGTACACTAGCTAAAAAAGCTAACCTTTACGAGTATCATACATTTACACTGGCTGTTACAGACTGACATCAAATGTATGTTTTTATTCTAAAATAGTAAGAATAAGAGCAGCTCACTTCTCAAAACATACTCATCCGGGTTAAAACCCGTGAAGTTTTGATTACCAGTCAACAGTTGATACCGTTGTGTCACCAAAGCGGTCGTAGTAAATGTGTGTCAATGTTGCACCCTAATGCGGGTTTCTTTATCTGCAGTTATATTCTTGAATAGAAGCGCATTTGTTCTGTCATATGTGTACCTTTTGTGAAAGTGTTTCTTTGATATTTGGAATTCAGGCCTCACACATTATAAACTTCATGTCTACATTTTGTCAATTCTTACTAAAACATGAAAAACGTTTCTATTTTAACGGTGTTTACTGTACATAGATCGCTGTAGACACGGAACACACATGAAATGCATCTGTTCCAAATAATGATACAGTATAGTATTTATCAAAGGTATGATTTTGCTTGACTTCTCACTCTATACAACTTCAAGCAACTGACATGCAGGTAAACAGACTTGAGCTGAGAAAATTGTGCGCCGGTGGGGGATGTGATAGCTGGCTGCTGGCTGCTTATCGACACATTTACAGTACAAAAGACGCTGATGGAGAGGTGCAAAGCGATTTAAGGTGGGATGGATCTACGGGTTTTCTCGTAGGCTCTGGTAATTCTAGTATTAAAGAAGTTATGAAAAAGAAAAGGAAACATTTTAAAAATAATGTAACATGATTGTCAATGAAATTGCCACAGGCTTATTTTAGTATTGAGAGTGAATTTGATGATTGTAAAGAGTTTAATTTATGATTTTAAATGTTGTGTATGAGAAATGCACATTTTTAGGATGCAGGGATCTCTTTGTAAACAATGTTTGCAGTTCTGCCCTTAGGCTGTAAAATGACCAAGCTGTCTGCTGAGCTTACACTTGAGCATGCAACATACAGTTGGCCATGTGAGAAGCAATCTTGTGTCAAGTCAGTGCCAACCATTTTTAGAGTCTGGCCCTGTGGCTTATTTATTGTCATAGCGAAGCAGACCCTTACTGGAAATTGGAGGCGTTTAAATTGGAGTGGGAGGTCAGAGGGTATGAGAGGGATGTGAGAAATAAATCCAGTCTCCCCATGGCCAGTTCCAGTGAAGACAGTTGCCTCAATGAGGTTCTTGTGCAGAGATCTGATCTGAAGCCTGGCGTCGTTACAAAATTTTGGTGGTTTTAAGTTTCATAGTAACATAATTGGTGCGCCGACCTTCAAAAGTAGAGTATGCAGGCATGCCCGGAGGATTAAGAGTATGAAGAAACTCTACTGGATAGTGCACCGCATCCTCTAGTTCTACAACAGAGTCGACAGACTTACATGTTTTTGTTTCGGAAGTTTGTCCCAGTCATTCAGTACATAAGACACAATGTCTTTTCAGATATCAACGCTGAGACTGGTATGGTCATGCAATAAGTAAGAGAGAATGGAAGAGGCAGGCGCAGTCTTGGGGCATAGAAACCACTGGGTACTGGTCGGTGAAATTGTGATTGACGCTGATCACCGAAATAGACATGTTATTCGGGGTAAACTTGAACCTTTTGAGAAAGAAAGTACAAAGGAAGGCGAGAAGCGGTGGAGCAGGGAATGAAAAGCAGAAGTCAGCACCAGGAAGACGTACGTGAGCAAGTAAGAAAGCCCAACAATGACAGCCTTGAAGCGGTGGAGTAAAAGAAAAGGCAGGAGGAACCAGCAGGAAGACGTGAAGCAAGGCCAACAATAACAGGCTGAAAGCGGTGGAGTAAAGAAGAACGGAGGAGTGAGCACAACGAACAGCTGAGGAAAGTAAGGAAGCAAGTGAGGAGGCACATGAGTGCGGGATGTCGTTAATGTATATAGGCAGGGAGCCAACCACGTGGTAGGTGCACGGACAGCGGCCGTACAGATAAAGGAAGGGGGACCGGGGGTGGCCCTTGTGCATTTCTGCTGTGAAATAAATCGTCTGTTAACGGAAATAAGAAATGAAACCGCCAAAAGGAGAGGTCAGTTCTGAAAGCTCCTTACGGCATAATGGCGAGAACCGCCAAAAAGAAGACGTTATTTTCTAAAGTTCATTACGGGGCATGGGGCGAAATGTAACATACTTAACATTTGTAAGTACAGTGTAAAGGATGAGCATGGGAAATTCGGGCTTCCTACATATATTGGAAGTCACAGAAATAGTGAGGAGGGGTTTCCCCTATCTATATATACAGTTTAGGGGGTACAACTGTTTCCCCCTATTGGGTGTTGCAATAGGACATGAAACATACCTAACTTTTGTAAGTACACTACAAGGAATGAGCATGAGAAATTTCAGCTTCCCATCGATATGGAAAGTGGGAGAATTAGTGATGAGTCAGTTAGGGCTTTGCCTTTTATATGTATAAATAAAGCTGGCAATAGATGCTCTACAGCAGGAGTGCCAAACTCATACTCGAGGGTCGCCATAGCTGCAGGTTTGTGTTCCAAACCTCTTTAATTAGAAACCAGTTAATGCTGCTAATTGTTTAGACTTTTTTACCTAAATTATAATTGACTGACTTGTTTATTTTTTTCCTTAAATAGCTGCCAAACAATAAGAGATGCAAAGCAAGCCAGTGGATGATCAGCCAATTTGGGGGATTTTAAACAGTCCTGTAGGACCACCATTTTGACTCCAATCCATCTCCTCTTTAGCTGGTAAGAAAACCCTTTGTTTAATTCTGTGGTGTGTTAGTGCTCACATTCTGCCACACCAGTCATTTTTCTCACATCACCATCCGTTTTTCTTTAATACAATATTTTTCTCAAAAAATATCTTAAAGACTAAGGAGTGTCAATTAGCCTGGTGATCTGTTTGCATCACATTACAAGCAAAAATAAAGATAATTAAAACGTAAGTCAATTAAAGTCAAGGCAACACATTATGCTCTTTTAGGAGTAATAATTGAAATCCTAATGGAGAAACAGGCTGAATCAAAAATCAGCAGCCAGTGTGGCCCTCCAGGAATGGAGTTTGACACCCCTGCCTTACACTAAAGATGTCAGATTTTCAAAGACATTCTTCCAAGTACAGGTCGTATAATCTGTAACTGCAGTACAAAGAAGGGAACAATACTAAGGAATTTAGAATGTGCAAAGGCTTACTGTATAATAAAAGTCCACTAAACCCATTTAATCCTGAGTAGAGGGGCCATTCACTGATAACAGTGTAGTCAATTAGACTAACATGCATGCCTTTGTGAAGTGGGAAAAACATCTCTGTATGCATTGTGTGAGCTGGGCTTCAAATGCCATACTAACCAGTGTAACCAATCTCTGATAAATTAGTGCCAACTTAATACATTGTTTCATTAATATGTAAATGGACAACACAACTTCAAATTCTGGCATAATTACTATCAATGCAAAGCTTGCACATTCTTCACATGTCCATGTGCCCATACTTTAGTTTCCTCGCACATCCTACATGTCCAAATTTGTCATCTGTAAATTTTCCCTAAAATTGGAGATGAAATGTGCCCTGTGAAGGACTGGTGTCCTATCCAGGATTGTTCCCTTTCAACTGTTCTGTATTGCTGTGGCAGACGTGAGCTTTAACAACTTGTTGAAATAAGTGGAGTCTGAAAAAATAATGTGCAAATTTATGTACAAATAATTATACACTTGTCTAAAGTTTTAGAACACCACTTATTTTTAGTTTTTATTGAAATGTAAGCAGTTCAAGTCCAGTTTATAATCTGAAATGGTACAAATATAAACCGTAAATGGCCACAGATTATTAAAAAAAAAAAAGTTTACATTACCAAAAACTGAAAAATAATGTAAGGTTTAGAGTTATACAAAAGGGCTTTTTCAAGAAACAAATAATGAGTTAAACACTTACAGCTTTTCTGCAGCAATGGAAGATAATGAAGCCTTGAAATTTGATAGAAATGATTCCTGCAGGTGTCCCAGCCTTTGTTGATTACTTATTTTAAAACTGTGTTGGAAAAACTGCATTGCTGCACACCTTATGAAGCATTATCTGGACAGTACTGTATTGCATGTTGCTATCATAATGGTGGGAAAAAGGCAATTAACAAAGGAAGACAGACATGCCATTATAGCCCTTAAAAGTGTAGGTCTATTTTTTAGAGAAATTGCAAAGAAAGCCAAAGTGTCAGAGACTACAGCGTCCTACGCCATCAAAAGGGACTTGGAAACTGTGATAGGAACAGGTCTGGTAGACCCAACGCCACAACAGAATTAGATGACATGTTTCTGAGAGTCTACAGCTTGCATTACAGAACAGTGGTCAACAGATAGAATCAACAGTAAATGGAGATTTTAGTGTTGTCCGATACCCTGATAAATTAATAAAACATTTTTTTTTTAAATACTGAATCTTAAAGAGATGCCTTTCAGCTGTCTACAGAAGGGTTTCTCCACAAAGTAGTAGGATCTGGCATCCTGCTTACCATTTGTGTAGAGTCTACATGTTTTAGATGTGTTTATGTTTGTTTCCGGTTACCTCCTAAGGACATCTGTGTTTGGCTGTGTGGTGACTCTCAGTTGACCAGAAGTGGTTTGCCCTTGAGTGAGCCATACAGTGGATTGATGCCCATTCAGGCTTGGTTCTTGTCTTGTACCTTATTATGCCAGGATAAGCCACATGATTACATTCACTTGCAAAAGTTCCATTTTTTTAAAGAGCATGTTTCAGTGGCTGGTGTTTTCAAAAACAAGCATACTGCGAAAGAAAATCAGTACCAATTAATTTTAAAATATAATATTTCATCATTTTTTTTTAGCCAGATATCAAGTTGAAATTATTCAAGATGAAGTGACTTTACATCTGGACCTGTGGTTCTGTCTCTTCTAAAATTATAACAGTGGAGGCAAAGAGACTGTCGCTGCTTAATGGTCTCAGTAAGGAGGAACTACTGAGGGTTTTCATATGGCACAAACGTGGTCAGTCATTCAGAAACGTTACTTAGAAAGTATGACATTTGTCAATGACGTAGCTCAGGAAATGTTTTAGGGTTGGGAGCAATTTCTTAATATATAAAAAAGTAATACTGTACAGTCATGCCTGCGGTTCACGAACGCCCCTGTTCACGAGCAAATCGCTTCACAACCAAAAATTTCTTTAAAAAAATTGCCGTGGTTAACAAACACATTTTGGTTGACGAAAAAAATCCCAGCGACGCAAGTGTGTCCCACTAGCCGAGCAGCCTGCCTGTCCACACTCTCTTAGTCTTTGGTCACGGTCAGATGTACGCGCAGTACTGTACATACTAGTTCTTACTCTACACGTGTTGTGTTCTTTGTTACGGTAATTCCTGTTACTAATTCAGCTTGGACCCTAAGAAAGTGAAGAGCAATAGTAGTGTTGATAAGAAGAAGAAGGTGGTTAGGAACATCACTGTACAAGTGAAATCATTGAAAAGCATGAACGTGATGTTCACTTGTCGGATATTGCGTATTTTTATTTTCATATTATAAGGCTTTTTTATACTGTAATGTCTTTTTTTCCAGATGTTTTACTATTACAAATAATAAAAAAAAATAGGGTTAGGTGGGCTTGGGAAACAATTAATTACATTTTAATACATTCTTATGGGAAAACTTTTCTTGGACTGCGAACAAATTGCTTCACGAACAGACTTCACAGAACAACAGAACAGAATGCGTTCGTGAACCACAAGCACCACTGTACTTGCTAAAGTACTTTCTAATGTAATAAGGGCTGACATTGAGGAGAATTTATTGACTGTGTCATATTAATTTTCTTTTTTATTCACTAGCAGTGAACAGAACATGGAATGACCTTTCTGGCGTACTGCAAGATTTACTGTATATTCAACAGAATTCAAACTCACATGCTGTTTTGGGTTGAAGTCACAATCTGCTTAAATTCTTCTAGTGTTTCCTCGGTTTCCTGAGAATTCTGAATGTGAGACAAATTTTGTTCCTCCAGCTCAGCAAGAATATCCAAGAGTTCTTGGGGGTCTTGGAAATACAGTTCTACTTCCTGGATTGATGATGGTAACAAATAACAACATTACTGAGCTAAAATATGCCATTTATAAATATCTGAAAAGATGAGAGTAGTTAAGGTAGTAAGCAATAATAGATCAATTACTGACCTGCTGACAGCATAGAACAGTACAGTATAGTGAAAGGGCAAGTATCACATAGCCTGCTGCTCACTATTTATCTATACAGCGCCTATAATGTACTTTTATCATGGAGTACTAATGTCATCTTTCACCATGATAAACTGCATAGTAAATACAGTATTGTCAATATTTTGCTTTTCATATTTGTTTCTAATTTAGATTACCTTGCAGAGATTTGTTTTCACTTTAACATTAAAAACTCTCTTCCTGTTTATCAATTGTAAAAAAAAGCCAACTTAAATCTACTGAGATTCAATGTTGTACAATAGTAAAATTGGAAAACTTCCAAGGAGTTGAATATTTGTTATATGCGCTGTATACATACAGTGGGATGCAAAAGTTTGGGCAACCTTGTTAATAGTCATTATTTTCCTGTATAAATCGTTGGTTGTTACGATAAAAAATGTCAGTTAAATATATCATATAGGAGACACACACAGAGATATTTGAGAAGTGAAATGAAGTTTATTGGATTTACAGAAAGTGTGCAATAATTGTTCAAACAAAATCAGGCAGGTGCATAAATTCGGGCACCACAAAAAAGAAATGAAATCAATATTTAGTAGATCCACCTTTTGCAGAAATTACAGCCTCTAAACGCTTCCTGTAGGTTCCAATGAGAGCCTGGATTGTGGTTGAAGGTATTTTGGACCATTCCTCTTTACAAAACATCTCTAGTTCATTCAGGTTTGATGGCTTCCGAGCATGGACAGCTCTCTTTAACTCACACCACAGATTTTCAATTATATTCAGGTCTGGGGACTGAGATGGCCATTTAGGAGGTTGTACTTGTTCCTCTGCATGAATGCCTTAGTGGATTTTGAGCAGTTTTTTGGGTCGTTGTCTTGTTGAAAGATCCAGCCCTGGCGCAGCTTCAGCTTTGTCACTGATTCCTGGACATTGGTCTCCAGAATCTGCTGATACTGAGTGGAATCCATGTGTCCCTCAACTTTGACAAGATTCCCAGTCCCTGCACTGGCCACACAGCCCCACAGCATGATGGAACCACCACCATATTTTACTGTAGGTAGCAGGTGTTTTTCTTGGAATGCTGTGTTCTTTTTCCTCCATGCATAACGCCCCTTGTTATGCCCAAATAACTCAATTTTAGTTTCATCAGTCCACAGCACCTTATTCCAAAATGAAGCTGGCTTGTCCAAATGTGCTTGAGCAGACCTCAAGCGGCTCTGTTGGTGCTTCCTCTGCATCACTCTTGCATACAGCATCTCCTTGTGTAAAGTCGCGAATGGTTGAACGATGCACAGTGACTCCATCTGCTGCAAGATGATGTTGTAGGTCTTTGGTGCTGGTCTGTTGGTTGACTCTGACTGTTCTCACCATGCGTCGCTTCTGTCTATCTGAAATCTTTCTTGGTCTGCCACTTCGAGCCTTAACTTGAACTGATCCTGTGGTCTTCCATTTCCTCAATATGTTCCTAACTGTGGAAACAGACAGCTTAAATCTCTGGGACAGCTTTCTGTATCCTTCCCCTAAACCATGATGGTGAACAATCTTTGTCTTCAGGTCATTTGAGAGTTGTTTTGTGACCCCCATGTTGCTACTCTTCAGAGAAAATTAAAGGAGGAGGGAAACTTACAATTGACCCCTTAAATACTCTTTCTCATTATAGGATTCACCTGTGTATGTAGGTCAGGGGTCACTGAGCTTACCAAGCCAATTTGAGTTCCAATAATTAGTTCTAAAAGTTTTGGAATCAATAAAATGACAGCAGTGCCCAAACTTATGCACCTGCCTGATTTTGTTTGAACAATTATTGCACACTTTCTGTAAATCCAATAAACTTCATTTCACTTCTCAAATATCACTGTGTGTGTCTCCTATATGATATATTTAACTGACATTTTTTATCGTAACAACCAACGATTTATACAGGAAAATAATGACTATTAACAAGGTTGCCCAAACTTTTGCATCCCACTGTAAGTACCGTAGATGACACATGGGCTGGACTGGCAGTATAGCCAGAAGAGGGGATGGTTCCTTACCCGGATGGGATGCTCCTAGAAGGCAGACAGATCCCGACCAGGGAAGAGAGAGGAACCAGACCCGGAAGAGATGGCCAGAACTGAGAGACGGACAGCCCACCAGAATTGGAAGAGGTTGCTGGGGATTTTCTGTTCTCCCCAGGCGCTGGGTGGCAGCAGCCCTCCATGAAAGCGCCCATTTAGGAACCAGCAGGGAAGTCTGGCAATACAGCCCTGCAGGTGACCATGGGTGCGGCAAGGGGGTGCTATAGGGAGATGTGCTCCCCAATTTATGGGACTTCTAGGTGACCCAGAAGTACTTTCATTAGGCAATCACCCTGGCATCAGAAGTACGCCTGGGTCAGTAATAAAAGGGACCACACTCCTTATCCAGGCGAGACAGAGCTGGGAGGATGTTGGGCAACACTCAACTGGAGGAGGGGAGTGTAGTGGTAAGAAGAAGAAAGCTATTGAGTGCTTTTGCTACTTTGTGGAGGTGAATTTAATAAACCTTACATTGTTTGAACCTGGGACTCTTAGTGTGTTTGTGTTGGGGTACACCGACACCCCTGGGGGCGGCACGGTGGCGCAGTGGTATTAGGAGACCCGGGTTCGCTTCCCGGGTCCTCCCTGCGTGGAGTTTTCATGTTCTCCCCGTGTCTGCGTGGGTTTCCTCCGGGCGCTCGGTTTCCTCCCACAATCCAAAGACATGCAGGCTAGGTGGATTGGCGATTCTAAATTGGCCCTAGTGTGTGCTTGGTGTGTGGGTGTGTTTGTGTGTGTCCTGCGGTGGGTTGGCACCCTGCCCAGGATTGGTTCCTGCCTTGTGCCCTGTGTTGGCTGGGATTGGCTCCAGCAGACCCCCGTGACCCTGTATTCGGATTCAGCGGGTTAGAAAATGGAAGGATGGATGGATGACACCCGTGGGTTCCATCACAGTACATAACAAATTTGACAAACAAGAGAAGACCATTCAGTCAATCACGCTCATTTGTTTAGCTAATAGCTAAGCTGTCCCAATATCTCCTCTAGATACTTTTGAACCTGTGTTGTTTTTTGACTTTGCCTCTTTGGATTTTGGATTGAGAATGTATTTGCTTTTGGAATTGCCTTTTGTAGCCTCTCTGTACAGTAAATCTTTTTTTCTTTTATAAAGATTGTATGTTTCCCCTTATAACTATCTTGGACTTTGATGGTAATCCCCCACTAATATATCATTTTTGAAGGTTTTTAAGACATTGTGTTTGGGAACTCTCGAGATACACAACAAAAGTACCGATATCAAAGCATGGTTTCACTGTTGATTTACTCAGATGGTAGAGAAGAGGGAGCAAAAATTAGAATAATGAGGGTCCAGACCAGTTAATCTTTCTATGGTTAGCTTGACTGGACTGGCAACTCTAAATTGGCTGGTTGATGCAATGACCTCCCACCCATGTCTGGCACCCACCTTGCTTTCACTTCCATTTATGATAGATTACAGCTTTTCTCAGTCCTGCACTGGAAAATCTAAACTAGGGTGATGAATGACACAGCATTTACGGGCTTTCTAAGGTACATTAATACACCTGATGGAAAACTTCAATACTATATAGCTTCAACTGTTAAGAGTATTTCTCATGGAAATTTTAAGGATAGAAACAAGCCAAACCTCATCACTGTCAGAAGAAATTGCTTGATCGTCTTCTTTTTCCGAGGACTTCATACTCCTATTTTGAAGAAAGCACAGTCAAACTATACTGTAAATGCATGGACAACATCTGTGTTTATAATGTAACTAGTTTCTAAAGATACCCTATGCCTTAACACAGATCACTAAACTTTGAGGTCTTATTGCTGTAATTATTATAATAAGACCAGTTATTAAATAGATTCAAGTCAATTGTATCAATGCCAAAAGTACAAAATTAACACAATAAAACAGAAAGCATGTTTGGGCAAACATTTCTTAAAGAACATTAAACACGCCATATTTAAATAAGTTTGTTTAACTGTGTAAATGTTCTGGATGGTAGCAAAGATTCACTAGTTGAACAGATGTGCAACTATAGGGGTTGGATTCCTGGAAAGAAGAATGACATCAATCAATCAGCGTACTGTATGTCTAAAACCCACAGTCCCATCTCGAGATCCTTCTTTTTGAATGACGTGAAAAAGGAGGAAAGCAGTGAAGGATTCATGCCATGAAGAGTATCCTGCTAAATCACAATGGATTATTCAAGAGTTGTATTGTAGCAAAACATCCATAGCTTGGGTAACAAAAGAGGGAATGGAAGCAGGCTTCTGAGGACTAAGGAGATGATCTGGGTATGACGAACCCAGTTATGTGAACTCTACACGATAGCAGTAAAATCAATACTCTTGTTTTCGAGTCTTTAAGCCTCTCCTCTGTTCTTTCCTTGGATTTCTTTGGGGATGTTATAAGAGGCCAGTTAAAATAACGTAAATAATATTCTGAGGTTCTAATTGTTTAATGTATCTCTGTGGTATATTTGTGATTATTGTCATTATATCTTTGTTATATTTTCTAATTTGGGATCATTTATTGCTCAGTATAATTGCTCCATTTACCACAGGGCAATCATGAATTAAATTATTTGTAAAGAATAGGGGTAGGAGTTAAATACAAGTTACTGGGGCTACCAATAGTTACAAGCAGCATTAAACCTTGATCTGTGAGCTAATAGTTTAACCTTTTTTGAGTGAGTCATTGTAATTGAGCATTGAACCTCTTACACAAGTAAGCCACACATTCCATTGAGGTTAATAGAGCTAAAGTTAATAACAGTACAGTACTTCAAATCCTTTTCTTCTTTCGGCTGCTCCTGTTAGGGGTTGCCACTGTGGATCATCTTTTTCCATATCTCCCTGTCCTCTTCATCTTGTTCTGTCACACCCATCACCTGCATGTCCTCTCTCACTACATCCATAAACCTACTCTTAGGCCTTCCTCTTTTCCTCTTCCCTGGCAGCTCTGTCCTTAGAATCCTTCTGCCAATATACCCAACATCTCTCCTCTGCACATGTCCAAACCAACGCAGTCTCGCCTCTCTGACTTTGTCTCCCAACCATCCAACCTGAGCGGACTCTCTAATGTCCTCATTTCTAATCCTGTCCATCCTCATCACACTCAATGCAAATCTTAGCATCTTTGACTCTCCCACCTCCAGCTCTGTCTCCTGCTTTCTGGTCAGTGCCACCATCTCCAACCCATATAACATAGCTGGTCTCACTACCACCCTGTAGACCTTCCATTTCACTCTTGCTGATATCCGTCTGTCACAAATCTCTCCTGACACTCTTCTCCATCCTGCCTGCACTCTCTTTTTCACTTCTGTTCCACAATTCCCATTACTCTGTACTGTTAGTCCCAAGTATTTAAACTCCTCCACCTTCGCCAACTCCACTCCCTGCATCCTCACCATTCCACTGACCTCCCTCTCATTCACACACATGTATTCTGTCTTGGTGGTCCTACTGACCTTCATTCCTCTCCTCTCTAGAGCATATCTCCACCTCTCCAGGGTCTCCGAATCCTGCTCCCTACTCTCACAAGAGATCACAATGTCCATAACAGTAATAAACAGTGTTAACAGTACTTCATATACTGATAAGGACGTCTGTTCAAATTCAGTCTGTTGTACATACTGTATATTTGCAACAGAATTAGTAGAAATAAAATCTTAATACAAATAGTCAAATTAAATGGTGTCAAGGTAAATAAAAGCACTTATAATGCATTCCAATGATTAAGGTAAGGAATTGATAAAATATTTTTTTTTCTTCAAAATTGTATCTGTATTATTCAGATGGTGGGCAGAAGTTGGTTTATAGTTGAGTAGAGTAGAGTACACAAGGCCGGCAATTTGAGTGTGCTGTGCTATTATGACATTCTTCTGAGTTAATAAAGCTATTGTAATAATCATAACCTGCATGTCTTTTCCCATTTGAACAACTGTAAACCTACTTTTGTCCACCCATGTATACCCAAATGTAGAATTGTGCTGTAAACAGTAAACAGTCTACTCAGTTCTTTAAACGTACTGTTTTCTTCCAGAGAGTGCCTTCTGACTACTTCTTGATGAATTCCTGGTGTCTCGGAACGAAACAGATTCCTTCCCTGCAGGTGGAGTCCGGCCATCTGCCCCTAAAATAAATAATATAGTTTTTAGACTGCAAAAAATGGGCTTTTGAGAAACTTAACTGCTCTTGGCATCATCTCATTACATCATTATAGTTTATACAGCATGTATATTGTGGCCTATGACGTGGTGCTCTTTTGACCCTAAGAAACAAAAATATAAGAAAAGCAAAGGTTTTATTGCAACTAAATTTCAATAAAGGTGGCTACAGGACAATACAGACAAAAACACAACAAGTGAGGCACGAAAACAAAATAAAAAATGAAATACTATCTGTGCCTTCTACCTTTCACCCTTCTTTGCCCCTCTCTCCTTCCTCCTGCCAAGTGACACTTATCCACTCTCCAACCAATGCTAGGTTCACTGAAGCAATGGCCACTGGTCTGTTTTATACCAGATCCCTGGACTACTTGCTCAAATGTATGTCAACGTCAGGCTTAGCCCTACAAAACCCCTGAAGCTAGTCTGCTCAGAGTTCCTTCTGGTGGCCTAAGCTATGCCATTCAGACTATGGCCCATTTTTAACCAAATGGCAAGACAGCCCTGCTGGGGCCTCAGTAGCGACCTCCCACTGGCAGGAATAACAAGGGTGCGGAATTTGAAAATGGCGCCCGTGATTTGAGTAGACGTGTTCTGTGAATTGAATTATATACAGTAAAGTTAATAGACTGGTGTGTGCAACACTTCAATCCCTCTTTAAGTACTTGCTTTGAAAAGCTGCCGAGAGGCTAGTAACAAGTAGTAGAATGTCAGCACCACCTGCTAGAATGCTAGAAATGCTACAAGCTTGAGTAGACTTGATTTACTCATGAATGTTTGCAGATTACAAGTGAAGTCAAGTTGTGGAGCATGCACCGATACAATGTGTTGCTGCACCCACTACATGACGAAACAACTCGGGATCCCAGTTGGCAACCCCCCCAGGCAGACACGTGGTCCAGTCCCCCCCTATCTGCCACAGCCAGATGTTACGTGGGCGACCCCTTGGCCTGGTCCAGCCACTTGGGTCCCCAACAATGAGGAGCCAGGTCACCCTATGGAAATCACGCCCCATAGCCATAGTGTTGTAACTGACATTCCCTCACAATGCAGGTAATGTGCCTCACCTGGGACTCCATGAACAACTGCTCATTCGATACAAAGTCAAACCAACGGTACCCAAGGATTTTCCGGAGAGAGACAGTACTGAAGGAGTCCAGTCTTCATCTCAGGTCACTGGATAGCGTCCATGTCTCGCAACCATATAGCAAGACAGGAAGCACCAGGACTCTAAAGACTTGGATCTTCGTCCTTTTTTCATTGATATCGGGAGCACCACACACTCCTTTCCAACGACCTCACGACCTCCCCATGCTCTCCCAATCCGTCTACTGACTTCATAAGAAGAGTCACCAGAAACATGAATGTCACTGCCAAGGTAAGTAAACCTCTCGATAAGGTCAACACTCTCTTTGCAAACAGACACACTGCTGATGGCTGTGCCCAAGAGGTCATTAAAGGCCTGGATGTTAGTTTTTATCAGGACACTCTCAAGCCCAGACACTCAGACTCCTCACTCAGTCTCTTGAGAGCCCTGATCAGAGCCTCCATTGACTCCACGAAGATCACAGCATTGTCAGCAAAGTCAAGATCTGTGAATCTTTCTTCACCAACAGATGCCCCACAGCCGCTGGACCCCTCAACCTTGCTCAACACCCAGTCCATACAAGCATTGAACAGAGTAGGAGCAAGAACACACCCTTGACAAATCCCAGAATCAACTGGGAAACACACAGAGGTCCTGCCTCCACTCTGCACAGCACTCACAGTACCAGTGTATAGGCCAGCCATGATATCGAGCAACCTCGAGGGAATCACTCAGACCCTCAGGATGTCCCACAGGGCAGCTCGATCAACTGAGTCGAACGCTTTACAAAAATCGACAAAGGCTGCAAAGAAACTGCCGATATTCGCGTTTGCACTCCATGAGAACCCTCAGTACCAGGATGTGGTCGATGGTAGACTTCTTGTGCGTAAAACCAGACTGTTCCGGTTGTTGGTAGGTGAGCAAGTGATCACAGATCCAATTGAGGACGACCCTAGCAAGGACCTTACCTAGCAGAGAGAGCAGTGTTATCCCCCTGTAGTTGCTGCAATCCAGGCAATCACCCTTCCCTTTCCAGATAGGGATGACAAGTCCCATTTTCCAGTCAGGATGATGCCAGTCTTCCAAATGCAAGCAAAGATTGCTTGCAATGTCAGGAGGACTGCCTTATCATCAGCCTGGAGAGGTTCACCTCAGATACCACAGATCCTACAGCCTTTCCCCCCCTCAGCTGGTTCACCACCTGTGCAGTCTCAGTGAGATTGGGTGGTTCACAGCTAATCGGAGGATCAGTCACAAGGACCTTCGGTATTTTTCAAATCAGATCTTCCACTGTTAAGTGTAATCTATGCAAGAAAACAATTTACAACAGTAAGCAACACACTTGGCAGGCAGGTTCCTTACGGGACTTACTTTTGGCAGATGTTGATGATGCCGATTTTTTCCCTTCTTCCACTTTCTGTTTCTTTTTGACTGCCACCTTGGCTTTTTTGGATTCTTTTTGCTTTTCTAGGTATTTCTGTTGCCATTCTTTAGGGGACATCTTAATGAGAAAATGTTTGTACATCTTGTAGTCTTTAAGGATCTCTTCATACTTGGAAATCTCACTGAAGTAGAGAATAAAAGTGGAAAAGATGGTGGGATTCAGTGTTTAAGGTAAGGCAGTGCTAACCAAACTCAGTCCTGGGGACCCACTGTGGGTTCAGGTTTTTGTTCCAACCAACTTCCGTTTTTAATTGGACTCAAAGCCCAATTCAGTAAGCTGCTATTTCCCAGTTTCTGTGTTTTGGAGTCAATGGAGAAATAACAAAACTTAAGTTTGGTAAATTGTTATTAAAATGCACTAAACACTGTGGTGGGCTGGCACCCTGCTCGGAGTTTGTTTCCTGCCTTGCGCCCTGTGTTGGCTTCAGCAGACCCTCGTGACCCTGTAGTTAGGATATAGCGGATTGGATAAGGGATGGATGGATGTACTAAGTACTTGTAAGGGGATAGGGTTGTTTTTTTTTTACTGATTTTCATTCTGGTTTTCCAGTTGTTCGGATTGCTTAATTTATCATCTACTAATTAGTGGGTCTGATGCTAAAGTTATTGCAGCCTTTCATCATTCAGTGTTGTTTACCTGGCTGTCAGTTCTGTTTGTTTTAATTACCATCATTAGGATACAATGAAGGGTGCAAACTGCACAAAAAAGCGAGCATTTAAAGCAAAAATAGAAATATTTCTAAATGTCTTATAAGTATAAAGAGCATACTGCTGTACTTTTCTAAAGGCAGAATAAGAGAAGAGAAAAAAGACCAACTAAGTAAATGATATCGATTATTATCACTAATTGTGAATTTGGCTGGAATAAAAACTTGCAGCCACAGTGGTTCTCAGGGCCGAGCTTAGGAACCACTGAAATAAGGTAAGCATGGCACTACATATGACATTTTTCAGATATAGTAATACCTCAGCAAAGCAAATGTGTTCCATGACTTCAGTTTGTTATATAAAATATTGTAATTGAAGGTAAATGTATCATAAGAGGAATATAAATGTGTATTGCAGTGGGGAGAGGGGGCTCCACACACTTTCATCTACCAAATCCTATGACTGTGCATTCACTCTGCCAGGTGCACCTCATACCTATGATCAGAGGTAACAGGACCTGCACTCACTTCCCTAACTCCATGAAGCGGTCCATGCCAGAATCCTTAATAAAACCGTGCCAGTGGCTATGCTGTCGTGCCATTAGATTCTAGCAGAGGAGATTCAGCCCCAACTTTGTGGCAGGTTGAAGTACATTGCTCTCTCTTCAAGGGGCAGGTAAAGTACAACACTGATTAAGATTCACTATTAATCAAAACTTTGGATCATCCAGAAATGTTCTTGTTTTTGATAAAAAAAAAAAAATCCATACCCTTTTCATGAAGATATCATTTTATGACACTTTTTACTCTGATAGAATTTGTCCAGCATGTTGATAAAATAAAAAGCAATATCGTTACAATATGCATCACAATGAAAAGTGCCATAAGGTGATATTGCCGGAATGACTGAAAGTAAAGTGAAACTTCTTAAAACAGAAAACAAAATTATTTCAATTTTGTAATCAGCTCAATATCTTACCTCTTAATTCCAACTATCTTTGCAGAGATTCGTTTTATTTCAGATACTTTTTCCAGCTTAAGTTTTGTTTCCATCTCAGCACTGTGGAAATATAAAATCGTAGAAAAATTCAAAATGTTGTGCATCTATCCATTTTCTGAAGATGCTTATTTTCCAGCAGAGCCCTGGGTTGGCATGGCCTATCCTGGCAGCAGTTGGTACAAGGCAGGAATCAACCTTACACTTGAATGTTAGCTTAATGCAGGACTCTCACATGGGCACAGTTAACTATTTGTGATTTGGGTGGAAATTAAGAGACATGGGAAAAAATCTCACACTAACTGAGATCATGCAATATTTACACAGAAAACAACTGAACTATGAATTGGACTCAGGTTTCTGGAGCTGTGAGGGAGTAGTACATAGCAATGCCTCATTAAGGTGTCCTGATTAATCATTTTATGTAATCAGAATTTGACATTTATTCATCATGAATATTTCTCTCTGGGGCAGTTGCTTCTGTTGCAATGAAATATCGTGCAATTCTATTAGTTGCACACTAATTAAATGTTATGTTGACTTTTTGTAAATCAACTTTTGTAATAATAATAAAAATAATACATTATTATAAATATCTACCTTTCCATTATTTAATGCTGCTTTTTTTTTTTTTTTTGGTTCAAGAGTCCAGGGAAGCTGCAGTCTACCAAGGATGGGGCACCAATTTGTACTCCCTCATTGTAACAGGTAATTAAAGTTTCTGTGTAAATAACTACTGGTTAGGTAATGCACCATAAATAAATAAATATGCAAAATTTCAAACAAACAGTCACTGTAACCCGATTTTTGGTCAGTGTTATTTTTTAAAATCTAAGAGTTCAGGGGAAAGTATAATAGTGTTTACTGTGGGGTCTTTACAATTACACCAAATGGAAAAACTACCTTTTTAAAAGTGGCATCTTTCCAAAATGTATATAAAAACATAATCATCACAGCCTTCTATATATTTAACTATAAAAATAAAATGTATACAGTAATCCCTCGCTATATCGCGCTTCGACTTTCGCGGCTTCACTCTATCGCGGATTTTAAATGTAAGAATATCTAAATACATATGACGGATTTTTCGCTGGTTCGCGGATTTCTGCGGACAATGGGTCTTTTAATTTATGGTACTTGCTTCCTCAGTTTGTTTGCCCTGTTGATTTCATACAAGGGACACTATTGGCGGATGGCTTAGAAGCTACCAAATCAGAACATGTATTACATATTAAATAAAACTCCTCAATGCTATAAGATATGCTTCCCGCGCGGAACTTGATTGTTTTCTTGTCTCTGCCTCTCTCTCACCCTCTCTGACATTCTCTCGCCTGGCGGAGGGCTGTGAGCAGAGGGGCTGCTTGCACAGAAGCTGTTTGCCTAGTGGATAAGAACGCACCTCTAAGAAATGCCGCTTTATCACGGTGCTTCCAAAAACACACTTATTGATTTTTGGATTGTTTGCTTTAATCTCGCTCGCTCTCTCTCTGACGTTCTCTGCGCCTGACGGAGGAGATGTGAGCAGAGAGGCTAAAGGCAAACTTTAAAGCACACGTATTGATTTTTTGATTGTTTGCTTTTCTTTGCGAGCGCGAGCTCTCTCTCACCCTCTGAAATTCTCTGCTCCTAAAGAGAAGATCTATTTGCATTCTTTTAATTGTGAGAAAAAACTGTCATCTCTGTCTTGTCATGGAGGACAGTTTAAACTTTTGACTAAAATGTGTTATTTCATGTCTAGAGGGCTCTAATAATGTTAACAGTGTGGGAGAGTTTCTAAGGGCTTAAAATATATAAAAATAACCATACAAACATATGGTTTGTACTTCGCGGATTTTCATCTATCGCGGGGGGTTCTGGAACGCAAACCCCGCGATCGAGGAGGGATTACTGTACTTCAACATCTGACCTTCCATCCGTAAGGGAAAAGAAAAAAGTGCTTGAAACTGCCTGCCTGGTAAAGTAGAACATGTTGACTTCATTTTTAGCAGCATATTTTTTCTCTACAATTTGAGATTATATATACCATTTAATTTTGTGCTTTGTTTTCTGGTATCAGCTTACATGTAAGCAGTCCTATTTCTTAGGAGTTTTATATTTAACTAGTTTGGGACTTCACATAATTCAGAGGTGCGTTTCTAGAGTACACCATTTATCTAAAGCTGATTGGTGAAAATGAAAATATATTCAAATGGGTATGTAAATGAGCCTAGCTGATAAAAGGACGTGCTCTATGTATGATTTCTTCAGTCTGCCATGCGGCATTATCAAGAGCATGTGGGACTCCACCTGTAGATTTAAATAGAGCATGTCCACATTTGGATTTCATTTATAACGATGACTCCAGACTCTTCTTTATTTATAAAGTGTTTTCTGCAACATATCCATTTACTGAACCAATTTAGTTTAAGGGTAGTAGAAAATTAATGTCAATCCTCAATGGGATGCTGGGGGTTTCATAAATATAAGCAAACAGCAGCTGTGTGTGAGCAGGACAGATCAGTTAATGGGACTTGTGCGAATTAAGAGGTCTAAGCTTCATTTGATTAAATAATTTAGTATGACATTTAAGGGAACTGAACAGGACAGAAACACTATGACTTTCTGAATGCCATAATTTACTGTTTAAACTGTCAGTCATGACACATTTCCATGAACTGTCATCAATAATAGCTTCTGCTTTTCCTGTATCACACCCAACTTTGGTTGTTCTGTCTTCCTCTTCAAACACCCATATATTGTAGCTCTACACTTAACATTGACTCTGCCAGAAGTAAGTTTTTTTTCTGCATAAATCTTTAATTATGTGGTGACATAGTGGTTACCACCGCTGCCTCACATGCCTGGTATTCAAATCCATGTGCCCAGGCATTGTCTGCATGGCTTTCCTTCTGATTATTGCAGCTGTCCACCCATATCCCCGAAGGCATGCGTGTTAAGTTAACTGGTAACTCTACAATGCCCTGCTGCGAGTGAGTGTAGAGGTATGCATGTGTGAGCCCTTCATGGACTGGCGCCACATCCAGGATTGTTAAAACTTTACTCTGACCAGTTTGAGAATATGTATATGAATCGTCAGCTATAACCACACTAATTCACAGAGGGCACTGCTTAATGATGTGACTGACCACAAGTGGTATGGAAACAAGAGTAAGCAGTACATCAGGTCAATTGATTTGTTTTGTTTTTCATTTAAGTAGTATTAAGATACATATTTAATTACAATCTTGTTAAAATAGCATTTGAGTGTGGTGGTGTGTTGCCTGTTCATCAGACATACAAGTAACTCTTTTAATGTACTCTGTACATGTTGTAAACTACTACCACCACTACTTAACTACTGTGCATGTCTTTCAGTTACTTTGAGGGACTGGGGCCCTCAAACAAAACTCTGGAAGAACATGCAAACTCCCAGTGGCTGCCCTGAGATTAAAATCTAGTCTCATGAAGCTGGAAGGCAGTGGTGCTTTATCCTGATTTTATTTACGCAACATGTATTAAATCTTGCATTTACATAATGTATTTTCACATGTGTGCATCAAAGGATCACTACCACCCTGGGATACCAAGGGGCACAATCGCGGACTCTTTTGCCTCTTTTTCCACCTATAGCTCTGAGAAGATGCCCATTGAGAGCAACTGACCCCGCCCTTTCCAGGCCACGAACTATAAAAGCAGGGCATTCCCAGGTGGCATCTCATTCAGGAGAGCTCCAACCCTACAGCCTCACTGAAAGCCATTAAACTGCTCCTAAACTTACATTTTGCTTTTGTTTTCTTGTTACGCCTTTGTGCGCTTGTCTATTTGAGCAGACTTATTACTTTGAGTATACGGGGTGGCCTGGTTGGGACCCCAATATTTCCTCTTGACACTTCTCTTCCCCTTGATTAATGACAGTAGTTAATTGCCAATACAGAACTGACACTATTAGAATAAACACCTTGACGTTCATGTCAATGTTCAATACCTACTTTTTAATTGCTTCCACTGAGTTTCTGTCATTCTCTTTCAAAAATTCATCAAACATTGCTGCATCGTTCTCCAAAAACTGTTCAGCTTTTTCAAGCTTCTGCTCCTCCAGCATGGCCACTTCATCTAATTTGCGCATCTCATCTCGCTTCACTGCCAAGGAATACTGCAAGAAATGAATAATAATAATAATAATAAGACATTAAAAATTCCCCTCCATTTCCCTCCAGAAAGCGTTCTCTTGGAGCAGTTAAACCGTTACAGGTGTGCTAAAAAGCGCCTCTCGGGGTCTTTTCTGACCATTGCTATCAAACAATCCAGTGCTTCCACCTGATATGCTTGTTAAATTTATTTTTATTTATTTGATTGATTGATTGATTGGCTGTATTATTTGTCCTTTCTCTATTCTTGTTTTTTTATGTTACTGCTGCCATAAGCATCTGAATTTACCCTTGGGATTAATAAAGTGCATCTAATCAAATCGAATATAATTTTGTTCTGAGTTCTTCACTTTTTTGTACCCTTGTCCTGTAACACTTGTTCCCAAACAGTCCCCCAGATGTTTACTTAATTATGATGTCATTTTCTTTTTTTTTTTTTTAAAAAAGTGGCTTTGATGAAACACTAATGAGCCCAAAAGCAGGTTTGCTTTTTAACATATTATATATATATATATATATATATATATATATATTATATATATTATATATATATATATTATATATATTATATATATATATATATTATATATATTATATATATATATATATATATATATATATATATATATATATATATATATATATATATTATATATATATATATATATTTTATATATATATATATATATATATATATATATATATATATATATATATATATATATATATATATATATAGTGGTGAGTGGTGCTTATGCCTCCTCCAGACCACGAGGGGGCGACCGCCCTGGTGGATTTGGGGACCACGGGAACGGAGCTTGGAAGCTCAACCCTATAGGGGCCCGTGGTCACCGCCAGGGGGCGCCCGAATGCCTGAGGATAAAAGGAGCCGCCTCCCTCCATTCGATGGCTTGAGTTGGGAGCGGAGAAGGACGGAGCTCGGGAGGAGAGGAAAGGAGGCGGCTTGAAGAGAGTGAGGCATTGTGTTGAGGCCTGGACTTTGGGGGAGTTTGTGGCACTTGTAAATATGGACTGTGTTAATAAACGTGTGCTGGGTGAACCACCGCTGTCCGCCTGTCTGTGTCTAATATATATTGTAATGGACAGCTGGGTCCCATGCATGGTCAGGAAGACCCTGCTGTATATGGTCCGGGGGAGCAGCCATGGACTCCTTAGTACCTTCCCGGGGACGCTTGGTGGCAGCCTCCCCTGGTTGATGATGCCTCAGTTTCCTGAAGGGTTTCATGGGAGATGGAGTTCTCCTCAACCTTGTGGGGACCTGGGATGGCCGCCAGGGGGCGAGGCACAGATTGTTAAGCCCAGCTGGTTTAATCATCTACCCCACCTGGGAGTGCGATTGGGAACAGGTGAGCAAGCACCAGGAGGACTCCTGGGAGGACCATAAAAGGAGCCAGCAACCACCACTCGGGGCCAGAATCGGGAGGAAGAGGGTACCTGAGAGGAGTGGTGGTGCCAGGGGAAGGATTGCTGTGTTAAAAGTAAGGTGCTTTGGGACTGTGTTTTACCTGTGGGTTTCACGGGGAAGACGTGCCCCACAGGGGAAGAGTGTTTGGACTGTGTTTAAGTGTTTCGGACTGTGTTGGGCCTGTGGGACACGGGGGAAGAGAAAATAAAAAGATTTCTGTTTCAATTTACACGTGCCTCAGTGTGAATCTGTGCCGGGTCGGGTGCATATATAGCGCCTTATTCACAATATATACATATGAGGGACATTCAAAAAGTTTCCACACTTTATCTCTATTTATTAAGAATTTAAAAAACAAATTACATTACTTTTCTACATAGTCACCTTTGTTTGCGATGCAATTTTCCCAGCGTCATACCAACTTTTTAATGCCCAATTACTACTACTCCTCCCGCCTTCACTGTTTCCAACAAAAATACGAAAGTGTGGAAACTTTTTGAACATCCCTTGCATATATTTTAATGGTATCTATTAGTTATTTCCCAAAGCAATCACTTCAATGTTGTATTTACCTGCAAAAGAAACATTTCCCTTTTCTTTGCGATGTATTCATTTATGCTTTCTTTTTCTACATAGCGATCTGAAAGAAACATTAAAAATGGGCAGTAAAAAACAAACATTAGCTCAGAAAATGACTCACTGCATAGTATGCACTTTGTCCTTCTTTATAAAGAACGTACAAAGTCTGCATTAACCAGTTAAAAATGTCTCTGTTATATACAGGTTTTATTCATGTAAACAACATTGTGTATTAAGTCAGTACATTTGTGAAGAGCAGCTTTCTATGTCAATAGGAATAAATGAGAATATCATTCGATTTTAAATGTTTTAGCTTCATAAGAGTTTATAATTCAATAACATGAGCTCCACTAGGACTCAATTCTGAAAGCAGTAATCTATCGGTAAAACCTTTGGTCATGGCGAGCTTCCATGAAGTGTCATCTTTAACAGCTGCTGCAGTCCCCTCTTCAGCCTCGTCTGTGGTTGCCCCATTTTCTTCTACAGACACTAATTCCCTTATAGCTGCACGCTTGGCATTGACTCTGCCTGTATAAGTTATTTTTTCATGTATTTTCAGCTTCTTATTCTGTTCATGTTCCTAGAAAACCAATAAGAACAATTAAAGCTGTAGTAGTAAAGTACAGAAAGAATATGAGGTGAATGCTTTCTCTTTAACTTCAAGTTCAGTTAGAATTCTAACAGTGAGATAATGTAGTTATATAAGATAAGGAAGACCTACACTGATGAGCCAAAACATTACGGTAACCAGCCTAATATGCTTGCTGCTCCTCCATGTTCCATCAAAAACTGTTTTGAGGCATGGACTCCACAAGATCTTTGACGGTCTCCTACGGTGCCTGGCACGAGGATGATAGCAGCAGATCCTTCAACTCCTGTTAAGTTGCGAGATGGCGCCACCATGGATCGGACTGGTTATTCCAACACATCCCACAGATGCTAACTTAGATTAACATCTAGGGAATGTGCAGGCCAGGACAACACCTTGAACCCTTCCTCAACAATTTGTGCAGTGTGGCAGGATGCATTATTCTGCTGAACGATGCCATTTCCTTCTAGGACCTGCTACAGTAGAGTCTCGCTTATCCGACATAAACGGGCCGGCAGAACTTCGGATAAGCGAAAATGTCAGATAATGGAATGTGTTAAGAAAAAGCCTATTAAACGTCGAACTGTGTTATAATTTGACACATTACAAACCTAATACAGTGGCTCGGTTCACAATCGTCTCTGAACACGTACAAATCGGGTTATGACCAAAAAGTACACCAAACTTTTCCCTCTGTTCAGAACGACACACTCTGTATAGGAACAAGCCAGTTTCCCTTTCGGTTTGTGCGAGCCGATGATTTCCGCACATGTTCAGTCTCTCCCTGTGCAGGGAGAGAGAGCGAGAGACACAGACAGACACACGCGTGCATGCACACACACGCGAGAGAGAGAGAGAGAGAGAGACACACACGTGCGCGCGCAAGAGACACAGACACATGCGCGGGCGTGCGAGAGAGACACACACGTGCACGACACACACACAAGTGCATGAGGGAGATGCACGCGCAGATAGGACTGGCCACATAATCCACTGTAATCATGTTTTACAACAAAACAACTGAAAAAGTTAACTGAAAAAATGAACTTAGCAACAAAAAATTGACAAAGCTCACGCTCGCAACTTGCAGTTCTTGTTGCCGATTGATGCATTTTTTTTTTTTGCGGTGGGACGTCGGATAATACAGAATGTTGGATAAGCGAGACTCTACTGTGCCTGTTCTGCAATGATGTTTAGGTAGGTGGTACACATCACATTAACAACTGCATGAATGTACAGACACAGAAAAACATTACCCTAAGCATCAACCTCCTTCCACTAGCTTGTCTTCTTCTCACAGTACATCCTGGTGTCAGGTCATTCCCAGGTAAACAACATATACTATATATGTACCTGGCCTTCCACATGATGCAACAGGAAGCAGAATTCATCCATCGGACCAGGCAACCTTCTTTGATTGATCCAAGGTCCAGTTCCGACACTTGCATACCCAATTTGTGATGGTAGACTTGGGCTACCTTGGGCATCTTGACTGGCCTGCGGCGGAGTGGTGGCCCTTATCCGTGTCACTCAGATCTTTACACATGCCCATATCTTTTGCATTCAGTGTATACTAGGAGTACCTAAAGTCAGCTTACCAACTGATGTATCCCTGACCTAAAGACGCGCTATTGTTATGAGATAGTCAACATCATTCGCTACCTGCAGGAGTGGTCATGATGTTTCGGCTCATCAGTGTAAGTCCTGAAGTATGTTAAGACAAAAGTTTCAAGGTAACATAGTAAGTAATATTCGCAGATCAAGGTGCTGGAAAGTGGCTCTGCAAACCTACGCACCCTAGTTTATATACACTGAACACATTCAAACGATGATCAAAGCTTAATGAGTAAAAGTCAAGTACTCCATAAATCAAACAAAATGCAGGCCTCAGTCCTGCACAGCACACCAGCCAAAAGCAAGGCATCTTCTTTTCCACCACACAAACTGGATCAGTTCTAACTAAGGCCCTTTAAAGTTTGATGAAAGGAATTTGATTTTGCTGGAGATGCATTGACATCACATGATTATCAAATATGAAAAGGGTTCATGCAATAGAATATTCATCAACCAGTAGGTGTCACAGAGTCTTATGGTTAAAGAAAGTGAGCCCATACTTACTAGCTTCTTTTGTTCTTTTTCCTTTTCTCTCAACTGGAAGATATCACAATCCCGTGGGATCTTGAAAGGGTTTTTGGAAGTGGGAAGATCACCTTCTTCAACATCTAAGAAAAACAATTTTGGCGTTTATAACATCCATCTATCCATTTTCCATGCCAGATGTAAAACATTTAAAAATGTGCAATTTCCCAGGACCCTAAAATCGAAAACAGGTAGATGGATGAGTGGATTGTCTTAAAAACAGACAAATGTACAGATGGAATAAGCATTGCTCTGATGGATAGATAACCAGAAAAATGTACCCACAGACACATGGAGGAATGGCTGGATGAATTAATGAGTGGATTGATCGATAGATGGTCATACAAGCAGACATATGAAGGGGCTTATGAACAAATGGGCCGATGGAAGAATGGGTGAATGATGGAGTCAGAAGCAGACACAAAGCCTGTCTCGGCAGCATCAGCGGCAAATCAAAAATCCGCCCTGGGTGGGAGGCCAATACATCAGAAGGAGTACAAACACTCATAGCTGGCCAGTTTAGGACCCCTCTTAACTTAGCCGGTATGTCTCTGGGGGTGGGAGAAACCTGGAACACCTGGAATTAAGAACATTGCAGACAGTACGTCTGTTGTATGTGGTGCCTTGCAGCTTACATTGTACTTGTACTTACATTTGCAGTATATTTTCCCAGAAATAAATACTTGCACAGCTGCGGTCTGGAGTGATTCCTGTGACTTGATCAACATAACACTGTCAGTCACACATACAGTACAGTATGTGTCAGAGGGATCACCTTCCAGCCTCATCTGAGGTATGTGATACTCCTCCGGGATGACAGGGGGTCCTCTCACTAATGGTGTTGTCGTCTTTTATTTTCCTCTAAGGGAGACACCCAAAGAGGGTATTTAAGACCAAGAAGCCCCATCCCTTCTGGCTTGAACGATGTAAAAAGCATCGCTTTATGGACCAGAGCAATGACCAGTGTGGAGCTCTCCAAAGTCTGACCTTACCTTTAAGATAGACATTTCCAAGCTGTGTCTTCAAGGCGATTTTTTCTATTTCAGGTGTCATTTTCTATTTTTGTTCTATAGATTAAACAGTGCATCATGGTTGGTAACCCACTTTTTCTTGAAAACTGTTGTCTAGTTCGTCTGAGACAACAGACATCCTATAACCTTTTACTTTTCCCCCTAAATGTCTCTATCCACATTGATAATATAAAATAATATTAACTAACCCAATCTAGTTTAGGGTGGTCAAGGCTGGAGACTATCTTGACAGCATTAGCCTCAAGACAGAAGTCAGTCCTGGACAGGGAATCACCCATCAACCTAATGCACATCTTTGGGATTATGGGAGGAAAGCTAAAGTTTCCAGAGGAAAACCCCATTTAGGCACTGGGAGAACATGAAAGCTTCACACAGACAGCAAGTAGCATCAGTGGAAAAAACTGCAAACTACTTAACCTTCACATCTGTGTGTAAGGTAGACATGAGGCTAAACAGGCAAGCAACTCTCAGTTGTTTGACCTCAAAAAGCAAGAATACTGAGCTTGAGTTGCAGTGAAAAGAATGCCTTATTACATGTAAACATTTTTTTGGGAAAATTGCACAAAAAAATACTAGTGACAAGTACTCAAAAATGTCTTTTATATGTTTACTTAGAATTTTCAGGTAAAAAGTTGGACATTTTTAAGGTAAGGTAGATATTTAAATGTCACACATGCACATGGGGGATGGTTTACTGGCTCAAACAGTGTCATCTGTCAGCCAGATCAGGGGTTGGCGCTCTGAACAGATCCTCTCTCCTCTTGTTTAATGACATCACCACCGGTCCACCCACTTTTGACATCACTTCCAGCAAACCCTGACGACACCATTTTCGGTACCCAAAATCCACCTTCCTTCCACATCAGTCCCTGTTCCGGCCGCCCTGACTCCACCTCTTTCTCCTATCCACCATATTTGTAGAGCAGACTCAACCTGATAGGCAGTTCTGTTGTGAACTAAGCTTCTGTAAAGATGTGTTTCTTTTCTTTTACTGATGTTTTCAATATACGAGGTGTTTTCTGTCTCCTGTATGATTTTTTTTTTACCACAGAAGACACAGATTTAGATTAGATTAGATAAACTTTATTAATCCCATTGGGGAATTCAAAAGGTAAGGTAAGTATACTTATTAATCAGTAGAACATTACATTCTTAAAAATAAATCTCTCTATCCTTAATATCCTTTTCCCAATATACCCAACATCTCTCCTCTGCACATGTCCAAACCAATGCAATCTCGCCTCTCTGACTTTGTCTCCCAACCGTCCAACCTGAGCTGACCCTTTAATGTCCTCATTTCTGATCCTGTCCATCCTCGTCACACCCAATGCAAATCTTAACATCTTTAACTCCGCCACCTCCAGCTCTGTCTCCTGCTTTCTGGTCAGTACCACCGTCTCCAACCCATATAACATAGCTGGTCTCGGTACTGTCCTATAGACATTCCCTTTCACTGTTGCTGATATACGTCTGTCACAAATCACTCCTGACACTCTTCTCCACCCATTCCACCCTGCCTGCACTCTCTTTTTCACCTCTCTTCCACAATCCCCATTACTCTGTACTGTTGACCCCAAGTATTTCAACTCATCCACTTTCATCAGCTCTACTCCCCTCATCCTCACCATTCCACTGACCTCCCTCTCATTCACACACATGTATTCTGTCTTGTTCCTGCTGACCTTCATTCCTCTCCTCTCTAGATCATATCTCCACCTCTCCAGGGTCTCCTCAATCTGCTCCCTACTATCGCTACAGATCACAATGTCATCAGCAAACATCATAGTCCACGGGGACTCCTGTCTAATCTCATCTGTCAACCTGTCCATCACCATTGCAAATAAGAAAGTGCTCAGAGGCGATCCCTGACGTAATGCCACCTCCATGTTGAATGCATCCGTCACTCCTACTGCAGACCTCATCATGGTCACACTACCCTCGTACATATCCTGCACAACTCTTATGTACTTCTCTGCCACTCCCGACTTCCTCATACAATACCACAACTCCTCTCGAGGCACACGGTCATATACTTTCTCCAGGTCCACAAAGGTGCAATGCAACTCCTTCTGGCCTTCTCTAAACTTCTCCATCAACATCCTCAGAACAAACATCACATCTGTGGTGCTCTTTCCTGGCGTGAAAACACACTGCTGCACACTAATCATCACTTCAGTTCTTAACCGAGCTTCCACTACTCTTTCCCATAACTAACTAGATAGATAGATAGATAGATAGATAGATAGATAGATAGATAGATAGATAGATGTGAAAGGCACTATACTGTATAACAGATAGATAGATAGATAGATAGATAGATAGATAGATAGATAGATAGATAGATAGATAGATAGATAGATAGATAGATAGATACTTTATTAATCCCAAGGGGAAATTCTCATGCTGTGGCTAATCAATTTTATTCTCCTGTAGTTACTGCAGTCCTGCACATCCCCTTATTCTTAAATATTGGCACCAATACACTTCTTCTCCACTCCTCAGGCATCCTCTTTTTTTTTTTTTTTACTGTATAGAGCCTGTTACACAACTATAAAAAAAAAAAAAACAATTTGAATAGATGTTAAGAGATTTGTGAAATACCAATGGTTCATGATTTTAAAAGGTCTCTTGGTGCATACAGTAACACCAGTTAAGTCCAGCTTGCCTTCATCTATTAGTGTCCTGCTAGGTTGTCTACAATACATTCCAGATTTCCTTTTTTTTTTCTACAAAAGAGAAAGCTTTTCAAAGCACAAAGAACCAACCTAATATGCAGGGAACCATTCCCAGACTTAAATGGTGCTTTGTCAAGCAGTGGTTTAACAAAGAACCACACAACCCAGTAAAGAACAATACAGTGTCATTAAAGAACCAGGAGAACAACCTAAATGACAACAGGCCAACAAAGCACACCAGTCCTATCCACTTAATTCTTCCAAAATAACATTCTGGCAATGTGTGGCATGTTGAACAGCACATGCAAATACGAATTTGACTGTACACACTGTGCCTGTGGCAATAATGACCTTGTAAACCATGTGCCAGATTCGGATTCAAGAAGCTACATCTCTGACGCAGCGGCACTGACCACCCATGCACAACCATGAACAAAACCAAATGCAATAACCCCCCGTGTCTTAAACCAGTGACAATATTAAAGTACATTTCACACACTTAATCTTTTCTAAAAAATCATTTTAAATAAATTAAATGCTGCTGCCTTCCTCCACTTTTATTTCTCTGTTATTTGGACATTTTTTATTTCCACCAGTCTTTTATGATCTGTAAAGATGAACCTTAGCACTGATCCATGTGGCTAAGTTAGTGAGGTGCAAGAAAATTAAAAGCAATGATGAAAGGGACAATCTACCTGAGATAACAGATTTAGTTTCAGCTTCCAACTTCACTGATGGCAGCGATGAGAGTGGAGCCGAGTGCAGGGAGGTCGTTCTCAGTCCTGCATAAACAATAAAACAGACAAATATAAAAATGAGGAAATGGGAAATACAAAGGAAAACCATCCAGATAGCATCTTGGAAACATGCACATACGGTAAACAGTACACTCCTCAATGTATGCCAAATTCCTTAATGGAGGTCTGTATGTTGTCACACACGTGCACATTGGGGACAGCTCTGGGAATGGTAATAACCCGCCACTCCAGGGGTTGCCATTCCATTATAATTTCCCTTCTTTTTCTCCCTCTGCAGACTGGAAGATTGACGGCTTTACCAATCCTGACGTTAATTCTGGTGTCTGTCCACTTGCACCCACCTCTTCCTGGCGAAAGACCTCAAAGCCGAAAGATATGCCATCTTAGATCATTTCTGTTATGAACTGTGAAGATGTTCTCACAATTATTGTGTGTTTCCTTTGCCTTAAATCATTGTTATATGGGGTTACCAGGGTGGTACCCCAAATCGTTACCGTGATCATGTCTGGTCTCTTACAATTCAGTAAATATTGCAAGGAGAATCAAAAGAGGCCCCAAATATTCTGTAATAACTCTGACTAGGATGAAGTAATCTGAATGAAAAACATGCAGTGTGCTCTGCAGTATATGGAGATTCAAACAATCTGGGATGTCTCTATGTTGGAGCGATGAGGTTGGCACCGGACAGCTGTCGCTACATTTAACCACCATTTGCAGCTTCTGGATACATACCGCCCGTACCCCTTCACTCAGTCACTCGACTTCTCATCAGGATGGTGGTGCACAGTATTGAGCAGCGCATCTTGATGGTGCAAACCTATTGGGTCACCAGTTCGTTTAAGCGATGTCAGAATCAACTGGATGATCATGAGTTAATGGAAGGTTGCTTCCAGCAAGATGGATCAATGAGTTACACATCGGCGAGGAGCATGGCAGAAATTGAGTCCTTCTTCAGCAATAGGGTCATTTTAAAGGGGCTTTGGCCACCACGGTTGCCGGATCTGACACCACCAGACCCTTGGGGTATGCTCAGAGGAAAAGTCTATCGGAACAATCCTCACACTGTGGAAGATTTCAAGGAAAACATCCAACATTAAAATCCTGCTCTTCCCCCCAAGACACTTGCCGATATGTTCAAGAACATGGAGCGGCGAATCGAAATGTGTCTGGTAGAAAACGGACGGCACTTCCAGCATTGCATGTAATGCAATCGATTACACATACATCAAGGTGTAGAGCTTATTTTTTTGGTTCAGATTGTTTTATCCTAACAGGAGTTACAACAGAATGAATCGAGTGAATCTCCCTGTAGACGTGCTGGAATACACTGCAGTTCAGTCCATTCAACCAACTGTTATTTCTTGCTCTAATCTTTATAACTACATAAAGTGAAATGCCTCCATCTGTGCAAAACTTTTTTAAAACCTGGCAGGATCTAATTCATAACATTTTAGATTAAGCATTTACCGTATATACTCGCGTATCAGTCAGGTTTTGAAACCCGCAAAATTGATCATAAAATCAGACCCTGACTTATAAAGCCGTTCAAAAATGTGACACTTAATTTTTTCCTTATTTTTACATCTCCTTGCCTCCTCCAGTCTCACATCAGTTTCTCAGGATCATCGAATTTTGTTGCAGCAGCACAGTTACCGATTTCTTTCGATACTTCAACAACTTTTAATTTAAAACCAGCTTCATATTTTCTTCTGATCAAACGCTCCATCGTAGATGAGAGATGCTCTTACGATAAAGGTGTATGAGGGTGTGAGATATAAAAAACACAAAACAGTGCAAACCTCACTTTGGAATAGTTTGGGTTTTACTGTGTGGTCACGCAGGCACAATACATAGAAGAAAAAAAAGGCTGTGTGCTCCGTGGTTACTCTCTCAGGTGGGCTAACGTTAGCATATCGTAATCTTTTGGACCAATTGCGTAAGTTTTCTGTTTTATACGGCCGACATTATAAAATACCTGAAACTATACAGTAAAATCAAACCAAGACTTATCCACGAGTATATACGGTAAATTGAGGAAGTGGATGCTCTTCCCTTATTTATTGATTTATTAGTTTTACTCTGCTGGCCTGGCTCTCTTTCTCATGGTGGGGTTGGTTTGACTTGAACTTAGTTCTGCAGAATTTGACTTGCTTGTATGGAATGTTATTTGCTTTTAATAAATTCAATACTAAAAAAAAAAAAAAAAAGGAAAATGCATCCATCCACCCATCTATCATTTAAAATCAGCTGTTGCAGACATCCATTAAAAGCACCTTGGAAGAGAGCTCTGTCAGGGTCTTGACACAGTGGCCAAAGAAAGAGTGGGGTCTTCAAGGGGACTTAAAGGTTATTTATTTAAAGATTTAAATAATAGCCAGTCAAATATGTCCAATTCCATTTCTTAGTTTTCTGTGCTGAATGCAATGAACTCCTTGTACAGGATATTATCATGTATTTGTGCATACATTTTCGCAAGGAGCAGAGAGGAAAACAAGCTGAATCCAGAGATAAGAAGGTGGGAACTGGGGCCAATTCTTGTAGCGTTGGGCACGAGGCAGGAGGTAACCTTGGACCGACAATCTGTCTGTTACAAGGAACACAAACGTACACTTGGGTCAGTTTGGAACAGAGCACGCATCTCTTTGGGTTATGAAGAGATGTCGAAGTGTATGGAACAAAACTTCATCCAGGGTTGGTTCCCACCACAAACCCTTGGACCTTAAACTGGGTTAGTGAGTTAGGAAGCAGATGGAAAACCTATGAAGACCACCTCCTAAACAAAGTATGTCTTCTTTGCAAGGACGCATCTAAAACTACTGATGTCTTACCTGCATTAACAGTAATGTAGTAAAATGGATTTGCTTCACACAGGTTCAAGTTAAACAAACATGAACCTGGAGTTGTGCTGCTTCAAGAAATAAATCCTTAGTTAGTGAATTCATTCATTTTCCATACCTGCTTACTCCAATACAGGGTTAAGGCATTTGGTGGTGGGCCAGTGGAGATCTGTCCAAGCATCACCACACATAAGTCAAGAACCCCCATAGATGGGCTACCAGTCCATTTCTGGACCCTCTTCTTAATTCACAAGCACTTTTCCCAGCAAAACTTAAGTAACTAAAGCTAAGCAAGCTATAGACAGAATTCTACATTAGAAAAGTGAAGACTTTATGCTCAAAGATGTTAAAATAAAGGATTCTGTCATGGATCAATAAGAATATACTGTATAAAAATACATTTGCTAAGAAATTAAAAACGCTGGTAGCACTTTGAATGAGGTACTCCATTAGTCACATACTGTTACGTAATAAGACCTGAACAAAGGCTTCTTCTGGTCTTAAAACTAATCACCAAAACGTTTACTTCATGATCATGGTATACTCAATGGACACACACTCAGTGGGCACACATTTAATGGACTCACACTCAATGGACACATACTCAGTGGGCACACAGTGGACACATACTTAGTGGAGACACAATGGACTCACACTCACTGGACACACACTCACTGGGCACAATGGACATACAGTGGACACATACTTAGTGGAGACACAATGGACTCACACCCACTGGACACCCAATAGACTCACACTCAATGGACATACAGTGGACACATACTTAGTGGAGACACAATGGACTCACACTCACTGGGCACATAGTGGAGACACAATGGACTCACACTTAACAGACACAGGACTTAACAGACACAGGACTTACTTGACTGTTTCACCGAGCCAGTTGTTTCCCGAGAGGCAGAGGAATGAATTACAGATGGGGACGACATGGCAGATGGCCAATTTGTTAGCAGAGGTCTCAGCCCGGGGATGTCAGAAAGACTGGGAATGATAAAGGATTAATACACTGTCAGCATTCATGTAAAACAGTGGTTCTCAACCTGTGGGATGTGAAAAAAAGAAAACAAGAATCAAAAACATGAAAAAAAACATCTGTTGAAACCAAAAAAAATTAACTTAAACTACATTCTGATATTAGAACAATAAATATAGAGTTAGATAAATGTTGATAAAAGTTAAGTAGGTATAATAAAATATGCATCTACATTTCAAAAAAAAATGTTTATGGGGGGAGAGATTAAAACTGTTATGAAAACTCGGGTCGCAAATACTTAAAGGTTGAGAAACGCTGATATAAAAGGATCTTTCCTGTTCTATTTACTGGACCTGGCAGGACAAACTCATCTTATACAGTAAATATCTTCATGGCTTTCAGACATTTTAAATGGCTGGGATGTTTTAAGGTCTTTACTAAATCTTCCCAACGCAGCTCTCTATTGAGATGAACCTGTACATTTAAATACCAAAAAAGTCTAAACTCTAAGGAGTGATGGTGATGGAGGAAACTGCATACAGTCTTACATGCTAAAATGCAGTATGAAAATGAATGCACTATTGCAGTTATAAAGAGACTCAACTGCATCAGCCTTAACATTTCTGCTCTCCATGAAGGTTTTCCAAATCGGGGTTTCTGGTATGTGTTTATTGCTATCTAGATACTCCCTGTATATTCATTTCTATATGTTGTAAACTGCTTTCCGGACGGTTCAAAGCTTTGTGCTACAGGCTGTTTAAGAATATACAGGTATGTGCTAGATTTAAAGCTCTGAAATCTGAAGTGGCATCCATGAGTTGTACACAAAGATACAGACATAGGCAGCACCAGAGTTCCTGTGGTCAGATCCCAGACCCCATCCACGATTGGTTCCCATTACACACCCAGTACTACTTGGACAGCTTCTGGTCTCCTGTGACCTTAAACTGGGTTAGCAAGCAGATGAAAAATGTATGACGACCATCTCCAAAACAAAGTGTGCCTCCTCAACAAGGATACATCTAAATAGACTATTGACTCCTTACCCACATTATTAGTAAAGGAGAGCCCATCTGACTAAAATGGATTTGTTTCACACAGGCTCAGGTTAAACAAATGTATCTTAGAGAAGAGTTACAGTCACTCAGTGATAGTCCTAATAAAAACTCCATCATTATCACAAAGCAGCTTCCACATAAATATTCTAGATACAATTATTGAAGGGCACCAATATACAGAGAGAGTATTTGAAAGGACAAGCCACTACAACCAAACATTTTAGTTCAGATCTGTTACATTTCATAAAACAACAACAATGACAAATCACTCAGAGAAAGTCAACTTTGCTGTCAAAAAATGGCGGTGGCAGCTTTCTGTTAGCAGGTTTTATGTCCATTTCAGAACATGGGAGAACTGTGGATCTGTAAGTAGGCAACAAAGGTGTAGAAGTTCAAAGAGAGGTTCTGGAGACCATCCAGCTGCAGCTTATCAGACAGGGGTCCATACAGTCCTGGGGGGATGCAGTGACTGCAGGTTTTGGTAACACTTTAGTTTAAGTAGGGCACAAATGCATCATGTTGGGAAAAGGATATTAAAGATAGAGCAGCCAGGCAAGAGAATACGAGGAAGCCCTAAGAGAAGGTTTATGGATGTGGCGAGAGAGGACATGCAGGTGATGGGTGTGACAGAGTCAAATGAAGAAGACAGAAAGATATGGAAGATAATGATCCGCTGTGGCAACCCCTAGCAGGAGCAGTCAGAAGAAGAGGAAATGCATCTATTAATTATTGACTATGATATAACAAGATCTTACCAAACACTCCTTGGGGTCTTTGTGACACTTACAAAGCATCAGCAGAGTGTGACCTGCTGACAAAACTTCACTTTTGGAGTGCTCTGAGGTGGCTCACCTGAGACATATTTCTCTGGATATTACCTGTTGAATCCTTCCTATGAACAAGTCATGTTACCATCGTGTCACGATAACTGTTTACTGAAGTTTTGTAAGTGTTATGAAGACCAAAGTCTTTGTTAAGGTTTTCTCACATAAGAGCAAATGAGTAATAGTTGTATTTTTGCAGTACCTAGTGTTACTCACATTTTCGTTCCAACCGGTTTAGTAATAAGAAGCCAAGGCTATCATAAAATGAAACTTGGTATAATTATATGGCTTGTTAGTGCCTTCATTCTTTCAAGCTGGGCTGGATTAACCATTAAGCAAAATAAACCCGTGTTTGGGACATCAAGGGAAGCGGGGCATCCCAGAAATTTCCCATTGCCAGATTTTACATGTACCATAAGGTGTAAAACTGCACATGGTGCACCTGATCCAGGTTCTATAAAAAGGGGCTCCCACAATACTGTAAATGGAAACATTACATACAATAAAAATAGTAATAATTGAGGTTGGGAGGCACCAATACCTTTAAAGTGCTTAGGTCTTAATACGGCCCTGCTTCCGAGACACACATATATATATTTTTCAATACATCGTAGAAAAAGTTCTAAGGGTATGGGTTAAAATCCCCTCCCGTGCTTTCAAGTAACCGCAGTTATCAGATTGTGCGCAAAGCCCCCCCTGCTTGAGTTTAGAGTGCTGCCTACATTAACGTGGGCATTGTTTACAAGACTCATTCAACTAACTATGAGTAAGAATAGAGTGGGGAAAAAATATTACACCAAAAATGTGATTTTTGGTTTCAGCCCCAGAGCGTAAGGGTCTATAAGAACAGGAGAAGGCATGAAATCATAGACGAAAATATATATCGTTCATACTTTACAAAAGTGTCAGGTACTGGCACAGACATTCTGTTCAGTAATAAACAGAAACACGCGTTGTAGACAGAGAGGTTTTAGTGAACGAGTAACTTCAAACTAATATGCAAATTGTACGTGTAATCAATTGCCAGGCACAAATTCTGCAAAAAGCCTTCAGTTTAAAACGAACAACATCGAATTCACAGGTCTTGCAGCTTTCACGTTAAAGTAGACATTTAGAAATAGATTTACCTTAATTTGTTTTGTTTTTCTTTTATTGTCTCCTCATCAGTGGCATTATAGGAGTTTCATTGAGATCCTTTCGCATTTTTCGGCGTCCATACACGTGCCTGAAAGCGAAGCTCCTTATTGGTCAGAGGTGGTATGTTTGTAAATCCATGGTAACTGCCGCGCCGTTACCTGAGCAACCTGAAGCCGAAGTTAAATTATGCTTTATAGCCAGGCTGGGAAATGTGATCCAAGCTGTCTTACATTGTCTCAATGTTAAACACACTGCTTCGAATTCTGACTCAGTCACTGCCTGGGTTCAAGCACTCCGGTGTTGGCGTGTTGTTGGAAGCGTGGTGGGGCACTGTTTTTTCAGCCTGGGTCTTGTGAGTTGCAACTGCTTATAATGGTATGGGTCGCCGCTCAGATGATCGCGCTCATATCACACACACCCCAAAGCCCCCTCTGACGATCTCGGGCTCGATTTACCAAGGAAAGGCCCGTATATTGGAAAAAGTGAGTGGCAACACCATTGAGAAACAATGGAGTAGAGCACATACTGCAATCGCTCGCTGCCATTGAAACCAGTCTAACGGCTCGAACCAACTGAAAGCCATTGCATTTGGAATGTGGGTTGAAAGCCAGAGTGCTCAGAAAAAAAAAACACTCAAAACATCCATTAATCCATACACCTTTCTAATCCTCTTATCTGGGGCAGTTGGAGCCTCTCTCAGCCGAAATTGGCACAAGGCAGGAACAACATCTGGACTGGGTGCCAGTCCATGGCAAGGGCACAAGGAGAACATAAAAGCTGAAAATAATCGAATTGGGATTATATTATATTACTACCTGAAATACCCAGCGTTGCCCAGGAGGAAAATAAAGTTGTTGTTGTTTTTTTTTTTTTTTGAGAAAAACAACTTCAAAAATAAAAATAAATTAACAAGCAATAAACCTGGGTTCGCTTCCCGGGTCATCCCTGCGTGAAGTTTGCATGTTCTCCCCGTGTCTGCGTGTGATTTCTGTTCTGCGGTGGGCTAGCGCCCTGGTTTGTTTCCTGCCTTGTGTCCTGTGTTGGCTGGAATTGGCAGACCCCCATGACCCTGTAGTTCGGATAATGGATGGATAAAGACTCACTAATGTGCTTGTCTTGCGGTGTTGTATGTATGTAATCATCCAGTTGACGGTCGGAACCAGCCAACTGTATTTAATTTGAAAAGCAACAGGGGCGCGATGGTGGCTCAAACATAAAGAATGCTGGCAGTCACCTCCAGTTCTCCCTTGTGTTTTTTTTAATTGTTTGAGAAAAACATAATTAAAAAGACACAGCGTTAAAAATAAAAATAAATTAAGAAACAAGACCTTGTTTTGCGGTCTTGTATGTATGTTATCATTGGTTGACGCTCGGAACTGGCTCACTCTATTTAATTTGAAAAGCAGCAGGGGTGTGGTGCTGCTCAAAAATAAAGAATGCAGACGGTCGCCTGGTATATACTAACTGCGTAAGCCCGTGCTGTTAAAAGCATGGAATCCTTAGAAATTATTTAAATCGTCAGAACTACGCTGGACATCTCTCTGCTAGAAGGATTCCTGTTGCCGAAGTGCTCTCATCGTTTGTGCATTAGCAGCTAAGCGGCTGTCTTTCTTAGGAGGTTTCCTTTTGCCGGTGTACTGGCCTCTCTTGCGTATCCTCGGAAGCTGGAGCCCTCACCCCGACTCTACGTCTCACTTCCGGCCCGGCCGGGCACACACACGCACTTCCACGTGTAGAGCGCTATTTAATTTAAAAAGCAACAGGGCCGCAGTGGAGCTCAAACATAAACAATGCTGGCAGTCTACTCCAGTTCGCCCTCTGGTGGTCGTTCCAAGTGTCAACTCGATGATAATATGCATACAAGACCGCAAGATCGCCCCCCACCCTACCCAGAAGGGATGGGTTACGGTTGATTTCACCCGACATTATTTTTAGTCGACCAATGAGGAACATGTGTACCACGTTTCATGAAAATCGCTCCAGCTGTTCGGACGTGATGCTGGAACATACATACATACATACATACACATACATTGACTTTTATATATATAGATGTGTGGTTTGGTCCTGCAGTTGGCAGTGCCTCTGCTTCAGGGATCCTGAGTTCAGATCCCATGGCCAGTCATAGTTTGTGTGAAGTTTGCAAGTTGTCTCCATGTGTGTGTTAAGCTAATTAGCAGTTTATAATCAGCAGCATGCTGGTGTATAGATGAGCTGACTTGGTAATGGACTGGTGTCCCAGTCTGGTTCAGTTCTTTCCATGCATACAATGCCACTGGAATGGGATCCTATTCTGAACTGGATCCAGTGGGTCTGATGATGTTATAATACTGTATAAGGTTATTAAACCCACTTAATGTGTTTCCCACTCAAGGGCCACAACCTATCTTGACAGTATCAGACACAACACAAGAACCAGGGGTTGCAGCCTATTGCAGGACCAACTTGCACACACACACAGAGACACATGCACATGCACACATAAATTCAGTTTAAGGTCTTTAATTTAGCAAGTGCACGTCTTTACTTTAAGGACAAAAAAACACTCAGGCATGGGGAGGACTCAAGACAGACAATGGAGACTAATGTGAATGCTAGAGTTGTTTGAGGAACCCCCTGCTGCCCCCCACATCATTTTGCTACCATTTTACTATATTATAGAGTTTACCCTGGCTGTCTTACCAGCATCATAGGCCCCAGGTAAAAGTAGTGCGCTGGGGCCCCTGTTTTCATAGCAAAACTGATGTGTATATATATATATATATATATATATATATATATATATATATATATATATATATATATATATATATAGGCATCAGAAACATGGTGGGACTGTGTGCTCCTGGGGTCCCGTCCCTGGCCAGTGCCCTTTGTGCCTATACGTTAAGACGGACCTGCGCCTGAAACAGCTAAGGATGAGGGTCCAGTCCATCCCAGAGTCCACTCACTTATTAAAGTAAACCTGTGCATACGCTGGTTTTCCTCCAGTTTTTCTTTTTAATCCACAAGACATACACATTAGTGTGATAAGTGGTCTGTGGCGCTGTGCTGAATTTTAAATACATAATCGCGCCCCATAAGAATGTATAATCGGGCGCGAGGGCGCTTTGCTCCTTGGACAGCTGAGGGTGCTTGCCTGATCCAGAAGACACGTACCAAGGGGCGCGTCAGGCAGGTGCCTCATTAATATATCGGAGTGCGCGGCACATTCGCACCTGTGCCCCATTAGGAGCTTTTCGATATAGGGAGCCTGCACGGGACAGAAGTAAGACAACAGTTGTAAGAACAGCATCGGTACTAGAGGTAGTGCGGTGGATATCCCCGCAAAGGATTGCCGCTATATGATTTATTGTTGCAGAGCGGGTGCGATCGTGGGCGATGGTACACTGGAGCTAGTGGGAAGGAAGAGTGAGAGGGCAACTGACCTGGCTGCTTGAGGCAGCCAAGAAAGGGGGACGGGTTTAAGAGGGTCGCGGCTGCTAGTGTCTCTGCCAGCGCAGCGAACGATGGGTGTGCTGGGGAGGTGAAGTGGGCGTTGCGCTGGGCTTGTCTGACCTGACGACTAATGGTTTTTATTCTCCTTTTAAGTCTTGCTTTTAAACTTTAAAAAGATTTTCACTGTTTTGTGGATTATTTTTTTTTTTAATAGCACTTGGCACCTTTAGGTACCCACTTCTTGCTATGTGTGTCTTCATCCGCTGACTCATCCTCGGGTACATTATCGGCGGTAGCGTGCGGCAGACCGCACCGTCACAGTTAAGTTTAATCAGCTTTTCTAAACTGGCCGAGTGAGAGGGTGTGTAAGTGAACCCTTCAACACATACGCGTACCAAATGTTTTTTGCGATTCTATATTGAAACAAGTTTCAAAAGATGGCTGGATGAGTATATGTTTGTATTCTCCAGTCCTATCTTTACCAGCTTATTGATGCTCAGTGAGTCACATTTATAATAATTCTGTTAATTTCAGTTGCTCCTGCCACATCCCCTCAATTAAGGTACTTAATTCACTTAACAAGACAGTATCTACTCTATGCATATAAAATCCTAAGCCTAAAAGTGCAACAATTTTCTACAATGATTTTGTGACATTTTTATGTCACTTTTTTGTCACGCTTATTTTAAAACCTACATATATGTTTGGTATCATTCTTTTCAGAATGTATCAAACTTTAATGTGATGTTGTTAGATTTTCAGATTCTTATTTCATACTAAAAAATATCAAGAACTCCTATCCCGCGAGACGTGACTTTGTGCCAAAAGATTTAACTACACTTGGGGCTGGAAATATAAGACAAAGAGTAGGACAGCTGCTGTACAGGCTTTTAAATGTTTGAAGCGCAGCTCGAGATACAGATCACGGGGCACGGCAGCAGCTTCAAGACAGCAATTGATCGAGCAAAGAGGAGGTAAAAAAAACTCTTTCCCATTGTATCACCGTTTAAGAGGGGGTTTCGGAGGAGCTATTTCCTCTAGGGGTCGCTAGCTCCCAACTTGGAATAAGTTCTTTTGTAATTGTGGCATTTTAAGTAACCCAAAACTGTATAGATATAATGTAAAAAGACGATATCCCTCCCATAGTGATATGGTGGTAAGAAATCACATAAGAGAAAATAACTTGGCTTTCTTTAATGATGATTTACGTGGCATAATAAATGAAAGAAGCCAAATGGCAAGTCAATTGCCAAGGTAGGATCTCGATGTATACAGTCTGCCATTTTTCGCCGCTGCGATGGACGGGTTTTCAGGACAGATGACGTTATCACCCATCCATCTGTTGGCTTCTAGGTGTTTGGCTGCTGTCAAAGTCTCTTATACCATTTTCTCCACGTGCAGGCCCTTACTTGGGTTCCAAACAAGGCAAGGAGAGGATTCACTTTCAGCTCTAACATACAGAAATAGTACAATGCCCATTTTCGTAGTTGTACCTTCTCTCTTCAAATGCTTGCCTAGCAGTTCTAAATGCTGAGAGCCCCTGTGTGCTAACTTTGGCTTGGCCTGTACATGTGAGTGGATTTATAAAATTTTTGTACAGAGCACAATGAACATTAAACTTATATTCTGATTACAGGAGCAACCACGTCTCCTTGCGGTGCGTTCAGCCCCCCTCTTCATGATGCGAAGTGGCTGGCGCGCAGCGCAGGCCGAGGAGGTTGGCAAGCGAAGCAAACAAGGGGGAACCAGTTTAAAATATATGATATAAAATAGTAATTTTCTAAAAGCATTTTGAGATGATGCAAGTGCTGAAATGTGGATGAGAGACAATAAACAAGATTGGACAGACAAATGCATGAGAATGCATAAGAAAATTAGAAATCTTGTTACAAAAAAGGCCATTCACCTCAACAAGCTCGTCCATCCTATTCACCTACACTCTTGAAATTAAAGAGGCCAGAGAGGTCCTTCAGAGCGATGTCATAGGGGAACCATTTTAGATCCAAAACAGGCTTCACCAAGTGAATAAGCACAAAGAGATGGTAACAGATTTGTGGAATACCAATGGCTCCTTATTTTAAAAGAACTCTTGCTGCATACGTCCAGTAACACTCGCTAAAGCCAGGTTCTCTTAATCTGTTAGTGTCCTGCAGTCGACTATACATACAAGATTTTTTTTCTACATAGTAGGAAGTTTTTCAAAGCACAAAGAAAAAATTTAATACGCAAAGAATCCTGACCAGAATGAAGTGGTGCTTTGTCAAGCAATGGAGGTACGAGGAACCACACGACCCAGTAAAGAACAACACCATCATTGACTTATGTAACACATATTCATACAAATCTTGTAGCTCAAAGTGCTAAACAAGATGCAATAAAGAACGTTAATATCAAACATAAACAAGTATGCAGTATGTAAGGAGAAAAGGTAAGGTCAAATGGCCAGGAGGACCAAAATCTCCAGTTAGGCTGGAGAAAAAGTATAAAAGCTGCATGGGTTCCAAGGCCAAAAGACCACCCAGCCCCTGGTGGGCATTCTACTTAACATAGGTGGTTTAAATCAGTCCTCATAGTTTGAAGGCATCACACAGAAGAAATTGATAATGATGGTCAAGTGTACATCTGGGACACCTGCCATTCAATCCATAAACACTGGGGGCAGCGTGGTACCTTGATCAGGTGGTGTTGGTGCAGATCGCCACCACAGAAGAACCGGAAAAGACAGCAGAGAATAATACAGATTAGTAGGGAGCTGCAGAACTCAGAGGAAAATGATCATTCAATGTCCATATGGACTAACGGGGATACAACTGAAATGTAGCTACAATAAAGCCATTTTCAAGCATTGAGTTTTTAGCAGTTTTTTTAAATTGTCCTACAGTATCATCCATCCATCCATCCATTTTCTAACCCGCTGAATCCGAATACAGGGTCACGGGGGTCTGCTAGAGCCAATCCCAGCCAACACAGGGCAGGAACCAATCCACCGCAGGACACACACAAACACACCAAGCACACACTAGGGCCAATTTAGAATCGCCAATCCACCTAACCTGCATGTCTTTGGATTGTGGGAGGAAACCGGAGCGCCCGGAGGAAACCCACGCAGACACGGGGAGAACATGCAAACTCCACGCAGGGAGGACCCGGGAAGCGAACCAGAGTCTCCTAACTGCGAGGCAGCAGTGCTACCACTGCGCCACCGTGCCGCCCCCTACAGTATCAGCCTCGCAAATTTCTATTGGTAAAGTATTTCAAATTTTAGGTGCATAATAGTAAAAAGTCGCCTCACCACTTCTTTTCAGGTTGGCCCTTGGAATTATAAGCAGACCTTCATTTGAAGATCTTAGGTCACAACTTGGAGTGTAAGGGGACAGATGTTCCAAAATATAGGATAGGGCCACAGAACCATAGAGTGCTTTTAAAGGACCCGGATTTTGTAAGAATAGATTGTCCAAACAACATCAAGATCTGAAGGTCCATAAAGTCCTTCTGTCTGCCACTCCAACTTGGTAATTTACTCCACGTATCCAGGGTTCTTTGCATGAAGAAAAAATCTCGAACAATTGTAAGAAATCTGCCAGGTTTTATCAATGTCCCTGTGTTCTTGTTGCAGCCAGGATCCACTGTGCTAATTCCCTTCATAACCTGAAATACTTAAATCACGTCACATGTACTGCTTCTCCATTTGTTCCTCCAGTCTGTCCTTACAGCTCATACTTCTCAGTCCTGAAATGAGTCTCGTCGCACTTCTCTGGACTTTCTCTACCACTGTTATGTCGTTTTTGTAATATGGAGTCCAAGAACTCCAGATGAAGTCTCCCTTTACATAATTTAGGTATAACTTCCTTTGACTTGTACTCCAAACATCTAAGGGCATCATATAACTTAACATCCTGTTCGCTTTCTCAATCACGTCTGTACACTGCCTGGAAGTTGACAGTGATGAGTCCGCTATGACTCCTGGGCCCTTCTCATTACGGGGCACATTCAACTTTCAGACCTCACATTGTATATCTCGTCACTGTAAGTAGTTTGCGCTGTTCAAACATTCATGTTACCTACTGTAGGTATTGGCTTCAAAGGCTTTGTTGTGAAAAACTGAGATCTGGAATATTGTTTATTATTACTCATTTTTTATTTTATTATTTGGAAATAGCAGAATTTGCACATTATTTTATATTTTTGTCTGTCTTATTACATTTTTAAAAAATAAATAGTTTATTACGATCAAACAGTTACTCTTACTTGAATACAATTTTTGGCTACTCTACCCACCTCTAAATAATAGAAATCTGATCAATTTTTCTTCATGTTTTTATTTGGAACAGAATGTGCAGTATTTGCATGTAAGTAAATAAAAGCTATTACAGCATAAGGATTTTGAGCTGCATTCCCTGCTCTTATTCTGAGCACAGCTGTCCATTACATTCCATCTGCCACAAGTCTCTATGCCACCAGGTGCTTTTGTAACATTTCAGCTGATTCCACATCATCTGCCTTTCATCCTAGTTTGGTGCCATCTGCAAACTTAACCAGCTTATTGATTATATTCTTGTCCAGATCATTTATATATTTCATTACAGGAAAAGTAAAGCAGAGCGCTTAGGGGAGCACCTCCAGAGTGAGCCCATTGCAGTCACCTTACACCCCTACATGCCAGTGCATTGCCCACCTTTAACTTGCCATGTGACTCTGTGGATCTCAATTAACATGCCTGGGCTCCAAATGAATAAAATATACACAAGTAAAACATCACTCGTTCAACTGTAGAAAAGACCATTGTATTCATTTTAAAAACGTCCTCTGTAAATCTGTAATAACGAAATACATCTGAAAACACCACTAAAAGGGCCGCTCTTGGTTGTTTAAACTAAAAGCTCATCCACAACTTCGTTTGTCCGCACTTAAGGCGCATCATCTCCTAGATTTTGTGTGGAGCTTCAGTAAAGCATACAGTCTGGCGTGAGGCTGAAATTAGGTTACACTTTTAGGTAAATTTGTAAAAATCGGGGTCTTTTATTTTTACAATGGCGACCTAAAGGAGCAAGTGGATTAACGGAATACAGTAACTGCACTAAATTCAGTGTCCACAAGATGTCAGCAGAGCCGCACTTTATTTCCACAGTAACGTGCCCGCCGCACAGCGTCCAGCTACGCAGCTCAGTCCACAGGGGGCCACAGTGGGTGCGGATTTTGAATCCAAGCAAGACCTGCTTTTACTTGAAACTTCTGTCCTTATTAGGCACAACCCTTATCTGCTGCATTTATTCTATAGAATGACACCATAAAATTAACTTTTCCAAGAATTAAGCAAATATGAGTTCATCTTCCAGGTTCTCAATATTTTACTGTTATTAATTTTGCAATGCCGTTATTTTAACAGTTACATGCTAATGATTTCTCCACAGGTGAATATGTTACTTTCGCATTTAGTGTACACTGTATGTCCTCTCTTTTTCAGATCTCATTATTTTTGGATAACATTTACAGTTCAAATTCTGTAAAAAGTGAGTTAAAAAGGATATTTAAAACCGGACACTTGTTAATTGACATTTAAAACAAAAATGCGACTTTTAGTTTAAATTGTCACTGTGACCATTTAATTTCACAAGAGGTCTAATTAAAATCAGTTTTATTATTATTATTATTAGTAGTAGTAGTAGTAGTAGTAGTTTCAGTTAAAGCCGATGTCGCATTACGTTACTTTTATAGCGGACAATTTCAGGTAAAATTAATTAAATAAATAAATACATAGGCAACTAAACGTGTATTTATTTCGTGTATTTAGCCCCGAAACGAAAGCTGTCACGTTCATTCCTCACATTTGAGGGGGTGGTCTCTTGCGAAGACTGTTTTTTTGGCGAATCGCCTTTGGCCAGCAAGTGGCACTTTAAAAGCAGACACTTTGGTTGCAGACCCCTACTGTTAAATTCGAGGTTTCTTGAAGTAAAACAGACGCTCCACGCAGCAACTCTGGGCATGCGCAGGAGCCACAGACTTCTCGGGTCAAGTAAAGAACGCGCGTCCACTGGGCGGATGAATAACTACACGCATAAAGAAATAACAGAAAATATGGGAATATTTTATTTTTTATCGTCACATTTCATGCTGCTATTGTTTATTTATTATCAACTATCCCAGTACTTTTTTTTATTTCCGTATATATTTATTTATCTTTCTCCAAATAACATTTCACTAATTGGTACTTGTGTGCTTATTAATAAATGGTAGTTTAAATAGCCAGAACATTAAAAAAGAAAAAATATGTATATTAAAAAGCAAAAAATGAATTCCTGCCCACGTAACACACATACATTCTTGCTTCATTTTGTTAATCCTTTAATGCATTGAGTTTTTAATTACTGGATTGATATAAATAAACAAATAAAGTGAGAACTAGCAACTTAATTAAAACTGGAGTCCAATATAAGGGAGAGTGTAACTGGGATGAAAACCTGCAGCCAGAGCCATCCCACCCCTGGGACCCTCCAGACTGATCCTGAAAGCCCCTTGGCACATATAGGTTTGCCGGCTGGCAGTTGCTGGTGGCCACACTGGTTTGAGGGTCTCCCTTTTAGCCACTTTCCTAATTATCAGCTGACCCCTGCTACAGCTTTGTTCCCTTTCCTTTAATCGATTTTCTTTTTAAGATTACAGACCATAAATTGCTTCTTTTTTTTTTTTCCTTAACCAGCTGCCAGCTAACAATAAGTAAAAAGCTGCTCAGGTCAAAAAGCCTTTGGATGATATTCTCAGAAAAAGAAAATAAACCAAATTAAAAATGTGTGACGTGTCAGAGTGAGTGGTCTGCCAAGCCACGTAATGAAATAAAGTGAGGCAGCAATAACAGCAAGAACCGGCTTCTGTTTAGAAATTTGGTTGTAGCAAAAAACCTGAAGCTTCTGTGGTGGACCAAGAGCTGAGTCTGAGCCCCCTGCATTTTTACTGTGATGCTAAGGACTGGTCAGAGGTAAAACCTGTCACATTTCTCACCTTGTATTGGAATTTCTGGGAGTTAAAAAGCAAAGTAAACATGGGCTAGAAATGAAAAATAAAAAAGCATAGGTATACATGATTTATTCATTCATCCATTTTCAGACCCACATAATCTAATGCAGGGTCGTGGGAACAGATACTGTTTGCATATTGTATATATAAATTAACTGAATTGAAATGGATTTCCTTCTTGCTGAAATACCTGGCAGTGATACATTTCATCTTATGGTTTACTCAAAGTGCAGAATTATCATAAAAGATATCCCATTGCACAATCCTTACCAAAAATAACAAAAATTGCATCTAGTGTAATGTGATTTTAAATGGTACATTGGGGAATAACAGCTCATATTGCATTGCGATTTACACAACATACAGTTGTCTGATTTTGGTGTTTTACTTGCTCTTGATCCCTACATATTTTCAGTGATGTGCATTATATTTTAATTACGGTTTGGGAATTATGTGGTAACAATCTGACGACTTTACAGGGAGGATGAAAGAATATAAGATGAGGAAAACGCTTCATGTTCAACAACAAAAAAAAAAAAAAAATCAAGGATTGACTTGTAGGCTAAAACGAGTAAAAGTCAGAAAGCAGTTGAGCTGAAATACAAGTGTTTGGGCCAAAAATAATAAAAAACAGACGTCTTTGTTTTGTTTGCCTGCATCCCACACTGGAGTTTAATCAAGTCCTCCCACACAGAGTAATATATATACAGTATATATATATATATATATATATATATATATATATATATATATATATATATGATAGATAGATAGATAGGAAAGGCATTATATGCAAATAAATCAGATAGATAGATAGATAGGAAAGGCACTATATACAAATAAATCAGATAGATAGATAGATAGATAGATAGTGAGGGGCCCTGCCCAGCCTGGACGATAGCTGGATGGGAGGACTGGGGGAGAGAGTCTGTTCATGGTATTATCTTCCTTGGGACAATAAAGGGCAAACCCCTTGGGTTGCTGGGGCACCACAAATTCCCGCAGGGCCCACATGGTTTTTGGAGTTCACTGCAGCTCTGTTGGGTTCTGTGGGTGCCGCCAGAGGGAGCTGTGAAGGCTGCAGGGCCCTATTATGTCAGACTTTGACCACCTGGGAGTACTTCTGGAACATGCTTTTGGGCCACCTAGAGTGCTCCCGGGAGTGGCTTAAAAGGAGTTGGGAGGAAGAGGACGATGCTTGCTGGGGGAGGAGTGGAGGAAAATGAGAGAGAAAGAAGAAGAAGGAAAAGAAAAGAAAAGTAAGTATTGTGTTTATCTGTACTTTATTGTACTGTGCTGCTGTGGGGAATGATAGGGAAACGTCTCCCACTGAAATAAATGTGTGTTGTGCTGGAACTTGTGCCTGGTGTCTGCCTGTGTTGGGTTTGGGTGGCGGGTGCACCTCCTGCAGGCATCTATCTATCTATCTATCTATCTATCTATCTATCTATCTATCTATCTATCTATCTATTATGCAGAGCCTTATCTATCTATCTATCTATCTATCTATCTATCTATCTATCTATCTATCTATCTATCTATCTATCTATCTATCTATCTATCTAGATGGATGATTTCGATCTAATGTATCTAATTCAGAAAGATTGTAGTGATTGTATTTTTTATAGCTGTGTTTTCTTTTTTTGTAACCCTTTTTTTATTATTGAAATCAGAAGCAAATCCACTATAAAGTGCATTAGGGGAGCATATGATGGTATCCAGTTTTGCCACCATCATTCTTTCCACACCAACTTCCAGGGTTTACCCAGTAATGGAGCAGCTTTTCTGGTAAGTTTGTTCAAGCATTGGGCTTCTTTTGAGCTCAGTTTTCTTCCTCAGGAGACCACAATGTAGATAAACACACAGGCTACTGTGAACTGGTAGAACATTTCGAGCGGTTTGCACATCAAAAGACCCAATTCTCTTTGGGAAGTCCAGTTTGCTCTGACCCTTCTTGTAGAGCGCCACCGTGTTGTCAGACCCATCTAGTTTGCTGTTTATATGGACCTCCAGGCACTTACAGCTCTACACCCCTTCTATGTCCTCCCCCGAAAGGTGACTGGTCTCCAGCTCTTTTGTCTTTCTGATGTTGAGTTGTAGGTTTTTCTTCCTGAACCACAAGACAAAGTTTCCACAAGTCTCCTTTACTCCAGCTCATCTCCAAAATTAATGGAGACTATGATGGAGGAGTCATCTAAGAATTTAGATGTAGATGGCAAGCGCTGGTACTGTGCTGAAAGTCTGTCATGTTGAGGGTAAACCAGAAGTGAGACAGGACAGTTCTCTGAGATGCTCTAGTATTACACATCACCGTTTTCCGACATTCAGTCCCTGATCCTGATAAACTGTTGGCTGTTGCTCAGATTATCCATAATCCAGAAGATTGTGGAGGAATCAAGATGCATAGCCTTGAGATTTTTCCCCAGCCGATGAGGCAGAATGGTGTTAAAGGCAATGGAAAAATCCAAGTGGGAGTAGACTCTGTGGAGCATGCAGATCAGAGCAGCCTCCATACCTATGTGTGCCTCATAGGCAAACTGCAGAGGATCAAGATGTAAGTCACTTTGGATAAACATGTCTGCCAAGTAAATATATGTAAATGTAAACTGAAAATGTTATTTTATGTCTCACATCATCCATTGAATAATCTTTCTTTATTACATTTTTGTTAGATTTTCTGTCACAAGCCACTCTTTCCTGTCTGGTGAATCCATAATTATGTGGTAAATTAAGACCAACTTTTGTACATCCTATTATAGATGCTATTGGAAGGCCAAAACTATTCAGAATTACAGGTTTATCAGTCAAACAAGCATGGAGGGTAAGAGAAGGGAAGACAAGCAAAAAGAAGGAATAATCAAGTATTCCAACTATTCCTAACTTAAACATCCTGCCCTCAGTGACCAAGGTGGGTTGGCTCTCCCATTTGCCTGTCATCCCAGTAATCCCTCCCTTTCATCTCCCATCTCTCTCTCCCTCTCTTAAACACCATCCTCCTCTTCCTTGCTGCCTGTGAACTTTCACCCGTCCCACCTAATTTCTCTAGACTGAATATTCGACTGGCAGGGAACGACCTTTAAACCACATCATGGACTTGCTTTCAGGCCAAGTGCCAGAACCCTTTCCAGCATCAGGAGTGGATCTACAAATTCAGAATGCCCAGCGATATTCACATAAAGCGAGCGTTCGCACCAATCCACCAGAGATTTCTTACATTTACACAGTGCCCGTAACATACAGGGTTAACAACTTACAACACCGAGTGTAAATCGTACTTTCAAGGTCCTGGATTTCAAAAGCTGTCTGCAATCCTGGAATCATTGCTTAATTCAATGGGCTTTGCTGAAAAGTGTTCTTTGAGGTACAGTATGTAGTCACGTCCATGTAACTCTTTTCTATTCTATTCTTTTAAGTAGGCCTTACATGTATGTTTAGTACTGGAATGTTTATCATGTGATTATCTTTTTTCTTCTTATTATTTATGATTAGTTTTTCAATGCCAAGTATTATATTCTTGTTAAGTGCTTATTGGGAAACATACATTGACACATACTGTATTTATTCTTTCAAATATTCATGTGTCCATCCATTTTTAAAGCTCAATGGCAAAGAGAGGGTAAACCTGGGGGCCACTGGGCAGGACCCGGCCCTTGATGGAGTGGTGGTCTTTCCCATGCTCGCTCATTCAGGCTCAGACCTTTAAAATGTTGGCCAAAAACTGAAATAGCTGGAGAAAACCTCACAGAGACAGTGACTGGGCCAGCTCTTACTGTACACGGTCTTCTAAATCCAAGAGGCAGCAATGACAGCCACTACTCCGCCATCGCAAACATAATGCTCTTTCTCCTACCTTTCATCTCTCCCCAGTGACCCCTGATTGAGATAACATGTCCCGGGATGAACCGCTGCTGTAATCTGTTTTATCCTTTAGTAAAAAGCATTGCATTGCAACAGATGGGAAAGCTAGTAAGTAAAACCGCAGTCGAAAATCTGCTTGGAATAAATAAAAAGAAATGTCCGAAGTCAGAAAAATCAAAGCATGTCAGTTCCTTAAGGAGAAGATGATCATTTTTTTGTGCAATTTTGAAAGTAACGCTAATAGAAAAGCTTAAAAAGCATTAATTTATTCTTAATTGGCCATTCTCTATACTAAACATTTTAAAAAGACATTTAACAATGGCATATCATACTGAAAAAGAAACATTTGGGGTTTGAAGTGATTAAGATCCCAAAGGGTATAACACAAGCAGCAACCAATTGAAAAGTGAACTTTTTTTTCCGTGGTTTTCTTATCTAAATCCTGTTTTTAGCACTTCTATTTGCTAGGGGTCTGATTTTGTGCATTTCACTGTAATTTTAACCTTTACCCTTCCATTTGTATTTTCTTTGCTGCCACTGGGATTCTTGATTTCCTACCTGAATTTCAGGAATATACCAGTGATACTAATCTTTATACAAGAATTACTCCCTGTGGCTTGTATAGAACTGTCACTGTGCCCCGCTTACCAGACACAACTGGTCTACACACAGTTCTGGGTCCAAATCAAGAGGTTTTATTGCATAGAGTACCATTAACAGGTTTCTTCTGCTCAGAAGAGCTCAGTACAGCACAGCACAATCTTTCCTTCCTCCCAGGCGAGTGTTGTCCTTCTACCTCTCCCAACTCCAACTTTTTAGGCAAAGTGGTAGGCTCTGCTTGAAACCTGACCCCCTGGATTACTTCCAGTGCTCAAACCATTATCTTCTGGAAGCAATTCTGGGTTAGATGGAATCCCCCAGAAACAAGGCATTCATCTTCTAATAGCTCCCCCTGGAAGACACCACGGTACACAACATGGCAGCCTTATGGGACCACAACTCCGATGCTGTCCATCGATATAGGGGCTTGACACAAGGAATCCTGCCACCCAGTGTATAAGGCGACAACAAACGCATGGGAAGCAGTCTCTCAGTGGGCCAAATTTCTCCTAGCCTCCCAACTGGGAAGGGGACTTGTAACCATCCCAGTTTGGAAGCACCTCCATCAAGGCCATCTCTTCATTACACCGGTCTTCCAGTGAGGTAAGCGCCTCTCATCCATTGCTGCTGGGTTGCCAATTCCAGTGCACCAACTGCACCCCATGCCCAACTTCTGGGAATGTCAATCCTTTCCCTCCTGACCATCCATTATACTGGCACCTCATCCAGGAAAGGGAAATGGTGGTCCATCCTTGCTGGAACGTTGGGCCATCCATTGCAACCCACATTCATGAATTTCACACCAGCGCCTGCTAACATCTTATAGCTAAGTACTTAACCAAACTAAACTGCAATCAAGAAGCTTGGATTTTATAGTCCTGCTGGAAAATGTGACCTTTCCATTTTGAATACAGCCTGAATTTTTCAGTTTTGCCCATGTATTGTACTGACTGAAAAAGCCCTTGTTTTAAATAGAGATGGAATCAAAGATGAATTGTAAAAAAATATCTAGCCGAGGTCAAGATCTTTAAGACAGGATATAGTAACAGCCTAGGACATGAGACAAAAATTGCAAGTACATAATCCTAGTGAGAAAGTCAAGAACCAAAAAAAGGCAACAGAGCCAAAGCCAAAATTTAAATGTACATGTAGATGTAAATCTGTGTTGAGGAGCAGAAAAAAAAGTTCAAAACTGGAGATTCTTTGATATACTCTAACAAAATCAGCAGGAATTAGATTGTATCCACAAACATGGCCGATGAACGCTGCATGCCGACAGTTTAAGAATTGTTGTGATTTCACTTAGCATGACCTCTGTGAGACGTCACCCAGGAACCAGTGAATGCATCACTAATTACGGGTGCTCAGCATAAGACCAAAACAAGATGGTGCCAAGGAAGAACAAATAGTGGAACCTTGGGTCACGAACGTCTCGGACCACAGACAAATCGGGTTATGACCAAAAAGTTCACCAAACTTTTGCATCTGTTCACAAGCACGCACTCGGGTGACGAACAAGCCAGTTTCCCTTCCAGTTCAAACGCGCCGATGATTTCCGCACGTGTTCAGTCTCTCCCTGTGCATTCCCTGTGCAGAGAGAGAGAGAGAGAGAGAGAGAGAGAGAGAGAGAGAGAGTGAGAGAGAGAGAGAGAGAGAGAGAGAGCATGAGAAGACAGTTAAAGAAGGCAGTAAGGCCAAGAAGGCAGTTAAAGAATGCACTGGGCATGTTTTTAAAGAGATGCTTCGAGCATTGTTTTAATCTCGTTGTATTTAATGAAGACATTTTTCTATTAGATTTTACCCTGCATTTCACTTCTCTTTTTATGGGATCATTTATTTATTGAAGGATTCTGAAGGCACTGCACTTTAATTTGGAGTTGCTTTTTGATTGTTGTTTTGTTGATTTTAATAAAAGCACTTGGCACTTTTTGCACCATCCAATTGCTCCATTGTAGTGCCACACTGTTGTGCTCATCGGTAACATTACTGGCAGTGACGGGTTTAAGGGCTACCGGAAGCGAGATGGGAGCATGCAGCGAACCCGTATCGTCACAGACTTCACCTCAAAACTGTAAGCTCCTCTCCACCCAGCTCCTCCTCACTTCCTTCATGCCAGAACTCGACTCATGCAAGGTTAGTTTTCTTGGTTGTTTATGGTTAGTTTTTGTATAAATTACAGATTTTTCGAATGTTCATTTTTTTCCCTGTGCTTAAAACTCATTAAAAAAAGTGTTTACAGAGAGCGGTTCGTAAGGCTGCAGCGTGAACTCTTGCAGTGTTAGTTTTCTCTGTTGTTCAAGTTTTTCTCAGTGTTATTCAATGTTTATACATTTAGTTTACTATTACACTGTGCATTCTATGGTATAATTAACTATTTTTGTGATTAAAAATTCTTAAAAGATATATATTTACATACAGCTCGTACTGCCCAGAACGGATTCATTGTATTTACATACAATCCTATGGTGGAAATTACTTTGGGTCACGACCAAATCGGATTGCGTCCAGAGTTTGGAACGAAGTACGGTCAAGGTTCCACTGTATCTTGTGTTCAACACCATTATAAATACATAAGATTTAAAAATCATAAAAAATTCCCTGATCTATCAAACCCATGAAGTAAAGTTTCAATTATTTTTAAAGGCCAAGGAGAAACTGTAAAAAAGTGAAAACTCTACCCCAGATCATAACACATATCAACACCTTTACCTGAACCCATTTCTAGAGATCACCTGCCAAAACAACACAGTGGATTGTAAGGTGCATTTTACAGTACAAACAACCTAGCAGTACTTTAACCCCTGTGCTGACTGCACTGCATTGGTTTCCCCTCCACTTTAGACAAATTCGCCTATAAAGTTCTGAGCTTGAGAATGCCTCTTGCACCTTTTTGTGTTCCTTAGTTAATTTGCAACTGTTAAACAACTAAGAATTCCTGACACCGGTCTTATTGAAATCATGAAGCACTTGTTCTACAGCTCTTAACCTGTGTATGTAAAGCTTGCTGGCCGAGGCTGAGCCCCAACAATAAAGGTCCAGGAAATCAATAGATGGCTGGGTTGATCAATGAATTCAAATATATTTCATTGTGGTAACCAGCTCTGAAAACTAGACCACTCTTCTCTATATTTAGTTTAATGCTTTACACTTTATCTGGATGCTTTGACAATTGGAAACTCAGCCCAGAACAGCTCAAAAATTCTCTTTTGATTTACATTGGAATTTCATCTCAGTCTTATACATAACTTGGCTTCTTAGATTGTTTTGTAAAATGACTTTTATTTAACCTTCACTTTAAAATCTTCCTAAATGACTGATTTTTTTTTCTTTGCACTGGATGATGTAATTACAGCTGAGCTTATCATGCTGGCCCTGAGGTCAAGGCCAGAGCTAATTCTGGACATGGCGAAGTGCGCACCCTCATTCTTTCAGGTTTACAATTGTCAAACACCGACATCTTTGTGGTGTCTAAGGAAAATTTCCAGGGAAATCCCAGATGGATAGAAGAAAAAAAAAAAAAGTTAACAGCAGACAGACACTGAGTGGGATGGGGATTGAACTTACCTCCTTAGAACTGTGATGCCATAAAATGAATAACTGACCTCACACTGTTGCTAAATTATACATACTAGATATTCACATTCATAATGTTAGGCTTCATTGTATATTAGTTCCACTTGTGTTCTCCTGGTCAGTAAGACAGGGAATTGCAAACTTATTTTTGTAAATAGCAAGTGTTTGACAGCAACCAACCACCACAAAGAACTATCACCCTAACCCCTTATCTGGACCTGTTTAGAGCTGTCATTCAATCACAGAACTAGGCCCCAATGGAAAACACGAGAAGTTCATTTTCACCCATGTGTCAACACTACAAGGAGTTAGGGGTATTAAAATCCAAGAGATTTGCAAAAAGAATCAGAAATATATAGATATTTGCACAAAATGCTTTAAATGTTTTGCAGAAATGTGAAAAACCAAGTAGATATTGTCACACACCACTCCTTTCCTGGCTCTTCTCAGCTATGTAATGCTGTTTCAGGTTGAGACGAGGTGCTGGCGTTAACCTTTTCCTCTCTTGTTCCCACCACAGCATGGAATGAACACCTGATGAGGGAAATTCACCCCCCCCCCACCTTCGAGTCCCCATGCCATAAACCCCACAGCTGACAGAACAAGACACTTGGTCTTATACTGAATCAGAGAATGGATGGAGTTATCTAAGAATGCTATCTAGCCTGACGGCAATATTTTGTAAAGACTTTCTGTTTGTGCACAGAGCAGCACTAATTTTTGTTTCTTATATGTAAGACTTTTGTTTATTTTGTAAGCAACGTTTTCAAGAAGAACTTTTGTGAGAATTAAACAGGATGGGTGGTTTGACACCCATATGGTTCCAGCGGCCACTTGTAGATCTTTCACTCGACCACAATATCCACATTGAATATGGAGTGCACATGAAAATCACATAAACAGGGCCCAAAGTCTAATATGTGAATACCGACTCACCTTTTCATCCTTCTCATAAACTTGAAATATACAAAACGCATCAATACATTTGGCACACACCTCAGAAATGTGACTGAAACCAAACTGACCAGCTGTAAGCCAGCTTGCCCTCTGGTCCTGATCAGCTATTGGAATTTCTTATGCCAAATCCACTCCGGTCTGTTTTTGTATAAACCCGAGTGCCTGCGAAAAACTAAGAAGTGAGTAATCCATTAAAATAAAGAGGATGCCACCGTCTACAAAGAATGCATAAAAACCATAATCTGTCTAATGACCGAATTAAGCATCAGGGAGGCTTTCTGCTGTCAAGTTGTTCAGTAGGTGATTTCCAAAGGAGAGTCGTCTTCACAAAAACCCAGTGGTAATTTATTGTAAATCCTGTAAATGGAACGGTATCAGAGTGGGAATACTTGACATTGATTTTAGTCGTTCTGATAATGTATTTCTTTTAAAATAAATAAAAAACTATTACAAATGACAAGAATTTAGAGTAAAAATTCTTCTGTCTTTCAGCAATAAAAATATCATAACAGGATATGATCAGTAACACACCAATTATAGTCTAATATACACACGACATGGTTCTTTCAATGAAATAGATCACAGCTATTAAGCACTGTAAGCATTTCTAGAGATTTATGTTCATTATAGTATTATCTAAATGATGCACGTCTGGGGAAGGTGAATTTATACTTTCCACTGAAGTGGTTGCTGAAGTAGCCTGTTTGCTCTGAGTGTTGGAAAGAGGAGCCTAAAAACCTCTGTGACATGGCTGGGTGACCCCATCAATATGAAACAATATCTATACTAATAAAAGGCAAAGCCCTCACTGACTGACTGACTCACTGACTCATCACCAATTCTCCAACTTCCCGTGTAGGTAGAAGGCTGAAATTTGGCAGGCTCATTCCTTACAGCTTACTTACAAATGTTAGGCAGGTTTCATTTCGAAATTCTACACGTAACGGTCATAACTGGAACCTACTTACGTACATATATATGGCCATAGCCTGCAGCTTGGTCGCCGTGAGATGCGAAGTTGCGTCCCCCATCATCACGCCTCCCACGTAATTGAGTGCCTGCCCATATAAAGCCATCCATCAGCAGCAATCCAATAGACACGCTGCCGCTAAATATTCGCGGGTGAAGGACTGTGCTTATGCAAATGAAGATGAGATGGTCAAGTATAGACTAGTGTTTGGCACAAACTCAGCAAAAGTGTGAGAGAAACGTTTAAGTGCCGGGTCTTAGCTAACTTAAATAAAGCCGTGGACATTGCAAGATCGCACAAGAGAGTACAAGCACAGCTGAGAACCTTCGATGCATGTACTCCGAGTGGCTCACGTGAACTGACTGTAAACGCAGTACGCAGAGAACAAGCAAGAGCTCCAAAGAGCACTGAACAAAAAACGCATTACACAATTGAGAAGGCAGAAAAAGAATATGAAGCGAGTGACGCATACAAGCATATTCTTAAGTGCAGCTACTGCGGAAACAAAGCACGGTGTAAACTTTAAGTTTAAATTAAGTTCATAGACAGGCTGCCGCCGGTGTTTGTCATGCCTACGACGAATACAATATTCGCGAGATACAAGTTTAATGAGAAGACGCAGGGTATAAATGATACTTTTGATCACTTTGTAACAGAGTTAAAATTGCTGTAATGGAGTTAAAATTGCTGGTGAAGGACTGTGCTTATGCAAACGAAGATGAGATGGTCAGGGATAGAATAGTGTTTGACACAAACTCAGCAAAAGTGCGAGAGAAACTATGAAGTGCTGGGTCTGAGCTAACATTAAATAAAGCCGTGGACATCACAAGATCGCACGAGATAGCACAAAAACAGCTGAGAACCTTCGATGCATGTACTCCAAGCGGCTCATGTGAACTGACTTTGCAGGACTGGGAAAGGTAAATCTGTGCATACAAGCTGCTTATTGATGCAGTAGGAAAGGAACAACCCTCTGACGCTGAACAAGCCTTTGTAGACATATCAATAGGAAAGCAAGGTGTAAAGCTTAAGTTTAAATTAAGTTCATAGACACGCTGCCGCTAAATATTTGCAGGCAAATCCACAACTTAATACCGGGAATGCCAGTTAAACATCTTAGATTCACGAGGACCGATTTGGGTAGTGATCACTTCGATGAATGAAACCTGTTATCTTTACAACGGTTGACAACGAAGATGAGATGGTCAGGGATATACTAGACAAACACGGAATGCAACTTGAACACAACACATCCTCCAAATACGAACCTGATTGAAAGAAATAATGATAATCAAATCCTTGATGACAGCAACACTCATAACAGTCACAAAACAATTACATTGACAATCAGGTTAGGTTATTTTTAAAATGTTTCCTTTTCTTTTTCATAACTTCTTAGACACACTACTTCTCCGCTGCGAAGCACGGGTATTTTGCTAGTATACAAATATAGCACATCCATCCATCCATTTGCCATAAGACACTATATAAATCTTCTTCTTCTTCTTCTTCCGGATGTTCCCATTAGGGGTCCCCACAGCGAATCATCTTCTTCCATATCTTCCTGTCCTCTACATCTTGTTCTGTTACACCCTCACCTGCATGTCCTCTTTCACCACATCCATAAACCTTCCCTTAGGCCTTCCTCCTTTTCTCTTGCCAAGCAGCTGTATATTTAACATCCTTCTCCCAATATACTCAGCATCTCTCCTCTGCACATGTCCAAACCAACGCAATCTCGCCTCTCTGACTTTGTCTCCCAACCGTCCAACCTGAGCTGACCCTCTAATGTCCTCATTACTAATCCTATTCATCCTCATCACACCCAATGCAAATCTTAGCATCTTTAACTCTGCCACCTCCAGTTCTGCCTCCTGCTTTCTGGTCAGTGACACCGTCTCCAACCCATATAACATGGCTGGTCTCACTACCGTCCTGTAGACCTTCCCTTTCACTCATGCTGATACCCGTCTGTCACGCACTACATAAATAAACAACAACAACAACAACATTTATTTATATAGCACATTTTCATACAAAGAGTAGCTCAAAGAGCTTTACATAATAAAGAATAGAAAAATAAAAGACACAATAAGAAAACAAAATAAGTCAACATTAATTAACATAGAATAAGAGTAAGGTCCAATGGCCAGGGGACAGAAAAAACAAAAAAAACTCCAGATGGCTGGAGAAAAAAATAAAATCTGTAGGGATTCCAGACCATGAGACCGCCCAATCCCCTCTGGGCATTCTACCTAAAATATACTATTATTATTAGTAGTAGTAGTAGTAGTATTAATAATAATAATAGCTTCAAAGCCTGCTTATGTAGAATAGAATATCAGGGTAGCCGGAGCCCATCTGTATATTAGAAGTACACCTCATCCATGCTCTATTACTCATTTGAATCCAGTGCTGCCAGGAAAGGTTCCAGATCTTTACAACTCTAAATTGGATCAAACAAGTAGAGAAATGGATGTTTGGATGGATGAATGGATAGATATTTAAAATAAAAGGTTTTTAAAGTCTATAGACTTTTTTTTACTATCTTATAAAAGCTATTACTATTAATATAACTGCATATTAAAACATGAAGGTATTAACACAGCAGAACTTCAGCCTGCAAAAAACAGATGAGGTCCAAAGTCCTTACAGTCTAAGGGGTCACAGTGTGTCTGCCTTCTACTAATATTCCCCCCACGGCCCCTTTGGGTGATTCTGTAATGCACTACTCTGCTACCTGCTGTCAATGACTTTGGTGAATTATGACACAATTCTCATAATCTCTCTGTTGATGACACATTCATTTGAAAGGTCTCACTCTAAGGTCAGAAAGGATAACATTATCAAAAAATTCTGTGGTAACCGTACAATTCTTAAAAAAGAAAGAGCAGTGAGAAATTCGTGTGAAAGGTCTGAAGTGCATCTTTGCTTGGTTGACTCCTTCCTAAAGTGAAGGGTCTTCAGCCTTGACTTAAATGTTTGTAGCCAACAAGAGGTGTCTGCCATATTCATTGGTAAATCATTCCAGAGTTTTGGGTGCTGAAGACTCGACTTCCTATTGTAGTTTTAGTTACACTTAAGATTCTAGGTAGGCCAGTGCATTGCTTTCTATAGCATTAATATACCGTGTAATATAAAAAAAATGATAAGTCATTATATATGCCAAAAGAGAATATGAAAATTAGCTCTAAACCTAGTTGGAGGGTAATGTACAGAGGGTTCAAACTATCATTGTTTATGACTTAAACATTAGTTGATCTCCTTGCTTTTGAATTACTGTCATTGTAGCCCAGTGTGCCAGTTAAGCATTATATTAGTCCATTCTGCTGGAAAACCCTACATTTCTACATATTTTGCATTTTAAGAAACCATCTTAATTTTGCAATGCTTCTAAAATGGAGAAAGCGGGCTTCAGATAACAGAGGAAGTGTATCACAGATAACTCATGCATTTTGGGTGAGATCATCAACAGCATTAAAGTTCATTGAATGAGGTGTAGGCGGTGTTGACTCATCATATGCAGAATTACAACCCATTAAATTAATGTTTTTTTCTAAATTGAAAAATGTTGAAACCCAACAGATTGATTTATAAATCAAATGAATGTTAGATTACTGTGCACTGTGTGTGTATTTATAAGCACTAAAGAAGCTCTTAGTTGTATACTTGCAAAGGTCAAAACCGGATTTACTTCTGAAAAACAAAACATCAAAACCAAAAGGGCAATACAACCTTCTTCTTCTTCTTTTCCCACTTCTATGGGGGGAGGGGGGATTGGGGGGTCGATGAGCTTGGCCAGCTTTCTCCATACAGCTCAGTCCTGCACCTCCTCACCAGTTAAGTCCTCTTCCTTCAGATCTACTTCTACTTTATCCATCCACCTCCACTTTGCCCTCACTTTCTCCTCCTCTGAACTTCCATGCCCACTATCCTCATCACATGTCCATACCACTTCAACTTACTTTTCAACCCACTTTTCTTGTACCTCTGATTGTCAGTCAGTCAGTCATTGTCCAACCCGCTATATCCTAACCACAGGGTCACGGGGGTTTGCTGGAGCCAATCCCAGCCAACACAGGGCGCAAGGCAGAAAACAAACCCTGGGCAGGGCACACACACACCAAGCACACACTAGGGACAATTTAGAATGGCCAATGCACCTAACCTGCATGTCTTTGGACTGTGGGAGGAAACCGGAGCACACGGAGGAAACCCACGCAGACAACATGCAAACTCCACGCAGGGAGGACCCGGGAAGCGAACCCAGGCCTCCTTACTGTGAGGCTGCAGCGCTACCACTGCGCCACCCACCTCTGATTGTTTAATTACTTATTCTGTCCTTCACACATCCATCTCCACATTCTCATTTTTGCCATATCTAACTTCTTCTCCTGCATTTCCTTTACTGCCCAAGTCTCAGCTCCATACATCAGTGCTGGTCTTACCACTGTCTTAAAAACCTGACCTTTAACCTTTACCTTAATTCTTTGATCACGCAATACTCTTGATACTATCTTCCAGTTGTTCCATTCATACTGCACTCTGTGGAATAGCGTTGTATTTAATTCTCCATTTTGGGCTACCACTAATCCTTGATATTTAAATTTATACGTTCTTTTTGATAGCTCTCCCTACAGGCTAACTTCTGAATCCTGATCATCATTAAACCTTCTAACTTCAGTCCTTTATCTTCCAAAGCCCTTCTCCATTCTTCCAATTTCAACTCCACTTTGTCTTCTCTGGTGCTGCACAACACAATGTCATCAGCTAAAAGCATACATCTGGGGGATTGGTCTTTTATTCCACGAGTCAGCACATCCATAACCAGACCAAAGAGAGGACGACTTAAAGAAGATCCTTGGTGCAGACCTACTTGAACTGGGGTCTTGTCTGTTAATCCAACACAACTTTTTTCCCCCTCTTCTACCCGGTGGTGTGCTGGGGAGGCAGCACAAAGAAGAAGGACGCCTCACGCCTGAAAAAAACTGGTGAGGAAGGCAGGCTCTGTTGTAGGCATGGAGCTGGACAGTTTGACATTCGTGGCGGAGTGACGTGCGCTGAGCAGGCTCCTGTCAATCATGGAGAATCCACTGCATCCACTGAACAGGATCATCTCCAGAGCAGAGAAGCAGTTTCAGGGACAGACTGCTGTCACCGTCCTGCTCCACTGACAGACTGAGGAGATCGTTCCTCCCTCACACTATGGGACTCTTCAATTCCACCTGGGGGGGTAAACGTTAACATTATACAAAGTTACTGTCTGTTATACTTGCATTTTTATCACTCTTTAATTTAATATTGTTTTTTATCAGTATATTGCTGTTGGAGTATGTGAATTTGCCCTTGGGATTTATAAAGTATCTATCTATCTATCTATCTATCTATCTATCTATCTATCTATCTATCTATCTATCTATCTATCTATCTATCTATCTATCTATCTATCTTTAACCCGAGTCCTTACCCCATCATACATATTCTGGTCATTCCTTACTTCTCTGATACTCCCTTCTCTTTCATGGACCTCCAGAACTCTTGACATGGCACCCAATCCTAAATCAATCATCTTTGGAAAATCTCTAAGTCAAAGTATATTTCCTGATTAAAACAGTTATCTAGACTTAATTAAAGTGCTAGGATTTTTTTCCCCTTGTGGCACATTTAGCCCCTTTTTTGAAACACAATAGAAATGAATTTAACATGTGAGACTTTTTTGAGAGTTTTAAATAAAAATGCCCAACATGATTAAGCACTAGTGTCAGAATTAACTTGGGGGAAAAAAGCAAAGTCCAAAAGCCATGCAGAAAACTCCAAATGTGTAAACCATCAATGAAGTGTTTGCAATGGCCGTGAGACACAACGTTAAGGCAAACCTTACGGAGCGCCCCTTTCTCAAGTCTTACTTACCCCATCTCATGGCTAAGGCACAATTAATGTTTGTAGTTGCTGCACATGGGCAGAGTTTAAGGGCTTCTATTAAAATGAATCTCAAATAAAGGGCATTTTCTCATCCAATTTTTTAAAGTCACAGTTAATGTAAATATGTTAATAATCAACTAATTAGGTACACGGTGACACAGTAGCACTGCTTCTGCTTCTTTTTAGGTAGTCCAGGGTTGTGCACCGGGTTTTTCCCCCGGGTTTGCACGTTGGTCCGAACGGACTTGCTTCGGTTTCCAATCACAGTACAAAGACATGCAGGTTCGGTGAACTGGCAATGCTAAATCATCTCCTGATACGTGTGTGTGTGTGTTCATCTTGTAATGAATGGGCTGGCACCAAGTTCTGGGGTTGTTTCTGTTGCTTGATGGGATGAGCTCCTGGATAAGCAGGTTTCGAGGATGGATGGATCAGCGAATACTGCCCAAAGAAACTCTCTCTAGCATGTTGCACATCCTTAAAACAGGCAAAGAAGCATCTTGTATAATTTCAATTACAGAGTAGTTTCAACTTGTAGATTATATTTGCAATATTTTTCTCGTTTGCTTGCCTCATAGCCACTCCTGTTAAGAAAGCAGTCAGTACAAGTGAATGAAATGGTAGTGTGCACGTGCAAACAGCTGCGCGGCAGTCTGAGCAAACCTTTATCACGTGTCACACATACCCTTTTGACAAATATATAAAAAAAATATCTCTTTGATGAAGCAAATGAATAACAGGAAATGCTCCAACTTTCAAATCAGTTAACTAAAGGCGTCTTCACACTCCTAGTCTATTTGCTTTCTTCTGAATCATGGGATTTACATTCTTTCAGTTTCCACTGAGTTTGGTTGTGTTTCACACTGCTAACTTTCAAGCCAACAAAACATATGTTGTGGGTGCTTCATGGACTTCTCTCACTGGGTAGAAACATCCCAAGAAAAATATCTTAGTGAGTTAACAATTTTTTCCCACAATTATTTGGTTTATTTATGAAACACAGCTCTATGAGCAAAATACCTATGATCAAATAACTGGAAAAAAGTATGTGGTACTACACATGGCGTGAAAAGGACATGTTTCAAATAAGTGAGTGGGTGTACAGAAGGTGGCAGGCTCTGCTGTGGGCAAACACTGAGGTACTTCAGTTTTATGACAGTAGACGTTGTCAGGGTTGGAAGCCAATCAACATACTAAGACTGAGAGCCACCTGGTTGTCTAAGCAAGCTTAACTATCCAGGTTGTATGAATATTGTTTTGCCAACACTCATATTTATATTATGCTTATATCTGGTTGATACTATCTATAATATATGTCATGTCATATCCTGTCCTAACCAGCCTCATCCAAACCAGGGTTGTGGGGTACTGGAGGATATTCCAGCTAGCATGGGGCGCAAAGCAGAAACAAACCCTGGACAGCGCAAACACACACACACACACAAACCCAGACACACACGTACACGCACACTAGGACCAGATCAGTGTCGCCAAATCACCTAACCTGCCTGTCTTTGGACATCAGAAGGAAATTCAGGCAGACATGGGAAGGACAGGCAGATTCCACACAGGGAGGACTCAGGATGCAAGCTGTTTATCAGTGCAAAGCAAAAAAAGAAAACCACATTTCAATCAGCTGGTCACATAAAACAGTAAATGCAGTAGAAACAAAGGCTGTGCAAAGTGTTGAAAGATCTCATCATCACATCGTCATTTCAAAATATCACCAATATACGATAGCATTTCCTCTTCTCTTGAGATGGAGAGATGCTTGGGGATTATTAACAATTAGTTTCACTGTCATAACCCATATAACTATTTGTTAATAATATTCATTTTGGAATGTTTGATTAACATTTAATAGATATGTCAAAGTTAATGTGGCTCTATTTCTGCATCACACCCAAATAGCGATTGCATTGAGAAGACGCCCCAACTACACACATCAGTTTTATGGTGTAAGGTTAAAGCGTTTGATCATCTGTCTCACAGAGCACTGCTATTTGTTTCATTCATTTCATTATATGTATTTTTATAGACCCAATCACAAGTGAATTTGCACTTATTTTTCTTTTTCATCTGATGTATAGCAGTGAATGCAAGCAGTTCTTCTAGTTGGTATAATCTAAATGTAATCCCGCAAGCAGATACATAGACGGACGTACTACATACAGTATACAACTTGGATGGTCTTTGTTCTCTTTCCCGGTGGCACATCTCTTAGTCACAGATCCTCTCCTGATTCAGACTCAAAGAACAACTAATGTCATACTCAAATTGTAAAGTAGAAACCTCCCTAGGTGACTGGCTGGTTTATGTCTTCTGTCTAACAGGCAGCAATATGCCCACCCTGTGAGTGCTGTGTCATCCCTCCATGTCATCCATATTTTAATAAAGCTTTAAAAAATTCAGAAAATAATGAATACACATAAACACCATTCTTTTGTCAAATACATAAACATTCAATTGTTAAACCTTAACTAAATCAAACAAGAATAGTAAAACAAAGTTCCATTGTTAAACCTTAGCCAAATTAATCAATTCCACTAACGTCAGGTTAGTGCTTCAATCCATTGAGCATTTCAGTCTATTTGACTAAGGCTACATGTCTACATATCTGTGTCTTTATTTACAAATGACATTTATGAAAGTAGATATGTACATACTAAAATGAACAAAAATGGTGTCTTTTTTCCTACACTATCAGTGGAAATAAAGAGAATGTGTCCTTCTTTGAAGGGATGGTTACGCCAATCAGGGCCAGATTAAGGTGGGTGCTATTGATGCTGCAGCATTAGGCCCAGTTTTTCTTTGCTATATTAACCTCAAAATAATTCTTAGAATGAAATTTGGAGTCCGACTTTTGGACGCCTAGACACGGCGTTACTTAGTTATTATACAGTTACTATTGTTCTTTGCGCTGTGACATGACTATAACATCATTATGCTTATTGTTAACCGAAGATTTCAAGTTAATGCTATCAATTTTACGTTAAAACAGTTTACTTAGTACTTAGTGTTTTTTTGCAATTTCTTGGGGATTCTTGCCACTTTATTATTGTTCGGTAAGTGCCATGTAGTAGATTTTTCACCTTGAAAGTTAGTTGTACAATAACAATCAATGGCTATTTAAATGGTTATCTGTAAAGGTAAAACTAAAAGCCTGCCCGTGGGCCCGGCATGGATGTTTAGAATTTTTAAAATCCTCGACAGGATTCTGGTCTATTATGAAATTTAAGTTATGGACAAATTTGACCCAATGTCTCTGCAAATTCATTTTTTTCTTACTCTGTTTCTTTTTTTTTTTTTTTTAATTTTTATTAATTTTATTACAATCCATACAAAGCAATCAAGATTTTACAAAAAGAAAAATTGAGTTAAGAACAGATCGATCCCCACCCCTGAGAGAGAGAGCAAGCCAAATAACGTTAAATTTAAGGCTTGTAAACATACCTAATTTAAAAAAAAAAAAAATTCTCTGTGCTTTATGAACTTATTTTAAAATATTACTGATTAGATCCTGCCATGTTTTGAAAAAGGTCTGTACAGATCCTCTAACTGAGTATTTGATTTTTTCCAATTTTAAATAATATAACACATCAGTTTCCCACTGACTTAAAAGAGGAGAGTTTGGATTCTTCCAGTTTATCAGAATAAGTCTGTGTGCCAAAAGTGTAGTGAATGCAATCACAATTTGTTGTCCTTCTCCACTTTAAGCCCCTCTGGAAGAACCCCAAACACAGCTGTTAATGGGTTAGGAGGGATTGTGAGTCCAAGACTGTCTGAGAGGTAATTACAAATTTTTGTCCAGAATAATGTTAATTTGGTGCAGGCCCAGAACATGTGACCCAGTGAGGCTGGGGCTTGGTAGCAGCGTTCGCAGGTTGGATCATGTCCTGGAAACATTTTGGAGAGTTTTAGTCGAGACAGATGTGCTCGATATATAATTTTGAGTTGTATAATTGTATGCTTTGCGCATATGGAGCTTTTTCTTACTCTGTTTCGTAAGAGAATTGTGAAATTTTGTGCATTTCATTGTTAGGTTTTCTGCATTAAGTGAACTTTTCAGACAATTGCTATTGAATGTTGAGGTTACATAGTTTGATGTTAATCTCAAGTTGTTAAGATACTACTTTGTTAATATTAATCATGTTCAATAAAGGCTGGCTGGATGTGTCGCAAGCAGTTAAGGCTCCTTGGTCGGTCCGATTGCGCATGTATGGTGAGTGTTGAATGCGCATGCACCAATGCCAAGAAAAAACAGGCCTTTTTTGCGCTGCAGCATCAGGCCCAGTTTCGTCTTAATCCGGCCCTGACACCAATGGCCACTGAATTTATTGCAAAACTTTAGTGACTGGTAAAGGACTTGCCTTTTTTTGCATGTATGCAGCATTCAAAATTTACAAAGAACAAGTGCAGTGAAAAGTAATTCTTCTGTGTCTGCTATGTTAGAAAAGGATTTTCTTCCATGAAGAGTGACCAATCAGGGAATGAGACATTTCAATGAGCATGATCCAATCGGAGAGGACAATGTAATAATTAATCAATCAGAGCACAATTAGTGTCTTTATTTTCTAAACTCTTCCTTTTCACACATCCACACTGCATTGCTGAGCAGGTACTTTTAGACGTATAATATACTGGTCTGGTGTGCATATTGAAAAGTCCTCAATGATAAAAAATGGTAGGGTAGTTTGGCCGAAAGGCGATAACAGAGACTAATGTCTGTATTTTCAAACAAGAACATAGGTGTGTGGATGAAGCCTAAGTCCATGTAATTCCTGCTATCGGTATGCCTCCAATCAGTTTCAAGTTTAGAAGCAAACTCTGAGACAAAAAATATGCTGCAGTCAACTAGAAAATGAATAAACCTAGAAAATGTGTTTTTGGAGATAAGAGAGAATCACAGGCAAAAGAATCAAAAGTAGTTTCTGAAGCCAAACAAACAAGAAATAAGCCATAATCCAAATCAACACAGCCACGCAACAAAGTTTGTATTGTAAGTTATCCCTTGAGACACATAAAGTTCTATCTATCTATCTATCTATCTATCTATCTATCTATCTATCTATCTATCTATCTATCTATCTATCTATCTATCTATCTATCTATCTATCTATCTATCTATCTATTATATAGTCCCTTTTACATCTATCTATCTATCTATCTATCTATCTATCTATCTATCTATCTATCTATCTATCTATCTATCTATTATATAGTGCCTTTTACATTTATCTATCTATCTATCTATCTATCTATCTATCTATCTATCTATCTCTCTATGCTGTTTCGCTGTCGGTCTGTGGTTTGATTGCGTAGGTCTTTCGTGGGCGTGTCTGTGGGTTGCTGGCGGGAGGTGGAGGAGGTGGTGGCGTGCCGGGTGGGCTCGTGAGTATTTCTTATTCTTTTTTTTTCCTAATCTTTATATTTTTTGTTTTTTGTTTTTCTCTAATGTGTAGGGGTTATTTTGCTGTCTACATATTGTTTTTCTTATTGACTCCAGTATTGTATTTGCGTCGTGGCCGCAATGGCCGCGCCGAGACAAACACCGCCTGGCTTGATGCCGCGCAATTTTGAAAACTTAACACGCCGGCATGGCGTGAAGTTGTTGGTTGATCCGATGGTCTCTGTTGAGGCGTGTGTAGTGGAAGTCGGCAAGTTAATCGGCTGTAAAAATGTACGTTCAGCGTCTCGGATGAATAAAAGTGTTGTCCTGTTTCTAAATGATGAGAGTTTGGTGCATACTCTTGTTCAGAATGGTGTGATTATTAACGGTACCTTAATTTCAGTTTTACCTCTTTCTACTCCTGCACGGTGAGTGATTATTTCAAATGTTCTTCCGTTTCTAAAGAATGATATTCTCATCAAAGAACTTGAAAGATATGGGCAGATCATATCAAAAGTTTCAATGATTCCCTTGGGCTGTCGATCACCCGACTTAAAACATGTCGTTTCTTTCAGGAGACAAGTTCACATGATTTTAAACGATTTACAAGGTGAACTTGATGTGGCTCTCAAATTCAGAGTAGATGGATTTGATTATGTGGTTTTTATATCATCCGAGTCCATGAAATGTTTTAAGTGCGGTCAAGTGGGGCACAAGGCTAGCCAGTGTAAGCGCTCTGAGGAAACTACAGACTCCGCAGTACCTGGTGTTTCTAAAAGTAGCCGCGAGGACTACTCGATATTATTTGACGATGAAGGCAGTGAGTCTTCCGTCAAGTTTTCTGATGTGGAGGAGGACTTAATGGAGGGCCCTGGTCAGAGTGTGCAGGATCAGGGCAGTTCTTTACCTGCTATGATGGCGCAACTGGCACCTGAACGTGCAGCTGAGCCGGCGGATGCGGCTGAGTCGCGCCCGCAACTAAAGTCGTGCAGAGTGGTGAGAGCGCCCCAGAGAAGGACGCTGCGGCTGAGGCCGGATCACTGCCTACGGACGGTGTTACTGTTCATTCTGCACATACGAGTGATGGTGCTGAGCAGCCTGTGAGTGTGGCTTCCGTTCATGATGATGGGGCTCTGCCCAGCGCCGAGCTCATTGAAACAGAAGCTGTACAACAGATACGAGAGGTTGAGGAGAATGTTAGGGCTGAGGGTGCGATCAATAAGATGAGCACCTCAGCAGACAACAGCGAGCAATGTTCAAGAAATGGAGGATGACACAGAGTGGGTAAAGCCTGTGACAAGAAAAAGGAAAGACGGGTCCGCATGTAGCAGTGTTGCACTTAAACACAATAAAGTTGAGAGCTCAGTCTCCGCAGCTGACGACTCAGAGAATGTTCAAGATGAGCCTGAGGTGCCTGCAGACGTCGGTATTGTGAGTCAGGATGAAGGCGGTGGCTCGGGGACATCAGTGAGGTCCAATCTGTCACCTCAGCTGAGCTTCCGTGGTGGCTACAGTAACGACAACATAATCCGTTTTGTAAAATTTATTGAGGGCAAGAGGGGTGTGAATGTGAGTCACCATTTCCCGATCTCCAACTGTTTTTGAGCTCAGCTAAGGGGGTCCTACGCCAGGCTACAGCTTTAGGCCTTAAGAGAACTGAAGCTGTGCGGCTGAAAAATGTGATGAGCAGGGTGAAAAGATCCTTAAATCCCAAGCCAGTATGATGTACTGCTGGACACGTCCTTCCATGTCTTTTTTAAGTTGTTTTGGTGACTGCTTTTCTTTTTGCTTTTCATGCCTTTGTGTAATTTTGGCACAATTAACATCAATGGAAGTCGACATGACAACAAGCGGGTCGCGGTGTTTGATTATCTACTTAATAAGGAGCTTAGTGTTATTTTTTTACAAGAAACTCACACAGACCCTGCTAACCAGGCAGACTGGCACAGAGGCTGGCAGGGACAGATGTTTTTGAGCCACGGGTCGAGTGTTAGTGCCGGGGTCGCCATTCTGTTTTCTACTTCTTTCTCACCCGACTCGACTAGCGTGACAGAGGTAGTTAAAGGCAGACTGCTGAAAGTGGAAGCCTGCTTAGGGGGCACAACGTGGGTCTTCATAAATGTTTATGCACCCAATGAAGGAAGGGAGCGTTTGCTGTTTTCTCTTTGCTCCATGACTTACTTGTGCAGTGCAAAGATGAAGATCTTGTTTTTGTGGGGGGATTTTAACTGCACAGATGACGCCTCCTTAGATAGAAATGGCCTGGAGCCTCACCCCAGCTCCGCGGCTCACTTAAAGTCAGTCCTCAGCAAGGCCGACCTTTTTGATGTCTGGAGGGCATTACACCCAGGAATTCGCCAGTACACGTGGGTGAAGGGTTCGGGGGGCTCGATCTCCATGGCGAGACTAGATAGAGTGTATTGCTTGAATCACCACAGCAATCTTATAGTGAACTGCTCCATTCATCCTTCTGGCTTCTCTGATCACAGTCTTGTCCTTCTCAAAGTTTCACTTCCATTTCGATCTTCCTTTCCGTCATACTGGCACTTCAACAACAGCCTACTGAAAGATCTCCGTTTCATTGAAGTTTTTGAATTCTTCTGGAAGAGGTGGAGGTTGACGACAAGTTCCTTTTCATCTCTGCGGCAGTGGTGGGACTGTTCAAAAACTCAGATCAAAGTGCTGTGTCAGCAATACACGCAGAATGCAACTCAGAATATGAGGAAGGCAATGGCAGAGTTGGAGGAGGACATCTTAGAGCTTTCTTCGTCTTTAGACAGCTCTTTTAACGATGGCGTCTTTGAAAATCTAAAAACAAAAAAACAAGATCTCATGGACTTATTGGACAGACGGGTGCATGGTGCTCTTGTGCGCTCAAGAATTCAGGAGTTGGTGAAATGGATTCTCCTTCTCAATTTTTTTTTGGACTTGAAAAGAAAAGATCACAGAGTAAAGTGATTCACGCTCTGAAAAATGAGGATGGGCATCATCGAGGAGCCTGAGGCCATCAGAGCTATTGCTCATGATTTTTATAAAAGCTGTTCTGTGCGAAACAACAGAAGATTCTTCTGAGACCAGGAGCCTCCTAGACAACCTGCCACAAATCCCCAAAACGGAAAAAGAGCTTCTGGATACAACCCTCAGCTTACAGGACTTGACTACGGCCCTCAGCGAACTAAATACAGGAAAGTCACCTGGCATAGACGGCCTGACGGTCGAGTTTTTTAAGACATTCTGGAATTTATTAGGTGCGGATTTATTGGCAGTCTTCGAGAGAGCATAATGAACAATGAACTGCCATTATCCTGTCGGCGGGCTGTTATTGCTCTGCTCCCAAAAAAAGGAGATTTGTCCGACCTCAAGAACTGGCGTCCTGTTAGCCTTTTATGTACGGATTATAAGATTCTGTCCAGGGCTCTGGCTACTCGCCTCGTAGAGTAATGGGGTGTGTCATCAGGTCAGATCAGACCTACTGTGTGCCAGACCGCTCCATCTTTGACAATATATTTCTGGTGCGAGACCTGATTACGACTTCAAAGCTTCTCGGTTTAAAGGCAGGAATGATCTCATTGGATCAAGAAAAAGCTTTTGACAGAGTGGATCACCAATATCTGTTCAGAGTCCTACAAGCTTTTGGGTTTGGGTCCTCCTTCTCCAAATACATTGGAATGCTTTACTCAAATATATATGGCGTTCTGAAGATTAACGGTGCCACAACAGCCCCTTTCTCTGTCACCAGGGGTATTCGCCAGGGCTGCCCACTCTCAGGGATGCTCTACTCTCTGTCAATTGAGCCCCTCCTAGAGCAGCTCAGGCGTCGTCTTTCTGGTCTCAGCATCCCAGTTTGCCCCACTGCTTGTTTTAAGGTCGTTGCCTACGCAGATGATATTACTGTCTTTGTGTCTTCTACATCTGAGGTAAACACTTTAGTCAACTGCTTAGACGTTTTTCAAAAACTGACGTCAGCGAAAGTCAATTGGCTCAAGAGCAATGCTTTCTTGCTGGGTGACTGGGGACTCGCGTCTCCTCCAGCTCTTCCTGAGACCCTCCAATGGAATAGAAACGTGTTTAAGTACCTGGGGGTGTATTTAGGCACAGATGGCACTGCTGTAGAAAATTGGGTGGGGTGGACAGATCTGATCCAAGCAAGGCTGAACCGTTGGAAGTGGCTTCTGAGGGACATTTCATGTAGAGGCAGGGTGTTAATCCTGAATAACTTGATTGCCTCCATGTTTTGGCACAAGCTCAGGTGTGCTGATCCACCAATAGCTCTGATCAAATCCATACAGACGATCATCCTTGACTTTTTTTGGGACAGTCTACACTGGGTCCAGAGAGGTGTGCTGCACCTACCAGTGGCAGAAGGAGGGCAGGGACTGATTGACGTCAGAAGTAAAATCGAGGCCTTCAGGCTCCAGACGCTGCAGAGGCTGTTCTATGGTCCAGACGGCCTGCCTTGGAGAGACCTGGCGTTTGTAATTTTACACAAAGTGAGCGAGTTAAAATTTGACAAACAGCTACTCCTCTTAGACGTCTCCAAACTAACTTTATCAGTTTTGCCAAAATTCTATCAGTCAATGTTGCTTACTTGGCATAGTAAACTTATGAGATCTCGTTTTGTTTTGGCAATCTTCATTGTTTTTTAGAGGAACCTCTGATTAGGAATAATGTGTTGAACTCTCCTCTGCTTTTCTCTTGTCACTTCACCTCAATCCTTATTAAAAGTGGAATCACGAAGATTGGCCATCTTTTAAATAACCACACTAGCACATGGCACACGCAGCACACCTCACATCGGTCCTGGGCGTGAGGTCTGAACGTCTTGTACACCACTTTCTGTGCCAGTTTAAGGAGGCCTTGGTGAACTTAGGCGCAGGGTCACTGTGCCAGAGCGTCTCTCCGGACAATCCGATCTTCAACTCAGATATCACAGAACTCGTCATCCAAGTCAAACCCAACGTCACAGACTGCACTGACCGCCAGGCTCCATTCTGAAAGTTGGCAACTTAATAGACAAGCAGTTTGACACGATGGGAAAAAATGAGCTCTACCAGGTGTGTGTTAAGGTGACTTTTTATAAATTTCTTAGAGACTTGCCAGACACACGCTGGAGACAAGAACTGCATGTTGGAGTGAATGAAACTCCAGCGTGGAGAACTTTTATAAACAACCACTGCAAAAAAGAATTGGCGACCTGCAATGGAGGATTCTTCATGGGGCTCTCGCCACCAACTCCTTTTTATCGGTTATTTCACCAGGAACATCAGATTGTTGTCCGTTTGTCAACAGCGAGACTGTTTTCATCTTTTTGTTAACTGCAAACGGCTCGAACCATTTTTTATATTTCTCAAGATACTTTTGGATAGAATAGGACTGTCATTGTCAACTGTTGGATTTATTTTTGGTATTAAGTATACTCAGAGACAGAGAAACAAGTGTGTGCTGGGAAATTATCTACTGGGCCAAGCAAAACTGTCAATCCTCAAAACCAGGAGGAACAGAGAAAAAAACTCAAAGACCACCGATGTGCTCCTGATGTTTAAAGTGCTGGTGAAGTGCGGTTGAAGCTGGAGTTCACTTACCATCAACTCATTGGAGACATGCAGACCTTCTGTGATTTATGGGGGCTTGGGGGGGCTTTGTGTTCTGTTGAGAAGGGCAAGCTGGTGACTGGGTGGTGACTTCTTTAAATGTCCTTCAAAATATTTAAATACTGGATGATTGAAAGCTCAGAATAGGAGACTCCTGGGGAATACAATGCTGTGTGTATAATGGAGAGCGATGTACGGAGTAGGAGACGAGTACAGGGGAGTGATGGTGGAGTAGAATGATTATGAATTGTGTGTTTATTATGGACAATTATTTATTATTTGTGGATCAGGGGGCATGTATAAGGGAATAGTGGGTTAATGAACAAATTATGAATTACTTATTTAATATGGAAATTCTGTACTTTATGTGTGGAGTAAGAAGTGTGCACGGGGCAATAGTAGTGGAGTAATGCAACATATTTATTAACTGCATACTACTGCTGTGTTCAATTTTTTTTTTTTTTGTTGTTGTTGCACGAAGTAAAGTTTAATTTTTAATATTAAAATAATCTATTAATATGCAGAGTGGGAAGAGTGTAAAGGGGGAGTAATGGTGGTTTTTGTGTTATAATGAATTACCATCTGATTTTCTTATTAATGTGTGGATTAGGAGGAGTGTAAAGGGGAGTAGTGGTGGTCTTTGTATTATAATGAATTGTCAACTTTTTGCTTATATTATTTATGTGCGGAGTAGGAGGAGTATAAAGGGGGAGTAGTGGTGGTTGTGTGATACAGACTTTTTTGTTAATATCCTGAATATTGGGATTGTTTGTCTTATGACTGTATTTTTTGTTATTGTTCATAATAAAGGTCATTTTAAAAATAAATATCTATCTATCTATCTATCTATCTATCTATCTATCTATCTATCTATCTATCTATCTATCTATCTATTATATAGTGCCTTTTACATTTATCTATCTATCTATCTATCTATCTATCTATCTATCTATCTATCTATCTATCTATCTATCTATCTATTATATAGTGCCTTTTACATCTATCTATCTATCTATCTATCTATCTATCTATCTATCTATCTATCTATCTATCTATCTATCTATCTATCTATCTATCTATCTATCTATCTATCTATCTATCTATCTATCTATCCATCCATCCCAAAGCTAAGATAGTGAGCATGTCATGTTACAGCCTTAAATAGCTGATCAGTGATGACTTCACTCATTGTGCTAAAGACAGTCAAATACGAGGAACCAGCCCACCAACAATATGCTGCCGCCATACAGAAACAGTAATACAAATTGTAAGAAAGATTCTCAAAATGGTGGCGTAATGAAGTCACCATCATAATGTGAAAAATTTATTATTAATACAAAACCATAGTAATTTTAACAAATAATCTGTGAAAACATTGCACAAGGAAAATAATAATAGTGCTAACACTGTTTGATTTTCTTAGGTAGGCACCTCTCAAGTCACTTAATCTGCAACACTTTTTAAAAATATACAGCAAAAATGTATGTGTTTCAAAAGACTATTAACATTTTGGCTTGGAGTATTATTGGAAAATAACACTAAGAGTGAAAACAGAAAAGTTCAATTGTCCAGACTGAATTATAAAGCAAGGCTCCTTTTGCCTTCATTTCAAAAAAGACAAGTTAAATGCCACCTAGCAATTTTTTCTTTCTTATTATAGTCTCTTCGTATATTGAAGAACAGTGGACCAGCTGGCATGTAGATACTTGCTGCAGCCTCTCAAAATAGAAGTGAACACATTCATAATGCATTTGAGGGGAAATGCAAAAATAACACTTGAAAACAAATTGTAGGTTGTGTGCTTCCTGATTTATGAACATGAATTGCTCAGTTCTAGGAGTCTTCTTTTATAAATGTTCAATGAAAATGACTTATGTGGGAGTCGCTGATCAGTGTGTGTTTAATGGCCTTGCCAATTAGACTGCAAACAGAAAACAGGCAGTAAGAAATAAATTGCTCAAAACAGCTAACATGACGTGAATCTGTTTTCATAGCTTGTGATGGCTGTAGATGAACATAAAATGTCTTGTGTTAAATAATATACAGAATTCTGTTAATCAAATATACCATAAAAACATAATTACATCCTCCCATAGTAATATATGCAAGTATGCATTTGTGAAGAAATGCCCTCTGAGATCACCAAAATGCTGATGTAACACAAATTTCTTATTATTTATCTGAAAAAATAACCAACACTTAAAGGAATACATTTTTTCAGATTTTTCTTTTGCCATTTAGCTGGTAAGGATGGCTAAGAAAAAATGTAATGTCATGTTTTTGTGGAGAATGGACATAACAAAGTTTCTGATACAACACAACCCATTCAGTAGGTCATAAACAGAAAGTCCCTTCACATGGGACTGAGCTTTTTAACTGAAGACAGGATGCTTGACCAATGACTGAGAGGGAGAAGCAGGGATGATTTTAATTTTCAAAAGTTATTTATTTAACAGTATTTTAGCTACAAAAATGTGTTTTGAAGGTTGTGAGAATATAACTGAATGACCTGACATGCATAAAGTGACACGAGTAACAGTGTCCTGTGTTGGTCACCACTGACATTTAGAATTTTCTAGATGAGAACAGGACATTCCGCTGAACAAAGCTCGCCAGTCCTATAGACTTGATTCTTCTAAAAACACATTATGTTGAGTTTTGAAAGTCCCTAAAGCTCTACTGTCTACCACACTATTTGGTAGCTTACCCCAAGTGTTTGCGGTTCTCTATGTGAAGAAAATCCTCATAATGTTTGTGCAAAATTTACCCATAACAAATTTTAAAATAACAGTCTCGATCCACTGGAGTAATTCCTTTTAGAATTTCAAACACTTCAATCATGTCTCGTCTTAATTCCCTATTGCTTAAACTCAAATGACTCAGCTCTTAATCTTTCTTCATAATTCATCCCCTGTATTACTGGAATCAACCTAGTCGCTCTTCTTTGGACCTTTTCTAGCGCTGCTATGTCCTTTTTGTAGCCTGGAGACCAAAACTGCACACAGTACTCCAGATGAGGCCTCACCAGTGTGTTATAAAGCTTGAGCAGAACTTCTTTGGACTTGACCTCCACACATCAGGGCGCTATATAACCTGACATTCTGTTAGCCTTCTTCTAATGGCTTCTGAACACTGTCTGGTTTAGGGCCTAATTTCCTCACTGATAAGGAGACACATTCTTCCACAACTCCTAAATCCTTCTCATAAGGTATACTTTCAATTTTCAGACTGCCCACTGTGTATTCAAACCTCACGTTTTACTTCCTATATGCAATATTTTATATTTACTTACAATAACTTTTATCTGCCACAAATCTGCCCAAGCCTATATTCTGTCCAAGTCCTGTAATGATTTAGAATTCCAGATTATGTCCCAATCCACTTAGCTTGGTATCATCTGCAGACTTAACTAGCTTTGTTATTTATAATGCTGTCCAAATCATGTATATCTTTTAAAAATAGCAGTGGCCCTAGCACTGACCCCTGCTGGACACCACTCTTAACGTAACCGATTTCAGCTAAACCCGTTTTCTGTTTTTGAAGAAATTCAGCGCCCATCTAGAACCAACACCCTTTTGATGTCCGACCTCTCATGTGGCACCTTATCAAAAGCTTTCTGAAAATCCATATCAATAATATCATATGCTCCACTTTGATCATATCCTTTTGCTGTGTCCTCATAGAATTCCATCATGTTAGCAAAACATGGCCTCCCTCTTCTGAACCCATGCTAACTGTTTTATAAAACTCCTTAATCTTCTCCATAATAATTCCTTCCATTAATTTACCTGTGATTAGATACGGTTTTATCAAAAACTTCTTTTTTTCCAGTCTCTGTGAAAACATGACAGTAAAATATTTTCTCAGCCATTACTACAAACTACATGAGGTAAATTTTGACATACCTGAGGTCCAATTGGAAAACCAAAAGAAATGCAACCAATTGCATAATGAATGTTGTAAGTCACCTTAGATGAAGTCATCAGCCGATTAAGTAAATGTAAATGTAAATGTAGTATGTAAATGTAAAAAAAATATATATATATTGTTTTTGGGTGGAGTATACATTTAACACATTTCAGCTATGAAACTATCTAACTGGGAGTTCACATTGAAAAGCAACCAAGTCCATAGGGTTTGCTTAGCTCTCATATTAGTAGGTGAATTTCCCCTTGGAATTAATAAAGTATCTATCTATCTATCTATCTATCTATCTATCTATCTATCTATCTATCTATCTATCTATCTATCTATCTATCTATCTATCTATCTATCTATCTATTATCCTTAACATTTTAACATCCTTTCTCCCTCTGAGAAATGTCATCATTCAGACAAGTTATTTGTACCTCATATAATCCAGAATCACTTTTGGTAGGTTGCACATGAAATGTTCCAAGTCTCTCGAGTGTGACTCTGGTTTGAGCAAACACAGGATTGAGACTTCTTCCCCGTGGCTTTATTACATACAATATGTTCTATTAAGATGCTCTCTTGGATGTACTCACACACACACACACACACACACACATATATATATATATATATATATAGATTGTCACACATGTGTGATTAGGAGGCAGCTAAAGGGCTTGAGTAACTGTAATACTACATCAGACCAGGAGTTGGTGGAGTGTACTGACTGTCTCTCTCATTCTCTTACAGACCATTCCCAGGAAATCCTGCCAGATTCCGGGGCCTCTGATGACGCAACTTCCGGTCCTGGCATAGATGACATCATGTACTTTTCTAGCCTTTAAAACTGCCATCTTACCTCCACTTGATCAGTTCTGTTTTGGACTTTGTCTTGTAAACAATTCAACTTTTCAAACCTTTTGCAACCAACATTATATTATACGGGTGGATGCCTCAAACCTTTCTGACTGTCTGGAGTCAATTTGTATAATACTACTATACCATATATATATATATATATATATATATATATTCAGAAAAGCAGACCACAGACATCAAAAAGGTTTGGGGCAGCCACCTGTATATTGTGCCTTGGCTGCAAATTGGGTTGAATTGGTTGTGATGTTCACAAGTTTGAGTCCAAAACAGAACTAATTGTAAAATGAAAAGATGGCGGCTTTAAAGCCTGAGACAGGAAGTGACATCATCGGGACAAGAACCAATGTCTTCTGGACCGGAAGTGACATCATCACTGGTGCCGGAACTGGAAGTGATGGCTTTGAGACCAGAAGTGACATCATTCATGACGACAGGAAAATGGAAATGATGCCATCCATGGCACTGCTACTGGAAGTGACGTCATCACTGGCACCAGGACCTAGCGAGATTTCTTGTGGATGGTCTGCAGAAGATTGAGAAAGAGACTTAATGCAGCTTGACACCCTTTGGTCTGGAGTGATAGTACTGTTCTTAAGGCCTTTCAGCTGTCTTCCAATCGCACATGTGTCACTATATATATATTGTGGCACGCGGCTGGGGGTGGTACCCAGCCAGGACGCTCAGGAGGACCGGAGGAGGGCTTGCACCCCCTCCAGACCACGAGGGGGCGACCGCCCTGGTTGTGTTGGGTGCCACAGGTAGAGGGCTTGGAATCCCAATCCTGTAGAGGCCCGTGGTTACTGCCAAGCGGCGCCCCAATGCCATGTGAGCCCTGGACCTCAGCACTTCTGCCACACCAGGAAGTGCTGGGGGGAAAAGGAGCAGGGACACCCGGAAGACTTTCGGCTACACAACTGGTGCTTCCGTCACACGGGGGTGTGTCGGCAGAGGCTCCTTGGGAAGCACCTGGAGTCCATCCAGGAGTGCATAAAAGGGGCCGCCTCCCTACATTTGAGGGCGAGAGTCGGGTGGAAGTGGACGGAGCTCGGTGGAGAGGAGTGGAGGCGGTCTGAAGACTAGAAGGCATTGTTGTACAGCCAGGACTTGAAGGGGTGATTGGTGCTGCAGCACTGAGTTGTGCACTGTAATTAGGATTGTAAATAAACGTGTGTGTGGAGAAAAATCATGTCTACCTGTCTGTGTCCGGGCTGTACTCCACTATATATATATATATATATATATATATATATATATATATATATATATATATATATATATATATATATATACATACATACATAGTTTCTACATAGACATACATTTCAATTACCACTGTCCATGGATTGAATCTTTTGCATGGATGCTGTCCACATTCTCTCTGTTTCTGCATGAGTATTTCTTTGGGTACTCCAGTTTACTTCATTCCTGAAGATTGGTAATTTACATTTATTTGCTTCTAAGACACTTTCATCCAAATTTATTTACAAAAGAGGTCAACGTAATTGAGTAAACATCAGTCTGTTTTTTAAACAAATTTGCCCGAATATGAGTGTGTGGGTATGTGACTAGGCTTGTGATGGACTGGCACCTTATTTATGGATGTGTCCTGCCTTTCATCTGGTGCTGTGAGGGTGGGCTCTCACCCACAATGACTTCAAATTGGATTATGTGAGTTTGAGAATGAGGTGAGACATACTGCGTACTTATATTGCTTTGATCTCTAGGGTCACTTGTAAAACAAGAAACAAGATCATGGAATACATGTTTAATTCAGACGTGCTGGATTAGCTGGTTAGTTTACGGAATTATTTACTTACATTAGAAAAAGGAAGGTTTTCTTCTTCCATTTTTCAGAGAGGTAGTCTTTCTAAGAAACCAGTATCTCATAAGTAATTTATGTCTACAGTTAATGGGAGCCACAAGCATTTAATATACTGCTTGTAGAAGTTTCTGAGACCTTGTTTGGTCAATACGTTTGAGCTCGTTTTTACTTCTGATCCTCTTTTATCGATTTTAAAAGCCACAGAACTAAAAAATTCAGATCTTTCACCTCTTCTGTGCCCTTCTTGGTCTGGCCTGGTTCCTGAGAACATCCAGCTTCACTTCTTGGGTGCGTCTTTGTGGAATGTTCTTTCAGTCCCACCCTGAAAAGTGAACAGAACAGGCTCGGGGGCACCCAACATTTCTTAATTACCTCTTTTAGCAGGTTCTTTATTGCTTACAGCAAATTTCTTCTAAGGACAATACAAATATGATAATATATTCAGTAATAACATCCATGGGCAGCTTCCATTCAGCTTTTCAGACCCTCACTTTGCCTCACAACTTGCAATCAGCAGACAGAGCTGGTGTCCTTGAGAGACTGATTCATATATGTGGTGTGACCGGCAGCATGGAGGCAGTTGGAAGCAGAAAGAAATGTTGGGGTACCACCTTGATAACCTTGTTTAACTGAAATCAAAAAATCCAAAAAAAACCCAAAGTAATGCATAAAAACGTGCTCAAGTCACAACACAAAGATGCTGTTTTCAGATATTCATTCATTGCTTCTCGCTTTATCAGTTGCTCCATGCTTGGCTCCTGATCATTTCGAACATGCCACCACTTTTTTTATGGCAAAATGAACCAAAGGGTTGGGACTCGTTGAAGATATCATGGCTAGTTGTGCATACCCCCATTGGACGTCTTCTCTGAGCTGTGGAAAAAGAGGAGGATCCTTCTGAGCTTACCTCGGTCAAGCTTATCAGAGGACCCCCCAAGTGCACATGCATGTCAATGTAGAGCTGCTAAAAAGCTGTAAACACTTGAATTAATGAGGGCCTATATAATTTGAAATATAGAGTGCCCACACTAAGGTGAGGTTCCATTGTTTATTTTGAGATTAACATTGTGGTACTCTTGGATTGATGTTCAGAATATTATCTTTCATCAAAATTCACAATCCTGAAGAAAACCAAAGCCCTGACTTGTAGCCAGAAGTATATATATATATATATAATCTTCATTTGGATCTTGATCTTTGTTTGTCCGTGAATGAATTAGAAGAAGAAGCACTAGATGGCAGTAGAGAGACAGCTAAAACATAGGCATTGCATTAAGAATCTCCTCCAGGCTTATACTACTGAAGACTGTAGTAATCCAGTCACACCTCAAAACACAGACATTCAAACTAAACAATTTGTTGTGCTTTAAATTAACTAAAGAGATCTTCATTTAGATCTTGATCTTGGTTTGTCTGTGAATTCCACGCATGCGTAGACCACCTTCCAGTTTAGTACGTTGTTGTTACTCACAGATGTCAACAATGTGCCGGAATAACGAAAGGGGTGGTGGACAGTGTTACGCTGGTTAGCTCCTGAGGCCTGGTTAGAGAATGAGATTGCTGAAGATAAAAGGTACATGCCTACGTAACATATGAATGAAAGAAGGACAGTGGGTAAAATGAATGACAATGTAACAGCATGTTCCGGAAATTATTATTGTTACGTTGTAGCCGGTGAGTGCTGCGCGTCTCACAGTTGTACTGTGGCTTGCTCACATGTCAGTGAAGTGATCCCTATTTATGCTTTAAAGAGCCTGGATACCTATGTGTCCCCCTTTAATAACCATTGCTCTGTGTATATTGCCTTACTCTTTGGATTTCCACAAAGCAACCTGCGAGACTGGAGAAAGGTTGAGAAGAGATCGTGAGAGGAAACGACAGCGTTGTGAAAACGAGACGGACTGTGAACGGACAGAAGCAGAATTACGATTTGGACAGTGATTCCGAGTAGGCCGTTCCTATTGAATCAATGTCCAAGGGTTTTCTTTTGTAATTTTGTTTCCCTTATAAAAAATCATAATGCTGTGCGACGAAGGGCCCAGTTCACGACTGGCAGCGGCGTTTAAACAGGGAGCCCTTCACAGACAACTTTAACACGTGCAACGTAGTTGGGCGCACATGGCTAGTATATATATATAATACACTAGAAAATATCACACAAAGAAAATTTTTGGAACCCACAATTGTGGACAACGTGGAAGTGCACAATGCCGATGCCGACTTTTACATGCTTGGTGTACTGTGAAGCATTGTGGTGGCAGCATCATACTGTGGAGATACTTCTCTGCAGCATGCCCTGGAATGCTTGTGAGTGTAGAGAGGAAAACAAGTGCAGCAAAACAGAGAAAAACCTGATGGACTTTGCAGGAAGCCTGTGCCTTTGAAGAAGATTTATTTTTCAGCAATGACCCCATTAGCTGGGCTACATAATAGTAGGTATTTTTTTGTGTTTGTGCTGAGTTGCGTTTTGTTCACATCGTCCCGTTTACTATCGTGTGTGTGTAAGTAAATGTTGTCCCTGGAAAAAAAACGGAGAAGGACTATGCGAGCAGACTGCGACCCCAAGACTGGAATTTCCTGCTTCCACAACCATAACATCTGGGATATTTTTTTATTTAAACAAGAGGAGTGAAGAACAGGAAGAATGAGGAGAGAACAATTAGAACAATTAGAACAATTAGAGAGAGAAGGAGAAAGGAGAGCGAGAGGAGAATGGAGCCACTTTAAACATTAATTTTCCAAATCATCACTTACGTTCATTGCGCAATTTCACTGCTTGCTTTTTCATTATCCGGAACATCATCACAATAGCCAGTGTGGAGAAACCCCGGGGTTTGGATTTCAATCAGCCATTGCAGAGGACTTACACGTGAGATCGTTTTGTATTTTCGGGAAAGAGCAAAATATCACGTTAGCCAGTATTCAGTTATTGCAGGACTTTAATAACTTTGGACTCACATTGTAGCAGTGCTACTATGAGTTAGAACTGCATCTCCCAGCAGTCCCTGCAGGGGCTGTTGGGGTCAAAGGTGGTCAGAGGGGTTTAAAAGGAGGGCAGATGTCCAATAGAAGAAAGGTGTTTTTTGTTGTTGTATTTTGTGTTCATTTACCTGTCGGACTGCCTTCTGTTAATTCAGCAATATTTATTCACTGTCCTAGATTTTATTCATTGTTGGGGTCTGGATCGTCTGTCTACCTGTGTGCTGAGGACTGTTTGTGGATTCACGGCTTTCCCGCAATTATAGGAGCACTCCTGAACCATCCATCCGTCTGTCTTCACCCTTACAGTGTCTACTGGTAGGACTGTTTTTTTCATACCCTTTCAACATGCAGATCTCTGGACTTACTCTCACCATTTCTCATCACATCCAGTTTGGTATTCCATGGACTTTGCTGTGTGGTGTTTGTGATTATATGTTTAATGTAATATCACCGTAGGGGTACAGGGGTGATATTATTGTTTTCATTTATATAATTTAATTTCATTATATTCTTTAATTCCTGTTAGTTCTCAGTGTGCTGTATTTTGTCTCTGTTTGTGAGTGTGTGCGGGTCGAGCCAAGGCTGGGAACGTCCCTGGGATCCACTATAAAAATAAATAAATCACCGTCATCTTGACGGTGTGAATCTTAGCAGCACTGGGCTGCTACAATATATCATATGCATTTCAACTACCGCTTGTTTTTGATCTGTGTTTCATGTTCTGTGGTGTATTCATTTATTCTTTAGGGGCAAGGGAGGGTTTGTATTTTTTATTACTGTATATCTGTGTGCTCTGGGTAAATAGAATATATATATATATATATATATATATATATAGAATATTTCACCGGTGTCTTTGGGATAGGGGGAATTGTGTACATATATACAATATTGAGTATTTGTCTGTCCTTGTGTATATATATACATATATATATATATATATATTTGTTCACTTTCAATATATCCGCACTTGATTTTACATCACTGTTTTCCACTGCTTGTTATTTGGTCGCTTGGGGAAAAAGGACCGTTTGTAAGGAGTCCGGCTTGTTATTATCTGGAGAATCCTCAAGTTGGCCAAGTCAGTTATCTTGGATGTGTAGCTGCCAGTCTGGGTAAAGGGGTTGGTCATTACAACCCCAAGGATAAAGTCAAAGCTACACAAGAATATCTTAAATACACCAAAGTTAATGCCCTGGAGTCAGAGCCCAAATCTCAGTCTAATTGAGAATTTGTGGCTGGACTTGACAAAGGCTGTTTTCATTCATGATGTCCATGGAACCCGACAGAGCTTGAACAGTTTTGCGAAGCAGAATGTGGAAAAATGGCAATGCCCAGATGTGCAAAGCTGATAATGAGAGACACCAGTGAACACCGACTGAACGCTGCCATGGCTGCCCAAAGGTGCTTCTACTAACAACTGACCTAAAAACTTACAGTTTTGGTTTTTGTGTTTTTATATTTGTAATTAATGGAGACAACTTTGCAGAGATCTGTTTTCACTTTGACATTAAAGAGTCTTTTTCTGTTGGTTAATGTCCAAAAAAGTCAAATTAAATCCAATGTGATTCAATGTTGTACTGTATAACTAAAAAATGTGAAAACCTCCAAGGGGGTGAATACTTTCTATTGCCACAGTATGTCAAAATGAAATCAGATGAAAAAATATTTGGCAGATATGTGTTCTCCATAAAGGGAAACCACAAACTGGAGCAATAATGCATAAAAACAAACAAGGAAGAGTGAAAAATAAAATAAAACCAGTGCATAAAATGTATTTCATTGGGCCTTTGAGCAAGGCCCTTAACCTAAAAATTGCTCCGGGGTACTCTACAATGGCTGACCCTGCACTCTGCCCTCCAAACATCATATGAAAAGACAATTTCTCCTCAGGGATTAATAAAGTACATCAAATCAAAAATAATAATAATAAAAATTATAACAGAAGGCTTTAAAGAGCAGCATGGCACAGCCGGTTTAAGATACACTTTCAATTGGTACAAATTTAATTACGTTTGTAAAAAAAAGAAGCAGTCAAAGGACTATCACACACAAAGAAATATGAAATTCAGTATAGCATAACAAAAAGGGCCCAAGCATTCCTAGGTGGCATTGGGTAACTTGCAGGAACCAACCTTGGATGCGGCACCATTCTGTTAAGGGGTACACAGTCATGCTGATGCCAGTAGTTGACACAGCATAAAGTTGAGGAACATGTAGCTAACTGCATTCTTCAGATGTTACATCTCAACAGAACACACCAGGAGAAGTACTTTAAATGTAAATGCAGATAAAAATAGATGTGATCATCATAATACAAATCAATTCTGCAATTAGGTGGAAGAGAACACCTTTCTTTTCAAGTGTGCAACAGCAGGTAAGTATCTAGAGGTACATTAGTTATATGCTTTGGTGCCTTAACATCATCAATAACATTGAATGCGTGTAGGATCACAATATGCAGCTTTATTTTGCAAATGTTCCTTCCTTAATAAGCTGCATGAGTATGTTTAAGTACTTTAACATGAACAGTAACACAAATATTTTGCTAATTTATTTCATAGCATAACATTCTCAAATTATCTTAATAACAATTCAGGATCACGAGGATAATTGAGTTCATTTCAATTCAATTTATTCTTAAATACCGTAATTACATTAAGGAGCCTGTCTCCTACACACAGTTAAAACAGAAAATTGCATGCCATAATAATACAGAGAAGTGGCACAGCTTGGTGGGCCCTGCTGTCTCATAGGACCCCCTACAGTCTGTGTGGATTGTGGATGTTCTCCCTGCATCTTTGAAGGTTTCTTCACCAACTTGTTTTGATTTCCTTTGGTGTGGTAGGAGTGAGGGTATCACCATGACTCTTTAGATAGATAGATAGATAGATACTTTATTAATCCCAATCGGAAATTCACATATACCTGGAGCAACTGAGTTCAAACAGTGGGTGGGTGGATGTTTAATCTGGAAGCATGTCTCTTTATTTGTGAGGAAATTAGGCCCCAAACCAAAATGTACTTAAAGACAAGTCTACTGTACATCTACTAAGAACAAGTATGGTCTGTGTAGTATAAGACAGTAATGTACCCTCCAAAGTCAACTATCTACAGTTGAAACATAAATTGCGAGTATGGATTCATTTTTATTAATCAAAATATAATACTAAAAATTGCACTAAAACTAGAATCTCAAACATAGCTACATGACCAGAGATTTCACCCATCACAGGGTTACAGGGTGCCAGAGAGCCTATTCAGGCACCAACCCTGCAGGTTATACCACCCCATTAAAATACACCTGAGCACACACAGGAGTAGATAATTGGCATCAAGTAACTTTCACCTACACTATCTGGCCAAAAGTATGTGGACATGCCTCCAAATTACTGAGATCTGGTGTTTCAGCCCACCCATTGTTAACAGGTGCAAAAAATCAAGCACATAGCCATGCAATCCCCATTGATAAACAATGGCAGTACTGAAGACCCCATTGACTTAAATTGTGCCACTGTCATAGGATGCCACTATTTCCACAAGTCAGTACATAAAATTTCTGCTGTGCAAGACCTGCCCTGGTCAGCCGTAAATGCTGTTAATGTGAAGTGGGGGCATCGAGGACTAGCAACAACAGCTCAGCCATTAAGTGGTAAACCAAACAAATTTGCAGTGTGACAGATTGGAGCTTTGTCGTCCCCTTGAACCCTCAGACTATATGTCAGACACCAGGTAAAAGTCGAATAATAATATTTATTATTATAAATAAGTGCACAAAGCACCTCGCACTCAGCTCAACTCATCGTCTGGGAGTTCCCAGAGTCCTCTAATACTTCCTGACCCGGAAGTGTTTCCCATCCTTCAGTCAATGATTCCTTATCACTTCCGGGTCAGATACAAAGGCCTTTTCTTCACCCCGTTAGTACGTCATTCCTCCTGTCTATGTGACATACTACCGGGGCGTAGGGCAAATAGTAGTCCCTGGTTCTCCCTGGAACGATCCCTGGTGGTCCCGACGTTATCCAGCAGGGCTTTACAAGAAAACTCCATAGTCCATGATGCCCTGCTGGAATTTGGGGCATCTCCATATCGCAGGGAGGGCTCCCTCTGGCAGCCTGGGGGGTATTGGCCGGGATAAATGGCTGGCCATGGATCACAACAGATTGAAGGCTACCTGAAGTGATAGTGGAATGTAAATATATCCTATCTTCTGTCGAATCACTCACAATAGACTTTTCAATTGATTCTGGAAGCAATATCTACACAAGAAATGTGTGTCAGGAACTTTATGAAATGGGTTTAACAACAACAACAACATTTATTTATATAGCACATTTTCATACAAAACAGTAGCTCAAAGTGCTTTACACATTAAAGAATAGAAAAATGAAAGACATAATTATAAAAAATAAATCAACATTAACATCGAATAAGAGTAAGGTTCAATGGCCAGGGGGGACAGAAAAAACCAAAAAAACTCCAGGCGGCTGGAGAAAAATAAAATCTGTAGGGATTCCAGACCATGAGACCACCCAGTCCCCTCTGGGCATTCTACCTAACATAAATGAAACAGTCCTCTTTGGATTTAGGGTTCTCACGGAAGGGCTTGATGATGATGATGGTCACGTAGACTTCTTCCTTTTAATCCGTCCATCATTGTTGGAGCATCATGAAGCTTTGAGTAGGTGGAGGTGGCGCAGGCCACCACCACAAAGAAACCGGAAAAAGAAACAGAAAAGAGAGTAGGGGTCAGTACCGATTTTAGAGCCACCATGAATAGTTGTTATGATGAATTGAAGATACAGAGTATCAGGATTAAGTTAAATTACGATTAAAATGAAGTTATAAAAAGGCCATGTTAAAGTAATGTGTTTTCAGCAGTGTTTTAAAGTGCTCTACTGTATTAGCCTGGCGAATTCCTATTGGCAGGCTATTCCAGATTTTAGGTGCATAACAGCAGAAGGCCGCCTCACCACTTCTTTTAAGTTTTGTTCTTGGAATTCTAAGGAGACACTCATTTGAGGATCTGAGGTTACGATTTGGAATATAAGGTGTCAGACATTCTGATATATAAGATGGGGCGAGATTATTTAAGGCTTTATAAACCATAAGCAGAATTTTAAAGTCAATTCTGAATGACACAGGTAACCAGTGTAGTGACATCAAAACTGGAGTAATGTGTTCTGATTTTCTTTTCCTAGTTAGGATTCTAGCAGCTGCATTCTGCACTAGTTGCAAACGATTTATATCTTTTTTGGGTAGTCCTGAGAGGAGTGCGTTACAGTAATCTAGTCGACTGAAACATGTTTACATGGCAACTACACACAAACCCAAGGTCACTATGAGCAGCCTCAGCTGGAGTGATGTAAAGCACACTACCATGGGACTCTTGAGCAGGGGAAACATGTTCTCTGGAGTGATGAGTCACACTTCATTATGTGATAGTCTCATGGATCAAACTAGATGTGGTAGATACCAGAAGAACAACATCTTCTGGACTGCCTAGCGTCTACTGTGAAGTTAGGTGGAGGACAGATAATGGTCTGGGTCTATTTGTCAGGAATTTGGCTAGTCACCTTGGTTCCAGGGAAGCAGGGTACTGTTACAGACTTTTTGGACAATTTTGTGCTTCCAACTTTGTGGTAACAGGTTGTGAAAGGCCCTTTTCTGTTCCGGCATGACTGCGCCACTGTACACATAGCCTAAAGCCTAAGCATAAACAGTTTGTTCTGGAAGAACTCAAGAAGCGTACACAGAGTCCTGACCTCAACCCTATTGAACACCTTTGGAATGGAATGGTGGAATTCTGATTGTGAGCCAGGTCTTCTTGTCCAATCTACCTGACCTCACAAATGCCCCTTTGGCGGAAAGGACACAAATTCCCGCAGACACACACCAAAATCCTGTGGAAAGCACTCCAAGTACAATGGAGGCTGTTATAGCTGCAAAGTAGGAGATAACTCCATATTAATTCCCATGGATTTAGAATGGGATATTCAACAAGGTCATAAAAGTGTGATGGTCAGGTGTCCACAAACTTTTCACCCTGTAGTGTATACTAGGCTGACCCGCCTTTTAAGGCGACCGACTTTTAAGTTGACCACTTCTTAAGGCAATTCAATATGTAGATCAATTTGATATTTTATACAAACTCATTAATTTGATTATATTGCATTTGAGCGGTATTACTTTAATACTCATAGTTTCTGTTATTTTTATGATGAAATTTTAACTTTTTTTCTATATTGAGGTCACCCTTTTGAACCCCTCTGATATTTACTACGTGGTGAGGCATTTGTACTCCATCAACATTAATTATTTCCAGAGACATAATTTTGTCTATTTTTCCAGCGCATCGCGCACAAAAGCAAGGGAACGATGGGAGCACCAGAACTCTGCTCACATCACGTCGCTTCGTACCGCAAGCTGCAAGTAGTAAGTCTGTGATAAGCGGAATACCGCTACGCTTTCCACTCACCGGACGGAAGGACAATCCCGACCGCATTTATATAGTAAGAAAGAAGAAGAAGATATCGCACAGTCTGGAGTATAAAATCATCTGTTACCTGGAAAAACGAAACTACAAATCCTATCGCGCATTACAAAATGGACGTGGCATGTGTGAAACTCCGCGCCTGCGTAGCACTCACGGGATGGAAGGACAATCCCGACCGCTTTTATATAGAAGGATTTACTATTTGGGAGAAAACCAGCATACCCAGCAAATATCCACGTAGATATGAGGAAAATGTGCAAACTCAACAAAAACTGTGACAGAGGTAAGAACTGAACAAAATATAAATGTTAAAAAATGAATTTGCCTTTGAGTCCAACTTACTTTGATATCACGTTTCATTTGCTCTTACTACTATTTTTTTTTCTTTTTGTAATTTCTTGATCAATATAACCCCCTCAAAGCATTATGGTGACAAGTATGAACTTTGCCACACATCTCCATCTACTCTGAAAGAGAGAAGTTAAACCCATGTGACTAACGAGGACGTTCAATATACTGTACTTTTTTCAGCAGTTACGTAAAGCATATAATCTGTACCACATTTATAACATCATTTTTATTTGGGCTACTCATTCACATCAGAGCAGAGGAGTGCAGTATGTTTAATAAAAATGTGACATACTGCATATTTTCTATATAAAGACACATTAATGCACATTACCATGTTTTCTTCACCAAAACACTCAGTACACATAAAGTTGCTGAGGCCAACACCACCTCCAACGCCGACACCTAGCAAGAACCTTATCCTAGTTGAGAATATGCACACTTATGGAGTGTAGCAGCACTACTTAAAATTGCCTACAACTCCCAGCAGTGTTACGCTATTTGGCAGATTCAGAGGGCGCAGGGTTATTGAGAAGAAGGTTAATTAAGTGGGCTCTTTAAAAAGGAGTCAAAAAGACTCCAAGGGGATCATGATCAACAACAGTCTGTAATTGTCTCTAAGCAACACACACGCTATTGGATTATAACTTCAACTAATTTGGATTACAAGTTTGTCTGGATGTATGTGCTGTCCTGTACGTGTCTTTTATTTTTCTATTCTTCATTTTGTAAAGCACTTTGAGCTACATTTTTTGTATCAAAATGTGCTACAGTCAACCCTCGTTTATCGCGGTTAATCCGTTCCAGACTCTGCCGCGATAAATGAATTTCCACGAAGTAGAAACCATATGTTTGTATGGTTATTTTTATATATTTTAAGCCCTTATAAACTCTCCCACACTGTAAACATTATTAAAGCCCTCTAAACATGTAATAACACCCTTTAGTCAAACGTTTAAACTGTGCTTCATTACAAGACAGAAATGGCAGTTCTTTCTCACAATTAAAAGAATGCAAACATATCTTATCTTCAAAGGAGCACAATCAAAAAATCAATACGTACTTTTAAGTATACAGAAGCACCGCGATAAAGCGGCATTTTGTAGAGGAGCGTCCTATCTTCTAGGCAAACAGCTACTGTGTAAACAGCCCCCTCTGCTCACACCCCCTCCGTCAGGCAGAGAGAGTGAGAAAGACAGAGAGAAGCAAACAAAACAAGCGCCACGCGGGAAGCATATCTTTTAGCATTGAGGAGTTTTAGTTAATATGTAATACATGCTCTGATTGGGTAGCTTCTAAGCCATCCGCCAATAGCGTCTCTTATATGAAATCAACTGGGCTAACAAACTGAGGAAGCATGTAGCATAAATTAAAAGACACATTGTCCGCAGAAAGCGGCGAACCAGCGAAAAATCCGTGATATATATTTAGATGTGCTTACATTTAAAATCCGCGATAGAGTGAAGCCGCGAAAGTCGAAGCGCGATATAGCGAGGGATTACTGTATATAAATAAATGTTGTTGTTGTACCTGCTTGTCCATGTGAGTTCATTGGGTATGTCCTTGTTTTGGGGAGGGGGGGCGCACTCCCAATCACATCAAATCTTCATACTGCAACGGGAACCTGGTAGGACAAAACTTTACATTTTGTTCAGGGAGCCATTCATAGGGTTTTTCATTCAACTCTCCATTGTCATCTGCTTCTGCTGAACTGGACTGTTTTGGACTTTGTTGTTAGTGTTAATTGTTTACTGTGTAGTGCATGTAAGAAATAATCGTCGAGGAACTGGGAAGGGATAATGCATGCATGGTTTTGTGTAAGATTTGTTTTTTTTTTTTCTTCATTATTTGATTAATATATTCTTTACTTATTCTTTAACAGGTTTGACCACCCTAACCCACTCTCACTTCAGAGTACTGCACTCTTATATTAACATTATACAAAGTTATTGCCTGTTATACCTACATTTTTATCACACTTTAATTTAATATTGTTTTTTATTAGTATGCTGCTGCTGGAGTATGTGAATTTCCCCTTGGGATTAATAAAGTATCTATCTATCTATCTATCTATCTATCTATCTATCTATCTATCTATCTATCTATCTATCTGTGTACAGTAGTATATAGTGCCTTTCATATCTATCTATCTATCTATCTATCTATCTATCTATCTATCTATCTATCTATCTCAATTTAATTAGAGCTGCTAATCAATGTCTCTGTGTGAGTGTGTATATGCTAGGTCAATGCTGGGTGTGTTCCTGGGGTCTCCACAATAGGACAGTATGGATCTTAGTGTTGTGGGTTTTTTTTTTTTGACTGGAGATCAGAATTTAAATACTAAATGACAGACAGTGGACTTATTGCATGAAAATGCTTCCAGACAGAAACTAAATCCCTTTCTTCTTCTGTGACAGGTATGAATTTCTCTGGAAGTGAAGCACGATTTATTTCATTATTTTTTTTTGTCAAGTGGAATGCCGAATTTCTCTGCCAACTCAATTTGCACAAAATATGAATTTCAATTATTTTAGCACAAAACTGCAACATGACAAAATGTGAAAACAGTAAAAAGGTCTGAATACCTTGTTGAATACACTGTAGATCTTCAGTAATATCAGAACATCGTCAGACCAATTGGTGTGCCACAAATATTCTGTGTGCTCGTATAAAAGAACCTGAGAGTAGACAACTTGAAAGTGTAAAGAAAAAGATATTTCAAGTTCAAGTTTATTGTCACATGTACAGAGTCCAGTGAAATTCTTAATTGCCCACCTGACCAACACACAACATATTCCTACTCTTTTTGCTATAAATGTAGCACTAAAATAGGATTAAATCATACATTATGTTTATCATTTTGCGCATACCAAGGGAAAATATCAAAGTTTCATTAAGAGTCCCTGCAAATGTCCTTTATTTTTAAGTGTGCATAGGAGTGGGAAACAAATAAAGTATTTACCAATCAAACCAGCACTTCCTACACAGGTGCCAAGGTTCTACCAGCTGCTTTGTTTACCAGACACAAAATGCATCCATCATGTGGCAGCATAAAGCCCAACACTCAGAACATCCCACTTGCTATTAAGCTGCCATTCACCTCCTTCATTTAACTAAAAGTACTTGAAGGATCTTCTGTGTTTAAAACTTCCACAGTGAGCTCCCCCAATAACCCTGTTAGGTTCCAGTTAGAAATGACATCAAATTTAAGGCAATTATCATATAATATTTCTTCTTAGTAACATTATTTATCAGTGAACCCATGGCTTGAATATCCAATAAAAAGGTCGCAATTATATTCTTCACTTTGCAATCGGCAGATAATCTTTCATTGCAAGGAGTCAGTAAGCCATAAAGCAAGCTGTCAGGCATCATAATGAAACCTTTCGATCTTGGCGCTGCTCTGTCCATTCCTGTAACTTATAGGTAAGTAGAGAGCTCTCATCAATTTGTTGTGTGTCTTCCTTAAATTTTTTTAACCAAATTTTGGCCAAACCAGCATGCAAACAGAACTATTCACCCATCACTCATGTCTCCCTGAGGCTAGCCTGGTAGTCATTATTTTCTTGACAGTTGATCTACAGTGAAATCATCTTTGACAGCTCTAAGTGATATATTTCTATCTATGGTGTAGGAAGATTAAAAAGCTTTCCACTCTAATGACATTTCAAGATACCAAGAAAGCAAATTTTATTACTTTTGTGTTCCGGTACTGTTTGTCTTTGTGCAAGTGTAGTAAACATTTTACAGTGAAGCGAAATCTAGAGTTTAAAATAAAGAGGAATGACTAATTTACATTAGCAACAGCCCTCTGCAGGAGCTTGGCATTAACTCCTTCTAGCCTATAATTGAGACTGAGACAAAAATGGCTAATTGCCATTGTCAGGGGGAAGGAGGGGGGTGGGTGTTCACTGCTGTGGGTAGAAAACAGATGTCTGAAGTGGATCTTCCATGTGTTAGCACTTTTTTTTCCTTTTCAATTCTTGGCCACAGTTTTTTTTAGTCGCTGAAGGAATTGGCGTCAGTTCAGCTAGTTAACTTGCTCTTCAAAAAATGCACCCTATCTCACCACTGTAGTGCCAAAGAAATTTACTGACGTGTGGAATGCAATGAGAAGTGAAGCAAAATGACACCTTTCATTGGCTAACTAAACAGATTACAATATGCAAGCTTTCGTGGCAGCTCAGGCCCCTTCTTCAGGCAAGTTCGATCCATGACGATACGTCACCCTACTACTACCGACTCGAGGAATTAATTCAAACAGCCATCTATTTTTTTAGTCTACTTACTCCAATAATGGATTCAGGAGGAACCGACACCTTGCTTCATTTGGAACAAGGTAGGAGTCAATAGTCATATAGACCCTCATTAACACTCAGTTATATTAGAATACACTGATTAACCTAGTATGCATATTCTTAGCATTTTCACGGAAAGTGGACTACCCAGAAAAATTTATCTCTCTATATATAAAATCCAACGTCTGTCTGTCTGCTTTTTTTTTTACTTAACGGATTTAGATCGGGTTTTCCTCTTTAATTTACTTGAACATTCCGGTTGATTTTGCAACTTCTCTCATCGCACTAAGAATCATATTTCACTTGCAGGAGCAATATATTTGCGCTAATCCGAGACAGAGGCTGCGGACCAAGGTGATGTCAGGAGTAGGGAGCCAGGCAGGACCCTCCTTGCTGTCCTGTTCCATTTCTACATAGGCGAAGCCGCGGGGGACGGCTAGTGCAAATATATAAGAACAACAAGTAATTTCCATACAAGGAATGTTTTGAACCTGAGCCCCAGGAGCTGTAAGACAACATATGTACTTCTATAGCCAAACTACTAGCACGTTTAGTAATGATGAGCATGTTTCTCTAGCTCACTAACTGTGTTCCATCCATTGAGGTCATTAGATGGGGTGCTTCTGGGGCTTTAGCCCCTAATCTCTAGCATCAAGCTCCTGATGAACTGGAATCCTTCCACCTACCTGTCCAATGAACTTATGATTCTAACCCCTGATCTTTCGAGACCCCACTCCTTGTTCTTCCCAGTCACCGTGCTGACAATGATCATCAACAGTGTCAAAACTAAACAGACATATATGATGAGTTAATGGCTTTATCAGAGAGGGAGGCAAAGTCCCTGATTAGGTGTTGAAGCTAGAAAAACCCCTAAACCAATAACTTTACCTCTCTTGATGTCTTCAGCACAACCTTTAATGTGAATTTGCTAGTTACCATGTTTCTGTTGTTTTTAATTCTTTGATATTCTGTTTCAGTTTTGTTTCATCTAAGGATGGCTCTTGCCATTATTCAATGAAGGAGGTTGCCTAGGACATCAACAAGTAGTGCCAAGAAATGTGAGCCAACCTGGACAAATGCCAGTTAAACATGTGGGACAACTGAAAAAAGACAAGTGGAAAAAGAAATAAACATATAACATTTAGGAAATACACTTTTGAGTGTTAAAATTGCAGTGCTGGGAAAAGCGGGTCATATCTGTCCAAAACTTAAGAGGATGGATAGACGGGATAGACAGTGTGAAAATGATTACAAGCGCAGGATAAAACACAATAATGTGTGTGAGTTATGCCCCCTGGACTTTCCCACAGTGGGTATAAAAGGCATCTGCAATGGAACTTCATTGAGTAACTACTGGCAGTTAGGGTACTCTTAGGGACAAAACGTGCCCTGATTAGGAGGACAACCACCAAACAGTGGATTCAGGCAGCATTAACTTTTTGAACACTTTACCGTGTTGTAGATTTAATTTCAAACTGATACATTTGCCATTTGTGCCCATCAATCTGCACTCAATAACCATAATGAAAGTAAAAACATGTTTTTAGGAAAGGTTTTCAAATTTATTAGAAATCAGAAACTGAAATGTCTCATTTATATAAGCTGTCAGACCCTTAATTCAATATTTTGTAGGACATCGGTTGGCAGCAACCTTTGATTCTTCTTGGGTAAATCTCTACAAGCTTTGCACATATGGATTGGGCCGTCTAGCCTATTCTTCCTGCTCGTAGATCATCTCAAGCACCGTTCAACTGGATGGGAAGAGTCTGTAAACCACCATTTGTTCCTGGTGCTTAAGACAGTTTTTCCTCCATCCACATGCTGTGTCTTGCACTTTCACTAGTTTTAGTCTGATCATGTAGGATATAACAAAGTTTTCTGAAAATCAAGATAAATAATATCAACAAATTCAAGATAAGAAAAAAGAAATATAATAAGCACCTCTCTGATCATATGCCTTTGCAGCGTCCTCATGGAATTCTATCATATCAGTGAAACATGATCTCCCTAATGTCTGAACCCATGCTGAAAGTTCATTAATAAATGTATTCTTACCATGTGATTCTTAATCTTTTCTTTAATAATTACTTCCTTTATTTTACTTGTGATATACGTATGTAACTCAGGAGTTTTCCCAGTGTGCAGTTGATGTTGAAAAATATACATCAACGGTTATATAGGTACTTACTAACCTCCTTAAGCACCCAAGGAGAAATATTATTTAATCCTGTTGATTTGTTACGTTTTACTCAGTATAATTTAGGCAGCACATCACCCTCTACAATTTCCATAGTACTTCCATAGTAGTTTCTGTTATATTTAGAAGGTTATTGACTTCTTCAACTGTGATAGCTTCAGAAGCATGTATATTTAGAGCTTTATCTACTTTGCTGTTTGTATATTTTAGTTACCATTTTAATATGCTTTACTTCCTCCTTGAATGGTTTTTTCCTCACTGAAAAAAGTATAGCATCGATGTTGTTCATTCAACGTAAATTTTCTCTTTCAAGCAACTTAAGATTAGTCATAAAGTGTTGTCGCTTGAAATATTTGGTTTCAGATCTCAATCAAAGTAAAAAAAAATTGTTTGTACCAAAGTAAGTTATGGTGGAGGGAATAAACATAAAAATCCTATTTCAGTTAACCTAATATTTTAGGTTGCTCGTGTGCTGTGTTTGAGGGGCCGTTTGTATATTCTTCTGGTCAAACTTTCCAGTGAGATGGCTTTCCAACTACCATAAAAGAAGAACACTTTCCCAAGTGGAGTGGATGTGGCAATACAGGTCTGGTCATTTCAGCAGCAGACTTTTAGAACGGAGGATTTCTGGTAAGTAACCCTGTTTCTCAACTGTTCATTTTATGTCTAAGAACTCGTAATAAAACATACTTTCAAGAAAGCTGTAGAAACGTTTAATAATTTTTTGTTGTATATTTAAGATTTACACTGCAATTGTGTATTTGCACTAGATTTTTAAATAAATATAAAAAGTACAGCATTGGAATGTGTTATGTTCATAATATTTCTAATAGCATAAAACAGGTTACGACCAATAAACCATTTTAAATTGTAACAACTTAAAAAATAGATTTACTTCAATGTAAAACAAATGAATTACACCCAATCACTCTAAATGATTTGCTTCAACTTAAAAATTGTAGTTTCAATAACATAAAAATAATTATATTGGTTCAGATTGAAAATATTAAGTGGGAATCATTACCTTAGTTATTTTAAGTTGAATGAAGGTTATACTTTTCTCAGTGTACTAAAATACGGAAGGAATCTGTGTGGGTTATCTTCTACTTTTTCCACATTATTTCCCTAACTGCCTTTTAGCTTTCCTAAAATCCTTTTTAACAATTGATTTTATGCTCTTCAGGTAGCTCAGGAGTTATTTGTCTTATACGGCTTACAAAGTTATGTTTTGCACTCCGACTTCTTTTTTTAGCTCTTTTATCTTATTTAGCTCTTTATATAATCACTTTAGTTTTCTCTTACTGATTCTTATTTTCAGGATCAGAAACAGAGAAACAAAACCCTGCAATTTGTGATTGTGGAGTGATGGTTAACACTTTGCCTTTTAACCATGAAATCCCTTTTTACTTAGCATGCATTTTGAAATTTCACTTTGGTTAGCCTCCATTACATTATCTTTATTTCCCTCATTTTGTTTGTCATGTCCCCAAGCTATCAGAACTCATGATGTGTCCAGAGTTTTTTTTTTATTGCAATTTGCTTTTTGCTTTTTTTTGGGGGGGTTGGTGGTCGTTGGGATTTTAAGAACATAGCCACATTGGCAAATAACACACTTATTTATGTGAGTTTATTCCTACCTAAGGTTCAATATGGGCCATTCTACAGTTACCAAAACCACATTATTTCAATTTATTTTTATGATGGATAATGGCACTTCAGTCATTATTTCTTAAGCCTAAAGATTTCTGACTAGAGAGTGTGTAATATATTTTTGAGCAACCTAGGATACAATCTGTGGAGTTACTATTACTTCATACCCATGTAGCACCTGCTGAATGTTTACAAAAAATTAATAAAAAAGTATGATTTAATTGATATTAACAAATTAAATTTACTGTTATTCAATGTTGTATAAAAATACAACGTGAAAACTTCCAAGGGATTAAATACTTTTTATAGGCACTACACATTTTTCTTTCAGATTAAATGGCATTTTAGCTGCCGATGCATAAGGTGAAGTCAGGCACGGGTAAAACGCGTGTCAAAGAAATCTCACAGGCCAAAAGTTCGTTGTAAAATATTTAGTGAAAGTTAAAAGCAAATAATCCACACAAGAATATAGGGAAAAATAGTTACACACGTAGAATAAAGGCAAAAAAAAAGAAAAAAATGTATCTTCTATAAACTTAGCTTTTCTTGAGAAACTTTAGTTATTTCTATACTTAAATGTTCTTTAATTCTTGCTATACTTAAAGGTTCTTAATTTCTTCTTCCGTATGCCTTAAGCATATCATTCAACACTTAAATAAAAGTGCTATTTTATGAGTTACTTCACACTCAAAAGGCCCGTAGGCCGGTTGGCACGTAGGCATGTGCCCAGACATGGTCACGTGCGCAAGCACGATCACGAGCACGAACATGGTTAAAAACCGTATGCCTCTATACCTTACACAAGGCAAGGCTAGACACTAACTGGAGAACATTGTTCACTCAAAGCTGTTAGAAAATGGCAGGAATATACCAATACAATTCTATTCACGGGGGTTATAGGAACCTCCCATAGATTATGCATTATCATCTAGTAAAATATTCATGAATCTTATAGAACTAGGAAATGGCTCTTACAGGCATTTCTCTTACAGTATACTTTATTCATTCTGACAGTGAACTAAGAGGTGGATGAATGATAACTACTTTCTCTTTGATTACATAAAGAATAGAAATGTTGCTCTTGTCCTGACAGCAGGAAACAGATAACTAATTTTTTGTGTTTAACCAGGAGGTGCATGCAAAATGGCAATCAATTAATTAATAAATAAATAATAAAACTAAGCGTCCAAAACCCAGACAAAAGGCAAAAATCACAGTTGAAACTCAAGCAAAAAGTCAAAAATCAGACATGAAAATCAATCACAAAGAATACTATAAGGGTTTTGAAGGATATATCCGCAGATCACATAAACCTCAGTGCAACTGCTGACTTTTTATCCCATCTGCTGATGAACTCGATGTCATAACCCTTGATAACCCTTAGAAATACAGGAAGAGACCCTAAGAACAGTAAACAGAATGGGTTCAACTATAGGAAAAGGGTATAAGACCCCAACATTCAGCCCTGATCACGACATTTATTGGGAGAGTGATGCAAACAACAATAATTTGTCAGTTTTAATCAGCAGATTTAAACATTAGCTTTACTCAATCTGCATACACTTTAATGTTTAAAATTTATATTAAAATATGTTTTTCTTCTACTACAAAATGGTCGTGCATTTATTTCAAGTAGGATTTACTACCGCAATGTGCAGTCTACTAGTTTATTTAAAAGGCTGCTCTTAGAGCCATTACAAGAACTACAAGGTATGACTACATAACTGCTGTCCTTAACGCCTTACACTGGCTCCCAGTTAAGCTTTGGCCTGATTTCAAAATCTTTTTTCTTTTTGTATATATCAAATTTTAAACAACCTAAGCTGGATTCAATTACAGGTATCTTAATTTATCATTACTTACAAACCGGAGCACACACTAAGATCTTAAGATGCCAGCTAGTCTACTAATGATTAATAAAGCAACAGGTCTAGCTTTTAGCTACAAAAAAACAATGGAATGATCTGTCTGCTGGTGTAGGAGATATCCATTTGGTTTTGAAGATGAAAACTCAAGTCAAGCATCATACTGCATATGAGGAGAGATAGGGTATCATTACCGAGAAGGAAAAAGATTGTGTTACCAAAACCAAAATGCTAAATCTAAATCAGAAGTCAAAAATAATTTTTGAAAGTCTAGCACTAGGGCCTACTTGAAGGTCAAGATAACAATCACTACTGGTTTTTCAAAGAATTGAAAGTGTATCCACCGAAGGACAGCGAATACAGTGTACATCACCATATTTATAATGTCACTTCATAAACACAACCGAACTGATCACATAACACTACTCAGAGTATCGCATAAACAATGACAAGATGTTAAAAATATTAAACTTTGCCAAAATAAGTTAAAATTAAAAATAGACTTAAAACCAGTGATCATGAGCCTCACAAAACCATAAAACAAGTCTATGTGTTAAAATGCATGCTGAAGACTCACTACTTTAGTCTAGTGTTCTCTGATTAGAGCTGTCGATTGTTAGTCGTTTGTACAATAATGTAAGTAATGTAATAATTATGAACTGTTACTAACCCTTCTTTATTCTGTTTCTCCCCACAATATCCTGCTGTATCACTTGGTGTCACCTCTCCACTTTTATGGTGTATTATCGTGAAGTTCATAAGACTTATCAGGAGCGTTACTAGGTTCATCTACTTCTGTCCTTGATGATTTACACTCATACGAAGAGATCCTGTCCAAACAAAGTCTTGGATGATGCCAGTTGCCAGTCACTTTGTAATATTCCATATAAGATTCTCTCCGCACACATACATGCAGAGATCCCAGCCAGGCAAAGAATCGAGTGGTGCCAAATGCCAGTCACTCTACAATATTCTGCATAGGAGTCCACACATAGGGACTCATTATCACCAGCACTAACAAATATGGGTGTCATCTGGAAACTCATTTAACCGCAACTCTTTTGGTTATATTCCACTTACCAACCAAACAATGTCTTTCTTGTACAGCAGTGGTTCTAATTATTGAGGAGCATCTTCAATATTCTTGATAAACCCTGTAGGCGTGAAAGTGGCAATTTTTCCCAAACTTAGCACCTTCATATTATTTCAGTCACTCTAGGTAAAAGACAGTATAGAAAATATAAATGCAACATGGTATTTATTAACGAATAACAATACCAAATAAAGAAAATATAATAGAAAATAAAATACCAAAGTCTGGATATAAACAGTCTTAGGAAAAACTTACTGAAAATCAGAAGTGTCAAGAGTTGATGTTGTTATGATCGGCTTTTGATTTAGCAATCGGAGTTATTCATAGGTCATGTTTTCCGATGCCCTGATGAAATGGTCACACATATGTCACACTCAGATGTTGCTTCCTATGTCATGGTTCTGTCGTCATCATCTTTGGTCCCTTGGATGAGCTATTTTTATGTTAAAATGCACACGTGGGGGTTCAAGATATGTGACATTGCACTCATTGGATTAGCTATCTTGTCCTGATGATGAATAACGCTGATCAAAGTGTTTGATCTTTTAATTATCTCTGTACTTTTCCCTTTTTCAAGAATTATTTAAACTAAATCTGTAATTCCTCGTCCTAAAGCGTTGATATGTTCCCAGGTTATTATTTAATTTAAACTGGTTTTGTGGCATCTGTACTTAGTTCCCATTCCCAGGTCATAAACTAATTAAAAAAGAAACCAAGTGGAACAGATAGATAAATTACTGGTACAATTCAGGAAGAATGTATAAGAAAAGATCCTTGCAAAGCATGTAGTTAAAGTCTGTAAATTCAGTTAATCCTGGTTTGCTTGAACAAAATAATTAAAATTTAATATAAACTGTCTGCAGTTCAGAAATTGAAGATTTTCCACTCTAGCCTTGCAACCCAAGGATGAAAGGATTTTGCCTTCTTTTTGACTTTTCAGCACAAACCTAAATAACACCATAGAATCCCCGGATGGGGTGATGCCACCATTTGGCTAAGGTCTTTGGAGTTGTGACGCTGTCTGATTTGGTATATGACGCTGCATTATAAACCCACCGTGGAGCACCTAGAGGTTTACTTTGCCCAGAGATGCTGCTGACTTCTGCTTTTGGTTTCTTCTGTTACTGGCCATATATTGAGAATAATATTAATGAATGTGTATTGCTATGATCCTTTCACATCAATCAGATTGAAATAGTTTTGCTTTAATATGCATTTAAACTAATATATAATGGTCTATCTGTGCATTTTGTAAATTGTAAAGTTTTTAATTGTATTTTACCTGTACATCACTATAAGTCTGCACTGAGTGAAGGACACTATACAAAAGTGAACTGAATTGAATTGAATTGAACTCAGGTATTACTGCAGCAGTGACAATATTTCAGGTCGAACTAGATCCATGCACCACAGTCCCACCCATAAACTGAAACAAGCTATCTATTTTGAAAATTCAATAAAATGCAGAACCCAGTAACTAGAAGGTTTCGAATTTGAATTTTTGGTCTGGCCATTCCCCTGTATTGTGTACAGATTTAGATTTGCTTTGTCACAATTTGGAGCTACTTCTGTGTATCCATTTTATGGATAATCAAGTTTCCTTCAAATTCCAGGGGATGCTCTTGTTAGTGAAAACTGACTTAATGTAATTAAAAGGACCATGTGATTGACTACTGTCTCATCTTGGATTGACTCCTGTCTTCTGCCCAATTAGAAACATTTGAACAGGATGTATACTTTGTGAGCTTTTTGATATCGCAAGATGCAATACAGGAGCCGGCAACTCACAGCAACAGACAAACAACAGTGGTGACAATCACAGAAACATTTGATATTACACTAGCAGTTAAAAGAATTAAAAATCCAAACGAAACCAAAACAAATTCAAATCTGTAAACCTAATAAAGGCTGCATAATTGTAAAAAGAGGCCACCTTCAGAACATTACAGGAGCTCAAAAATATGAAAGAACCTTAGAGTAGAGCAACTACTTCTTTGATCAATAGCAAGTGGTTAAGGTAAATTTGGGCATCTGAGTGCCTCCTGCAGTAGTTATACCAATCATGGCTACCACTATGTGTTGGATTATATCTGTTTTACCAAGCAGAGAGCATCTAGGAACTCTAGGAAGATCTGGGAACTGTTAAGCGTGGCTTATACTTGACATGTTCATGATGGCTGTGAGTGACAAAAGTGACATCAGATGGAGAGACACCCCCCCACAAATTGTTTGGGTGTGATTTTTTTTGCCACATGCTGCACATGTAATTTTTTTCTGATTATATAGTGATTCAAATCAAATATCCAATACAGCAAATTTCGAGGAGAAAATGATAGCAGACGTGACAGAAGCAAGTATGAGCACTCACCCTCCTTATTGCCGCATTTGGTTAATGGTTCTGATGTTCCACCTTCTCTATTTTTTCCTCTTAAAGCCAGCAATAAGAGGTACAGACCTTCTTCCATCAGCAGAGTCTCATTGAGTGTAGCCATCTTTCGCTGAACAATCATGCAAACAATTAACTTCCACTGCAATGTGCAAGTTGTTAGGCATACAATATTCACCAAACACTTCCACCTACTGACTAGGACAATATCAACACACCAATTTTATGTAAAAGCAGAAATGCATTTTGGTCACCTGTAGTGTTCCAACTTAACGTAGTTACTGAGGAGAGGCCAGCCAGGTCTTGTCAGGTCTGCATGTTACCACCATGACCTTCATCAGGAAAAAACATATCAAAAGTGAAGTGACTTACCCAACAACTGAAGAATCTTTAGATTTAGAGAAGAGGTTTATGCTGTATGTTCATTGAATTTTGTGACAGAACTGTTGAGTTCATGGATGTTTCAATAATGACAAGCGGTTGAGTTCTTGATATAGTCAAACCTTCATAACACCGTCATCACAAATGAGGTTTCAGAGTAGAATGTTACACATACTTACAACATATCTGGAGCAAAGCTATTTTATCCAAAAGTTGTTCATAGAATATTGTGACAGAGCTTTTGAAGGTCATCCAGATGCAATTTGGCAAAGCTAAGAAAAAGCATTTATAATTATGAGTAGTGGATTCTGCCTTGTTACCCGGCCTCTGATTCTATTTTAGCCCTTTGTCTCCTTGATGGTAGCATTATGCACACTAATCTTAGCTAAATGACAGAGGTCTGGACATCCCTAGAAATTGCTTTTTTATTCCCAATGATTTTATTTGAAGTTTTGTTCCTTTCTCCGGGAAATATTTTGGCAGAACAGAGCTATTTCATTCATTTGGACGGTCTAAGCCTGATTGTGGTTTGGCAGTGCTCTGGAACCTTATAAATATCTTAAAACATTTTCCAGGCTAATACACATAAGTAACTGATTTTTGGAGTTTCTTAGATTTTATTTTATTGAAACACACTGCATAAAAAAACGAAGGGGACACTTAATCATCACAGTCTACTACCAAGTCAGTTAAGCTTTAGGGATATCAATCTATCCAGTTAGGAAGCATAAGCGATTGTGAATCAACTTCACCTGCTTTGGTGCCAATGAAAGTGAAAACAGTTACACTGGTGAGGCAACAGCAAGACACCCCCAAAAGGAATGGTTTTGCACAATTGCTCTTTTTGATCCTTCCTGACTGATTCTTCTGTAGTTTTGTGTTTTGCTCGTATCCTTGGTAGTCCAGCTCCTCCAGAATGGCACATCCATATGTGCCATCACAAGAAGGTTTGCTGTGTCTCCTGGCATAGTCTCATGAGTATGGAGGAGATACCAGGAGACTGGTCATTACATGAGGAGAGCTGGGCAGAGCTGTAGAAGGACATCAACCCAGCAGCAGCAGCTACTTTGTGCAAGGAGGAACAAGAGAAACACTGCCAGAGCCTGCAAAGTGACCTCCAGCTGGTCAACTGGTGTACATGCTTCTGACCAAAACTGTCAGAAACAGATTCCATGAGGGTGGCCTGATGTCCTCTAGTGGGATATCTGCTTACAGCCCATCACCGTGCAGCTCAATTGGCATTCACCAGAGGATACCACAATTGTCAGCTCCGCCAATGGCACCCCATTCTCTACACAGATGAGAGCAGGTTCACACTGAGGAAATGTAACAGACGTGAAAGAGTCTAAGAACACCATGGTGAACGTTATGGTAGCGTACAACATCATCCAGCATGACCAGCATGGCGATGGGTCAGTGATGGTCTGCGGAGGCATATCATTTGAGGGTCATACAGACCTCCAGGTGTTAGACAACTGTACCCTTTTTCATTATTTTCTTCTTCAAAAAGCCTTCATCTTTTAACATTTCTCTGATCTGAGCACCAACAAAATGCCTTCCTCAATCTTGGCATCACAGGTCTGGGGAAATTCATTTCATTTCTTGAGTACATGAATCCTGTTTGTGTTTTACCCACCGCATTAACAAAGTTTTTCATTAAGTCCCAGTCTGATGTGCAGTACCTTTCAGGTACTGAATGTTTTCTGAAAGTAACTTCAAGTTTTGTTGCTCTGCCTTCATGTTAGTAGCATGTGTACTATGACATGAGTAATCTCCCTTAGACTTTCTCGTATACTCAGATATGGGGATGGATATTTGAGGAGTAAACCGCAAGATAATGATTATATTTTTATATTATGTACATTAAAGAACCATCAACATCACATCAAATCAAATTAACAGTATATTGAACAATTATTATAAAAGTAAAGTTGAATAAATGGAACTCTGCAGCTGCAGAGTAAAAAAAAAAAAATCGAGTATGTGCTCAGGTAAAGTATCACTTCCGGTTGATGGATTTGGCCCAAAAGTTAATACAGATCTGCAATTTTGGTGTAACAACAACTTGCCAACTTTCATCCATCTATCTTTTTGCACTTTTGAGTTACTGTGTTTACACACACACAAACATAATTCCAAAAAATTGTATTTTTCGGACTCAGAGAGCTCTAAAACGACAAGATTCTATACTTCGTATACGTGCAAGTAATGGAGGTCTAAAAAGTCAAGATTCATCAAAATCTTGAGACCAGATTTTTTCATGATTACTATACTTTCTCTATACTTCCTATACGAGAAAGTAAAAATATATCATTATTAATTAATATTGTATCCTATGATGACAATATTAATGATGATGAAGGTGTTGTCACAAGAAAACTAAGCACAAGAGAACAAGTCTGAATTCATATTTGGATTCAATATTTTGAAGTATGTTAGAACACTCATCACAATTCCATCCATCCCGCTCTATCCTAACTACCGGGTCACGTGGAGTCTGCTGGAGCCAATCCCAGAGCGCAAGGAAACAAACCCCGGGCAGGGCGCACACACACACCAAGGACAATTTAGGATTGCCAATACACCTAATCTGCATGTCTTTGGACTGTGGGAGGAAACCCACACAGACACGGGGAGAACATGCAAACTCCACGTAGGGAGGACCTGGGAAGCGAACCCAGGTCTCCTAACTGTGAGGCAGCAGCACTACCCTCTGCGCCACTGTGCCTCACTTTCATCACAATTCTTGGGACATAATTGTTGTAGTGAAATTATCATCATTTGTCACCTGGAAGCAAAATTAAAAAAAAAAACAAAACAAAACAAAAGAAAACCACTGATGATGCTATCTCTGAACTATTTCTGTATTTATTACTACGAAATTAAAAACTAATTTAGTTTATCTCTTTCTAGATAAAAATGAGGCAAAGGAAAATTACCCATATCTTTAAATCCTCTAATTTTTTCCACATCTTCTTCTTCTTCTTTCAACTGCTCCCATTAGGGGTTGCCACAACGGATCATCTTCTTCCATATCTTTCTGTCCTCGTCATCTTGTTCTGTTACACCCATCACCTGCATGTCCTCTCTCACCACATCCATAAACCTTCTCTTAGGCCTTCCTCTTTTCCTCTTCCCTGGCAGCTCTATCTTTAGCATCCTTCTCCCAATATACCCAGCATCTCTCCTCTCCACATGTCCAAACCAATGCAATCTCACCTCTCTGACTTTGTCTCCCAACCATCCAACTTGAGATGACCCTCTAATGTCCTCATTTCTAATCCTATCCATCCTTGGCACACCCAATACTAATCTTAGCATCTTTAATTCTGCTACCTTCAGCTCTGTCTCCTGCTTTCTGGTCAGTGCCACCGTCTCCAACCCATATAACATAGCTGGTCTTACTACCATCCTGTAGAGTTTCCCTTTCATTCTTGTTGATACCCATCTATCACAAATCGCTCCTGACACTCTTCTCCACTCATTCCACCCTGACTCCACTCTCTTTCTCACCTCTCTTCCACAATCCCCATTACTCTGTACTGTTGAGTCCAAGTATTTAAACTCATCCACCTTTGCCAACTCTACTCCTTGCATCCTCACCATTCCTCTGACCTCCCTCTCATTTACACACATGTATTCTGTCTTGTTCCTACTGACCTTCATTCCTCTCCTCTCCAGAGCATATCTCCACCTCTCCAGGATCTCCTCAACCTGCTCCCTACTATCGCTACAGATCACAATGTCCTCAGCAAACATCATAGTCTACTGGGACTCCTGTCTAATCTCGTCTGTCAACCTGTCCATCACCATTGCAAATAAGAAAGGGCTCAGAGCCGATCACTGATGTAATCCCACCTCCAACTTGAATGCATCTGTCACTCCTACTGCAGACCTTACCACAGTCACACCCCTTGTACATATCCTGTTACGTACGTACTTCTGCAGTCATAAAAAGTCAAGCATATTCTGGCAGGATACAAACCATCCCTGACAGCCTTCCACACCAGTACATGGGAATTTGAGGGTGCTTGGTTTATGTGAACATGCAGGGAACATGCAAACTCTACACAGAAAGAAGTACATCAGCCAGGAACCAAAGGAATGCTCCAATATGTCGAGACAGCAATGCTATCTGCTTTGTCACGGGGGCCTCCTTATTTTTTCTTTTAGTTTTCAGTTATTACATTCAATAAACTTGGTCCTTATGTATAGTATAAGCACAAATATACATATATATAAATATATGTTTAGAATCTGTGTGTTTGGATAGATGTATGTGAATTTCCCGTTGGGAATTAATAAAGTATCTATCTATCTATCTATCTATCTATCTATCTAGACCTTAAAACTCTGAGATGATACGATCAAGCTGTGTGATTCCGAATGTATCTCTATTCATCAGTTTCTAAAGCCCATTTAATCCTGTTCTAGTTTCATGTGAAGTCAGATCTTGATGTACAACCATAGCTTGGATGATGCACTGACCTATCTCAGCAATATGCATATACTGTATATGTACAGTATTTTCAGTCTGTAGGCAATTTTATATGGGGAATATAACATTGATGCCAACATTTTTAGAGAATTAAACTGAACAGCTGCCATGCTGGGGATCCTTTGGACTTCAATTTACTATTGTCTGTTTTTGAAAGAAGAACACAGTTCCTACAGAAAGTGTTAACAGGCATCATTGTTAATTTAATATGCACTGCAAGTATATATTGCTCGTAAAAATTAGGATATCTCATTTCAAAGAACTCCGAAATGATACATGAATACACCTGGGGCACAATTGAGGCATGAACATACAAGTGAATGGAAGGCTGTGCTCACGTCATGGTGTTTGTTTCATGTGCCAGCTAATAATTAGCAGTTCTACTGTGTGATGACACTGCAGTCATCTGGCACGTTTTTGAGGGAGACGAGGCAACACAAGTGAAAAAAAATCATTAAAAGACTGTTCAATCTAAAATGTCTTTACAAATACATTTTGAAATTTGATAATGGCACTTGATCTTCACCTTGAAAGTTTTACAGTTCTTTAAATGTTTACTTGCCCCACAGCACATTTTTGGGATAAATGTGCTTCATTACATAGGCAAACCACATTCTTTGAAGGCTGATACAGTCATTACCAGAAATACACTATGTAATTTTTTGTTTTTTAAACCTTATATAATGTACTGTATCTTCTTATATATAGTATGTGTCCTATTATATGTTTACTGTTAATAAGGAGTGTATTGCCTATAGGTAACTATGTGCACACTCTGTTACTGGGCCAACCATTGAATGACACCTTGTTAAACGTCCTAATCACTATGCATAAGACATGCATTTTCCTTTTTCTATGAAACAAAGATATTGCATACAAATATTCTATTTTAACTGTATTGCACATATAATTGTGTTAGTTTATTAAAAGGATGAATTGTAAACTAAGTACTATAATGCAGTATTAGGAAGTCAACTAAAAATAGTTGGGAAAAGGCGCACTGCACTACAGAAGTGTTTCCTCATACCTGGTATCAGTCAATCCAGGCTTCTAAGGACAATTTTAAAAAATAAATCCCAAATTACTATTACTACAACTACTACTGCAAATAATAATAATAATAATAATATAAAAGGTATGGTTTGCCCGAGACCACTAACGCTAGCAGCAAGAAAACTAAGTAGTTACTCAAGTCCAAGAATATGGAGGAGAAGATGCAGTTCTACAAGGAGAAATTCATTGCATGGCCAGTCCTTCAACAACCTCAACAGGCCATACGTCGACAAGGGCCTAACACACACATGGCTTTGAAGTGCAGGTCTCAAAGGGGAAACCGAAATCCTCGTCATAGAAAAACTGAAGATCGGGCCTTGAACACCTGGCACCACCAGCAGTATATCATAAGCACATCAGTCAGCAACAAATGCCATCTGTGTGGTGAAGCTGAGGAGACCGCACATAGTGTCTGGATGTACGGTATCCCTGAAGGAATATGTTGAATGTCATAGCAGTCAGTATGCACCTGCACTGGGCCTTATGTCAAAAGCTGGGTGCACCAGTGATGGACAAGTGGTATAAGCATATACCAGACGCGCTTACTGGAGACTATGTCATCCATGTGGAACAAGACTATTCCCGCAGACCGTACCATCACATCTAATAGGCCGAACATTGTGTTCCATGACAAGAAGAGGAAGTCATGCATCTTCATCGATGTGACAATTATAGATGACAACAACATCATGAGCAAGGAAGCAGAGAAGATCATCAAATATTAAGACCTAGAAAGTCAGACGCTGGTGGAATACGAGGACAAGTGTGGCTCCAGTAGTCATTGGCATACTGGGAACCATCAAGACTGGGTTCCAAAAGCAGCTTGACAAACTCCCATGTAGAGTTAGTGTAAAAGAGACCCAGAAGATCATACTTCTCTGCATGATCCTTAATGATTCCTCAGCTGTATAACAAGCCGAGTTCAATGCCTGGCAGGTCTGGTTGACCTTTGGCTAATGCACCAGCATACCGTAGAGTGCTGAGAGGAGGGTATAATAATAATAATAATAATAATAATAATAATAATAATAATAATAATAATATGGTTTGCCTGAGACCACTAGCTTTAGCAGTGGGAAAGCTAAGCATTTACTCAAGTCCAATATCATGGAGGCAAGGATGCAGTGCTACAAGGAGATAAAGCCATTGCATGGTCAGTTCTTCAACAACCTCAACAGGCCATATGTCGACAAGGGCCTAATACATGCATGGCTTTGAAATGCAGGGGGAAACTGAAAGTCTCATCACAGGAACTTAAGATCAGGCCATGAACACCCAGCCCCACCAGAAGCATATCATAGGCACATCAGTCAGCAGCAAATGCCGTCTGTGTGGTGAAGCTGATAGTGTCCAGATGCCATATACTGGCCCCAAAGGAATATCTTGAATGTCACAACAATGTCAGTATGTTCCTGCAATGGGCACTAAGCTAATATCTGGGCATTCTGATGATGGACAAGTGGTACGAGATTATACCAGACATGGTCATTGACACTGAAGACTGCCATCATGTAGGACAAGATCATTCCCACATACTATAGACCACACTATCACCACCAATAGGCCAGACATTGTGTTCCACAACAAGAAAAGTGAGTCATGCAGCTTCATTGATGTGACCATCCCGGATGACAACAACATCTGGTGAAAGCAGGCAGAGAAGAGTATAAAGATCTTAAGATCGAAGTCAGATGCTTGAGGAACATGAGGATAATAGTACTCCAGTAGTTGCAGGTACACTGGGAACCATCAAGCCCAGGGCTTAGTGTCATTGTCCTGTTGGAAGTTGAACCTTTGACCCAGTCTGAGATCCAGAGTAGTCTGGAGGTTTTTGTAACAGATAGTTCAGTAATATTTCATATTTCTCTGTTCAGTTTTCCCTCAACCCTGTCTAATCTCACAGTCCCAACCACTGTAAAAAAAAAAAAAACCCTTCAGCATTATGCTGTCATCACCACCATGTTTCACTGTTAGAATTGTAATGTGCAGGTGATGAGTGTGTTCGGGTTTCCTCCAGACATGATGCTAATCTTGGTTTCATCACACACAGAGATGTTTATTTCTCAGAGTCTGAAAAGCTTTTAGGTGCCTTTTTGCAAACTCCACATGGGCTTCCATGAACCTTAAACTAATGAAAAATTTCAGTCTGATCGCTCTGTGCTGCAGTGATGCTTGTCCTTTTGGAAGTTTCTCTCATCTTCATTCAAGTTCTCTAGAGCTCAGCCAGAGTGACTATCAGATTCTTTGCCACCTCTCTTACTGTTGCTTTTTTCCCACAATTTCTCCATTTGGCCCAGTGGCTAGCTGTAGGAAGAGCCATAGTTGTTTCAAACTTCTTCTATTTACAAATTGTAGAGAACGCTGTACACTTCAGAACCTTTAATGCTGCAGGAATTTTCTGTAGCTTTCCCCAGATCTGTGCTTCGAACATAATCCTGTCTGTAAGCTATGTATGTAATTCCTTTGACTTCATGGCTTGGTTTTCAATCAACTGTGAGACCTTCATTAGACAGGGGTGTGCCTTTCTTAATCACGTTCAATCAATTGAATTGACCACAGGGAGATTCCAAACAAGGTGTTGAAACATATCAGTAATGATCACTAGAATGGGATGCACCTATGCAAAATTTCAAATGTTATAGCAAACGATCTAAATACTTGTGTCAATGTGACATTTCATTTGTTATTTTTATTAAATTAGAAAGAATTGTTAAAATGCTGGGTGGCACAGTGACGCAGTGGTAGCGCTGCTGCCTCGCAGTAAGGAGACCTGGGTTCGCTTCCTGGGTCATCCCTGCATGGAATTTGCATGTTCGCCCTGTGTCTGTGTGGGTTTCCTCCCAAAGACATGCAGGTTAGTTGCACTGGCGATCCTAAATTGTGCTTTGTGTGTGTGTGCCCTGTGGTGGGCTGGCGCCCTGCCTGGGATTTGTTCCTGTCTTGTGCCCTGCGATTGGCTCCAGCAGACCCCCGTGACCCTATGTTAGGATATCGCAGGTTGGATAATGGATGGATGTTAAAATGCTATTTTCACTTTGTCATTTTGGTGTTTTGAATATTGCATTATGTGAGTGAAAAAACAATTCAAATGATGCAAAGCTGCAACAAAAAAAAATGTGAAAATAGTGAACTGATCTGAATAATTTCTGAATGCATTGTATTATTACTGTTCTTCTTTGTATTATTGTCATCAATAATAATAATATTATTATTATACAGCTTGCTACATGGTGCAGATATTACGGTCCCCTCACTGTTTAAGGAACCCTGATTCAAATCACTGCATGGTCTGATCATGCTCCTATCAAAGTTTTGGTTTTTTAGGTATTCCAGCTTCCTTCCATATTCTAAAGATGTGTCCAGTGACATTTAATGGACCAATCAAAATTAGGAAATATATTTATGGATGCAAGGACAGGGATGTTTGTACTACTAGTACTACTACTACTACTACTACTACCACTAATAATAATAATAATAATAATAATGATTATTATTATTATTATTATTATTATTATTATTATTATTATTATTATTATTATTATTATAGCCTAGGAGGCTCAAGTATATCCTAGAATCTCTGCTGCACTGTACACAGGGTGGGAATCAGGGCAAATAGGCCATCACAAGACCAAGTCACATGCACACTCACTCACAACGCAGGGCTTTCTTAATGTATGGGCACTGGCCAGGTAGCCCCAGGAGCATAGAGGCCCAAAATATTTCTGATGCCTATGTAGATTTCTGTTCTGCTATCAAAACACTACTACTACTTTGCTCAGGGGGTTTATGATGCTGTTAAGACAGCCCTGGAGCAATATGCTACTGTCAGTAAACCTAACCAGCATATTTTTGGGGAGGTGAAAGAAAAACTGGAATACCCGGAGAAGAAGACAGAGACTGGGTGACCATGTGTAGGATTTAGGTTCAGGATCCTGGACCCATGAGTAAACAGCATTACTTTCTGCATCATAAAGCCTTACAATTTATAATAATAATAATAATAATAATAATAATAATAATAATAATAATAATAATAATAATGGAGTTGTATTATTTCAAATAAGACAGATATAGGAACATTTACTTTAGGAATAGATAATAATAACCTGCATATAGGTGTCCACTGACTTCATTAATTAAATGATTGTTTTTCATTAAGTAAACTTTTAAAGTGTGACACAAATATAAATAGAGTTTTCATTATGATGGAGATTTGGGGAAAATGAAAAGAGTTTAGTCCACTAAATGTACTCATCCAGTAACCCGTGGATATCCCTACACTGAGGATGATCCTGTGAGTGTTGAGTGTCATGGTGCAGTAACAAGCGATCTTATTATCTAAGCGACAGTAATTCTTGCCATGTGATTTTCTCAATGTGTGAAGCTCTAAGGTCCTCCCACTCGTAAGCCCACTGACCCCGGTGCCGGATACTTAAATGCTACGTTATATCTTTAAGATGCGCAGCAGATCAGAGGACAACACCGCGGCGATTCGGCTGGAATTCAAAACACATGGTGTTGTTTGCGGGGGGGCGGCGGGGGCGCATACAGTTCTCATTGACGACAAGCTATGGCACCGCCCCGCCTGGAGTGCAGGCCAATTGTAGCCTACGAACAAGGACGAGCCTTCCCCAAACCTACCTCAGTTTTACTCTTATAATCGGCACAGTCATGTGATTGGAATATAGTAGTACTACACGAGCGAGGAGCTTTACTGCGCTGTGTGCCATTGGTGCAGGCTGTTTCAAGGGCAAAGCTATTCACTCTAACGTTTGGTACAAGGAAGGATAAACGTTTTATTTATTTATTTTATTTTTTTTTTGTATTTTTTTTTTTTACTATTGAAAGGAATTTGTATCTTTTTACTGAAGGTAAGACGGATGCATTTAATTTATATGCCTACAAGTCTATTTTCAATCTTAGCGGCAAGAGCAGCAGCGAACGAGGGATTCACGCTGAGTGCTGCTTGCAGATTAAACATGTTTACATTATGCGCTGCCTATGGAGTGGCCGGATCAGGTCTCAGGATAAGATCGTGAGAAAGACCCAACGTTTATCTATCTGTCTGTCTGTCGATGAACAACCACAAGGCACTCACTCTGCAGTGCAATTAAGGAGTGCATTATAACAGCAGAAGTAAACAACAGCGAATCATCCCATTTATATTTACGTTTAGCACATTTATCTAATATATGACAAATTATATTTATTATGTAAATATTACATTATTAAAATTAAACCTTTTGAATTGCTAGAGTTTAGAATATAGTTAAAATTTTACAATTCTGAGTTTGTTTATATATATTTGTTTTATATATATATATATATATATATATATATATATATATATATATATATATATATATATTAACTGCATTCGTTCGGTTTTAGATTTCTGGTTAGGCATTTATGCTGCACTTGACATTTCACGTGCAGCTCAGGGCATGGAAAACAGACTTGAACTTGGCACGTGTTACAAAAGATGTCTTTTTAAAAATAACTTTTGTGATAGACTATTTAAATAAGACAAACATACACGTAATGCTCACGATCGTAAAGATGAATGTATATATTTGGAGTGCGCTCGCATTGCCTTTTCTGTTGCTGCTGCAGGGTCTCGCACGGGTAAAGAGGAATAACATGTTTACAAATCGAGGGCTTTCTCTTAATCCGTGCGCGCTTTCTGCCTTTTCTCCCGGTCTGCAATTTTTTCGACATGGCCACGATAAACAGGCATTTAATTCAATACTACTGATTTTTTTGAAGTGTGTCGTGTGCAGAGATACTAAATTGTACAGTAATAAGTGTTATCGTTTCTATCCAGAGAAGGTAGTTTTTGTGAGAGTGTTTGTATGTGTGTGGTGTGATATGCACTCGTTTAAATAACTCTGGGTTGTAATCTGCACGATGCGGTGTGCCGTTTTACTCCAACATTGTTGACAGTGCCACGGATGCTGAGGTTACTGTCGGTCATCGAGAGACGGGGCCCCTGAAAAGGGGGTGCTGAACGGTGAACGTCCTGCACAATCGGAACCATTCAGCAGCTCTCTACCACAAGCGAAAACACTCTCGGGCTGCTAATGCAGTAATGTGTGTGTGTGGATCTTGTTTCACTCTCTGCAGGATCGGCTTTGAAGAGCGCTGCCTTTGAGGAATTGTTTTACGACCTTATTATGGATCCAATGATCCAGTGCGCACAGTCCTGAACTGGAGGGCAACACCGGAATGCTTTCCTTTGCTCATTACGCGTACAGTGCGTGCTGATGGTGGAATTGCACACCTGTCTGCCCGGACACAAACAGCAGAACTTTTTTCTTTTCTTTTTTTTTTAATTTGAACGCAGGGTTATAAAAATAGTGACGGTGCGAAGGAGAGCAGAAACACAGTATGGCCAAATGTCTTTAATTTTAGGCTATAGCCCGTTTTCAATTACATGATATCTCCGTTTGAACTTGAAACCCTACGTTGTGCAGCGAAAGAAAGGATAGAGGCTGGCATACTTGTAGCAGAACTTAAGGCTTTGATTACATCTGCTAGTACGCTTTGGGATCGATTTTAGGTATGGGGGTGGAAGATGTTTTGCGGGATTTATTTAATTAACTTATTTATTTTTAAAGTGGCAACTTTCCCTGAATAAGCGCTTTTATACCGATGTTATAGCAAAATGATACAAATAGCAGTGAGAGACAAATGCGACCATGCATTACATCACAATAATTCTAATTACGGTAAACTTGAAACTATTTATGTTGTTTCTAATATCTTTAGACTTTTCATGAAAGTGTTATGAATGCTCTGATGTTGTTTTTTTTTTTATCAAAATTCTCCTTTATACGTTGAGGTTAAACTGCAAAGTGCTGCTAAACTTTAAAATCCAGGGCTAAGACATAATCGCTTAACCTTGTCTACTTTAATACAAGGACGAAGAAATCTACCAATTCATATCTTACTAATATTATAACACTAGAATTTAACCGAAACAGGTAAATTAAAGTACATATCCGTTTAGTTTAGTATTTGTAAATCCTCATTGCAATTTGGAAAGGACACGGCGAGGCCCTTGTTACTCACGTGGTGGTGAACGCGCAGACACACACGATGACATTCAATAACCATAAAATTAAGTAAATGTAACATGACACCAACAACACCCGTAGAACTTCCTCTGTGGATGCGAAGAACTCATGGCAACTGACGTCCTAGTACGTTTAACACTTTCTTCATGCCTAACTCATATTATATGCTTGGAATTTTCCGAAAAAGGATTGGAGCCAACTGGAGTAATTATTAAACAGAGTAGAAAAAAGCTTCTAGGAATAAAGGAAAGTTGTTATCAGTATAAAAACAAATGTTTCAGATCAACAAAAGCAACTAGCTTCTTGAGTTATGTCAACTTCAGTTAAAATGAAGTAAATCCAATACATGTCAATGGGTGAGGTGAATTAGATATTCCTTTACATCTCCAAGTATTTTTTAATTCTTATATACTTAACAATTAGCAGTATAAAGCAGTATAACCCCAAAATTTTAGATTGGCTACACACACACACAGAAAAAGTTCCAAAGTACTTTTTCTCAGTATGTAAAAGTATTTTAGGCATCATCCATCCATCCATCCATCCATTAATTTTCTAAACCACATTATCCAGGGTAGAGTCACACCACCATGCTACTATGCTGCCCCTTTGATTTGATTGCATATACTTTATTAATTCCCAAGGGGAAATTGTCTCTTCACATGATCTTTATACATAATGTACCTAGTTAATGTAATGTAAGGGTTCTAAGTTTATAATATTTCACACATTTAAGTTGCTACAAACAGTTTTATCTCAAAATTTGTTAGCATTTTCATATATATTACATTACCACAGCATAATTTGTTTTTTTCACAAGTGAATTAATGAAATTGAGTTCAGATTACTTGTTATAGTAAACTGATGTAATTACTGAGTCAGCACAACATATTAAATAATGTTTGCAATTCAGAAAGTTAAAAAAAAAATCATTGAATTTGATTTTTTACATTCCAGCCATGTATTTGTTTAAGTTTTGGCTAAAGAGCCCCTCTATCTATCTATCTATCTATCTATCTATCTATCTATCTATCTATCTATCTATCTATCTATCTATCTATCTATCTATCTATCTATCTATCTCATATGGTGCCTTTCATATCTATCTATCTATCTATCTATCTATCTATCTATCTATCTATCTATCTATCTATCTATCTATCTATTATATAGTGCCTTACATATCTATCTATCTATCTATCTATCTATCTATCTATCTATCTATCTATCTATCTATCTATCTATCTATCTATCTATCACATCATGAATAATGTAATTAACATATAGAACAAATAACATTTACATAAAGAAAGAATGGCAGAAAGAAAGGAAGAAAGAAAGAACTGTCACTATTTCAAACTTTCCACAAGTTTTATTTAACCTGGACTCAAAAATTACATTATGAAAGTCAGAATAGTGAATGGATTTGGGAAGGGTGCCTCTCAGAAACAGCTGTTTCCTCCATATCCTAGGTGACAGTGTTCCTCTGGGGTGGCTCTGGTTTGGACACCTGCTAGGCTGCATGGGACCTATAGTCTTAGAGGGTAGACCTGTTGGTTCCTCATGTTCAACTAAAGGATGCTCCTGGGAGAAGACTTGCTTACTTTGTGACACTTCCAGCTTATCCAGAAGTGCTTGCTGAGTGCAGTGTGTGGCACCAGAAGTACTCCCAGGTCCTGCATAAAAGTAGCTGCTCCTCCGTACTCAGTCAAGCAAGAGTTGAGAGAGGGAAAGGACAATGCTTGCCTGGGAAGGAGTAGAGGTTTGAAGGAAGGAAGAAAAAAGAAGAAGATGAGGAAGAGAATTTGGAAGGAATCGAGACAGTTAGGAAGGTATTTTGTTAAAAATAAACAAGCTTTTTGAACCCATGATTATATTTGGTGAGGGTGTGTCTGGGGTTTGGGTCTCTACTGTGACCCTATATGCTGTAATTGCTATCGTTAACTTTTCTCCTTTTTCTCCTGTAGGTGGGGATGAACTCCAAGTGAGTACCCTGAAATCCATTTTTTTCCCCCCATTCTTCCTTCTGGATTGTGTCTAAATTCCAGATCATTGTTTCCAGAATTATTAGCCAGGAATGGTGGATCACTTGCTATCAAATAAAGAGATATTTCTGCCCACTGTATCTTCCATTGGCTTTGTGGGTGACATGGTGACTGATGCTAGCACCTATCAAATGCTGCCCTCTCCATTTTCCGAGGATGAGCTTAGTGACTCTTCGAGTTTCCGTTCTTGCTCCAGCCCTGATTCTCAGGTACTCAGCTCCAGTTATGGGAGCACCTCAAGTGCAGAAAGTCAAGATAGCATCCTTGACTACCTGTTGTCTCAGGCTTCATTAGGGAATGCCCATGGAACTTTATGGGACAGAAAGGGGACTCACGTACCGGTAAAAGAAGAAAACTTTGAATTTCCTTTATTTTCTGTAGACATGGAGGATTCTGGCCCATTTCAACCTACTTTGGAGGAAATTGAAGAATTTCTAGAAGAAAATATGGAGCTAAAGGAGGGTAATGCGGAAATAAATTCTTCAAAAAACAACAGCCAGGCCTTACTTACTGGGCAACAGAAAGACCAAATAGTGCCTAGCAAGTGCGTTGATGAAACCAAAAGTACTCAGCTTAGCAACTCTGTCAAAAAGGATGGAGGTTCTAGTCAGGCAGTAGCCTTGGACAGCGGTGTTCCAGTTATACTGCAGATTCAACCTATTCAGATTAAACAGGAACAGAACACAAATGCTTCAACGCCATCCCAGTCAGACATTAAAATTACACAGCTCCTGGTCAACATTCAAGGACAGACGTATACTTTGGTTCCACAACTGGTGCAGTCAAATAACCTCAGCATATCCAACAAGTTTGTTCGCATCGCCCCAGTTCCTATTGCAGCCAAGCCTTTGGGCATTGGGGATGGAAGTACAGGCCAAAGTGAAGTTGTTATGGGGCAAAAATATCAGAAAAATCCAGCAGCAGAACTGATTAAAATGCATAAATGTACTTTTCCCGGATGTACCAAAATGTACACTAAAAGCAGTCATCTGAAAGCTCACTTGAGGAGACATACGGGAGAGAAGCCATTTGCTTGCACTTGGCCGGGCTGCGGCTGGAGGTTAGTGAGTTCTGGTGTTCTTAACATTAAAATGTCCTTTTATTTCCAAACATATCCGATTCCTAATTTGAACAATGCGATATATGATGAGGCAAAGGGAAGAAGACATATCTTCTTGAATTTGGTTAATCTGTTTTATATGCAGTAGTTCCCTTCACATTGGCAAACTAAGAATGTTTTGAAAATTTTGATATATTCTGTATTTCACATTTTCAAAACATAACATTTTTATACATGCTTAATCCAAATGAAGGTCTTGGGGTTGGCATCTGACCCTATCCCTGCAACATCAGATGAAAGGCAGGTAGCAACCCTGGAAAAGAAGCCATTGAATCTAAGGGCCCACTTACACACACCCGCACCCAAAAAGAGACCAAATTAGAATGAATGTATTGGTGATACACAGGTATATACAGTACAGGCCAAAAGTTTGGAGACACCTCCTCATTCAATGTGTTTTCTTTATTTTCATGACCATTTACATTGGTAGATTCTCACTGAAGGCATCAAAACTATTGGTTTTATTTCAGGTGACTACCTGTTGAAGCTCATCGAGAGAATGCCAAGAGTGTGCAAAGCAGTAATCAGAGCAAAGGGTGGCTATTTTGAAGAAACTAGAATATAAAACATGTTTTCAGTTCTTTCACCTTTTTTTGTTAAGTACATAACTCCACATGTGTTCATTCATAGTTTTGATGCCTTCAGTGAGAATCTACCAATGTAAATGGTCATGAAAACACATTGAATGAGGAGGTGTATCCAAACATTTGGCCTGTACTGTAGGTGTACAGGGTCATCATTAGCATTCAGTAGTGATGAGCGAGCCCTACTTGGGGAAATAGTTTAAATGTCTGAGAACTTTGCCAAACTCATCTATATGCACTGAAGTCACTAGGGAAGGTGAAACTGGGCTAGTGTTGAGTGGATTATAATGGTGCACCGGTCTTGTAAATGTCCTTGAGTGCTTGGGAAGTGCCTGCCAACTATACTGGACTCATTACTGTGGCCAAAAATGTGACCTAAGCTGTGAGGCAGCACTGCCACTGTGTCACCTAAAGATAAATTTAATAGAATTAATTAAGTATGAGAACAGTAAAAGTTCTTGCAGACAGGAAGCATACGTTCGCTAAGGATTGCCCTCCACAGATTCAATAGCAGGTACTGAGCTCTCTTAAATCAAAATGTACCGTTGTTTTTGTAACTTGACATTTTTGCTCATTTACTCCTACTGTTATCAAATAAGCACAACACTAAAACACACAGATTCTTCACTCCTTCCTGTTTGCATCAGCTGCACAGCACTCTGGGAAATGTTAATAAAGCCTCATGTATTACACACATGCAAGTGCATACAAAAAGACGTTATCTTAAAGATACCAACATATTTCCAGTTTCCTTCTGTGTTTAAATGTATTTGTAAGTTTTCCACTGGTCTTCAGCCCATTTCTAGAATTGCCATTATATACTCTAGGGGCTATCTCATCCAATATTGACTGCTACAGCTCTGTGATGTCACATTGGCTTTGCAAAGCATCATGAGGTGCTGGGAAAAAAAAAAAAGGTTTCTCTAAGCTGGCCACATGGTGAATTCCCAGGAAAATATAAAATAGTTTGGAGGCAAACATATCATTATTGCTACAACAAATGTATTGGCCAATTTTACCGATCAAGACTAGTGACGAGTGAATCGATTTGCGCAAACCTGAATTTACATTGTTCACCAAAAAAAAATTCGAAGTATTTAGGTTTCATGTGGGTGGCGCAGTGGTAGCGCTGCTGCCTTGCAGTTAGGACACCCGGGTTCGCTTCCCGAGTCCACCCTGCGTGGAGTTTGCATGTTCTCAACGTGTCTGCATGGGTTTCCTCCCACAGTCCAAAGACATGCAGGTTAGGCGCATTGGTGATTCTAAATTGTGCTTGGTGTGTGCCCTGTGGTGGGCTGGTGCCTTGCCTGGGGTTTGTTTCCTGCCTTGCACCCTGTGTTGGCTGGGATTGGCTCCAGCAGACCCCTGTGACCCTGTAGTTAGGGTGTAGCGAGTTGGATAATGGATGGATAGGTTTCATGTCAATAATGTTCATGCCATTTGAAAGGCAGGAAGACGTTTCATGGATTGATTCCACATGCATCTGCTTGTCATTTAGTGTGCATATCCTCAACTAGGATAAGGCAATTGTTAAGTAATGGTAGTGGACAGTTGTCAGCGGTAGTCCTCCTGTGGTGAAAACACATTAACGTGCATGATGGCATGTTTTGATGTGCGTTTTAAAACCCAAAACGACTCTTTTGTGAGTTTCACGTTTTGCGATTGAGAAATTACCAGCAAAATAAATTTTAGTGGCAGTTGTGAAAAACTCTATGCAAACAGAAAATTGTCAGTATTGCTCATCACTAGTCATCATTATCACATGTACAGAACACAGGAAACATCCTCTGGCCACTCTCATGATCATCGTGATTAATGATAATTCACTTTACTTCCCACATACAACTTCCTGCATTAGGAAATAACGGGATCAGAAAATGGACAGATCCTTCTCTGCTTGTTTAACAGGCATTTTCCGGGTTCACCCAGGTTAACTGATTGTCCCCAAATTTAGGGGTATTAGAGTAGAATTTTTTTTTTTTTTATAATTGAATGTCCTGCCTGACTACTACCGTCAGACATCTTTTACAACATGCAAGTGAAATGGTAACCTTAATCTAAGCCCAGGACACAGGGGTAAGAAACATGGATGAATGCAGGTGTCAATACAAAGAATATACTGGGAGTGACATGCAGTGCGATAGATAGATAGATAGATAGATAGATAGATAGATACTTTATTTCTCCCCTATGGAAATTAAGATTTTACAGAAGCTGAAGAAAATTAGTAATACTATAAAAAAACAACTATCTCCTCCACGCACAAGAACTTCTGGCTTGATAACAGATACAATACAATCCAATAGCAGGCTTGTAGGTGAGAATAAGAAAGATCAGATTATGGTGAGATCTGCCCAGTTGTGCCACACATTTTACTTTTAAAGGCATCTTATACATTTGAATAGAGCAGATCCAGCTTGTTAGGTGCAGGTTAGGTAAATCAGTGATCCTAAATTGACCCTAGGGTGTGCTTGGTGAATGCGTGTGGGTTTGCCCTGCGATGAAGAGGAGTTCTGTCCATGGTTTGTTCCTCGCCTTGTGCCCTGTGCTTGCTAGGATTGGCCCCAGCAGACCCCCACTCTTTGTTTATGCTCAGTACTGTTTAATTGAATGCAAGGCCATGGGAGACCTGAGCCAATCCTGGTAGCATTGGCAGCAAGGCAGGAAACACCCTGGAATAGGGCACTCATGCACAACCCTACACCCTGCTCACAACTGAGTTAATTTTTAATGTTACAGAGTAACCAAACCTGCACGCCTTTCTGACTGTGGGAACAAAACCAGAGTACCGGAGGGAAACTCACACAGACATGGAGAAAAATGTGCCAACTCGAACCAAGGGCCCCACCGCCACATACTGGCAGCACTAACCATGCGCTACCACAATACCCACTGATATAAAAAAGAAGGAATAGTTAGGTCAGACAGATATGTAATTTTGTGTTATATCTGAAGTGATGCGATACTCATTTTATACATTTATTATATTCATATAAATTTTATATTCATATATTTATTTTGTTGTACTAGCAAAGAGCTTAGGATGTTGGTTATTGTCTTAAGTCTATTGTTTCATTACTACTCTCTCTTGCTCTCTGTTGCCTTTGATGAATGCGCCTTCTGATCATTCTACTGTGTATTTTAATTTGCATTGTAAGTTTGCTTAAATAAAGTCATTTGCTAAAAAATGATGATAATGATGATGATGAAAGTGACCTTTGTATGAATCAATTAGCAAATCAGCATTGAACGTGAAAACCCAAAAGGCCAACTCGAAATACACATCGACAGAATAAAGTGGGAAGATGTGACGTCACAAATGGCATCACTTTAATTCTAATAGCACTTTACCATAGGGAAAGAAAAAGTCCTGAATGACCGATGACCTTCCATTGTTTAGCCGTTGGCTATCCCTGCCACTTTCATTGTTGTAATATACCAACGAGAGGTGTTTTCACCAAGTAACATGGCTGTTTTCATTTAGGTGATATGTTCAGAATAATTCTAAAAGCATTTTTAAGGGTTTTAAAGAGCTAAAACTTTGGATACTTTGCTTATTTTATGTAACCAGAGGAAATGCCCATCACCTTTGATAAGACAGTATGCATTAGAAGCTAATATAGCTATATTGCATCCTTAATTAAAAGCTCCAAAATAAATCAGAACCAAAGTGAACATTTTAAACTGGCAACACAAGATCCTCGCTTGTGCAGTCATTCCTGTTATGGCCATAAATCATGACCTCAAACACCAAGTGCATAGAGTCTCTGATTCCTGTTCTACCACTGACGTGGTATTGGCCTCAGGCTGGTAAGGCGGACTCTTTTTTTTTTGTCTTTACTAGTTGATTAGTTTTGAAAGTTTCCCAAATTCTCCATACTTATAAAAAAAAGTTTCCAGAAGGGTTGGGGAAAGAGAATCTCAGGAGCGTGTGGCGTGAACACTGAACAAGTCATGCGGGGTCAGTCCTTGGGAATGTTCTTGGACAGTGTGTTTGCGATAGATTGTTAATAGCACAGCCATTAGGCAACAGAGATAGGCAAACAAAGATTGACTCTTGTTCTGTGTGCCACAGTAGCTTGGCAATATTCTCTAGGTACAATGGCACACTTAAATTCTTTTAGAGCACAGATGTCCCGAATATATAAAATGCAAGTCTAATACGACTCCCTTTTTCCTTTTCTTTCTATTAGCCTTTATATTTAAAGGCTCTGCACAGTGCAGCATTCTTTAGTGTAATCTGCTACTGGAAACTGTAAGAAAGTACTTAGAATAAAGCCAAGAGGATAAGTTGAACCAAAAAACAAGGTGCATTATATTATAAAGAAAAAGACTAACAGGACAAGAACATAATATATATAAAAGCAATCTTGAATATATCGGACAGTTTCCAGACTATCTAGGGGTGTGGATGGACCACTTCTCACTTCAGGACCACAGAGACATTTCTATCTCCCACCCACCCTCGCTTCCTCTTTCTATCTCCTTTTCTCTAACATTTCATATACCTTTATGATCATCTGGACTATTTTTCCGTCCATCAGTTGAACTTAACTCCCCTTCAGACTCTGCTCTCAATCAGCCTCTGATCAGACACTGAATTTAAGCTCCATCATAAAACAACTTAAGGGTTAATTCCATGATCAGGGACATCCTCTTGAGTTCTTTCAACCCCAGCTCCATTTCATCTTATAATGGTGGGGTAACACCCTGGTATTCTGCAGAACGCAAATTGTCCAACTGTGAGTTCTGTCATAGTATGAAATGATCTCATTACCCTATCCACATTTCTTTTTCCATAATGTAATAACTAATTTCAAAACACATATACTGTTACCACCCTCTGTTGGCAACACGTCTAACCTCCTGGCATGACTACATACAGTACCTTGCTCCTGCTGGAGATTATAATCTCATTAGTAAGTAGCTGTGCTACCTGTCTATGACAAGTTGAAATCAAGTAGTCGACATAAACCTCAGCGTTAACGTTTGCAGTGCACCTTGCAATGTCGTTGTTACAGGCAATTTGGTATTGGATTCGTAAAAGCAGTGTTAATGTTTGTGATGTGCAATCTGTTTGAACGACAAAAGCAATGCATTTTATTACTAAAAATATTTGTGATGTGCTATCTTTTGGAATAACAGACGTAGTAACCAGACAGACACAAAGACACTTAGCACTTCACAGTCGCAGGGAGGCATTATGCAGATGTATTGCTGTTGGTGTGGAGGAGCCCCCATAGTTTTGCTTTCATTCTCTCCTTTGTTACTACCTACAGAGTGCATCCTATAACTGGGCTTTCCATTTGAATTAGTTGGTTGATTTGGTAGGCCTCTCATGAAGTGATGTTACCAGACCAGCACTCTACAGTGTAGAAGATCACATTTACAGAGTTATAGAAGATGTGTAGGATGTCACTTACCACATTAAAGGAACACGATCGCCTAAGGAAGAAGAGTCTGCTATCTCTTTTCTTCTATAGTTCTCTGTCCAACCTGTCATTAATGTGGACCCCCAAATACTTGTAGGAGTGGACCACCTCTACATCCACTCCCTGAATAGTGACTGGACATCCAGGCTCTTTGGTGTTGTGAAAGTCAATAACCATTTCCTCAGTTTTGCTGATTTTAAGATGTGGACAATTCTCTTTGTTCCCCCTGACTCCTCGTTTCTGTCTCATCCCCCTTATCATTACACCCCATAAGTGCAGAATCATCTGAGAATTTCTGCAAGTGACATGACCTGATGTTTTATTTATAGTCTTATCATTTTATTATGGTGGAATGGATCTTGTATGGCCCCATCCTTTATCATGAACGGACGATTCGTATCTGGCACCTGTCCAAAAAACTTTATTTAAATGTAATACAAAAGAAATGCCACAGGCAGGTGTAACACAACCTAAATAAGACCCTGTAATAAAACTCTGGACATCAATAAAAGTAAAGAGTTCACACAAAAAGTGTGGCGTTAGAAATGTCACCCAGTTTCATGCAATTTTGTTTCACCCAGATCTCTTTGGTGTTGACTTGCTGTCATCGTTCAATCAAATATAATCTCATTTTCCAGGTCTTTACTGTACTTTGAAGTTATTCATTCCTAAAATGATAGTCTGCTTGAATGCTGTCACAACAGATAATCGTGTATAAAAGTAGGTAAGAGGAAATCATCTGACCATTACGGAGCTTCCCAGTTATATGCCCATCTGCCATAAGAAATATTTTGGAGATTAAAAATTCAAGTTATCAGGGAAGGACTTGAATCTTTGCAGACACTTTGGAGAAGGTGTATCTAGTATCTATGTTAAAGGTATCTCTGTCAAATGTATAACTAAACACACCCTGAAGAAGTTAAATACTCGATATTAAGTAAACACTGGAAAGCTGTTTTTCCAGATTGTGATTGTTAGCAGTGAATACATTTAACTACATAGCACCTTGGGAAACATTTTATATACATTTGGTATTATAGAGTTTGTATACACTGTATGTTCCTATTTTAGTCAAGCAAATTTAATTGTCCAGGTATCTAATTCATGGCGGTGCTACCACTTGGCTCCAAGGGAGTGAGGCCACATTCTGGCTTTTCCACTGTCTATTTTGAGTTATCCAAATTTTCTGAATTCTGCATGAGGTTCCTTCTCCTTTTACTATGGTGTTGCTCCTATAGACAATGAATTTGTGACTGAATGGTGAAGGTGTGAGTGACACAGATCGGGAGGCTCTGTTCACAGTGATGCCCCGAGCAGGACTGTCACCCTGTACAGGATTGGTTCTGTGTACCTGATGATGCTGATCCCTGTTTTTGGTCTAAACAGGTTTTACCCATATGTGGATTGATGTATTTGATTAATCAGAAACCATAATGCCATAATTGCATATTTTGAAATATGAAACACTTTTTTTTACTAATTCATTTCCATTTGTAGATTATCATGATTTCTAAGTATCAATTGTGGGGTAAACTAATGCCCTCTGAGCACTAGTATTAGAAGAAATCCAAAACAGCCACCCAGCCCATCATCTCCCATTCCCAATTTCTAAGTGTTTTATTCTCAGAAGGAGAACCAAATTAGAAAGCCAGACAGATGCAAGAATAATCAACCTGGGGTCACCACCAATAAACACGACATTTATTTGAGTTGAGTGTAAGATTGCCTGGAGGAAACCCATACACAGAAGGCACTCCTGCCTGGATTTAAGGAGTCAGCTCTGGTTACACTGGCTGCCATGCAATTCAGTGCTTAACATTAATTAGGAAAAGTGGTTAGTGTTGTGTGAATCTAACGTGAGCTGGCCTTAACCACCTTAGAGTACCAATGTGCTAATTTCTTATCCACATACATATGCCAGTCAGGTTGCTAAGTGAACTTAAGAGACATGCCAATAGGCTTATCACAACTTATTATAATTTTGGATTTACACATCATATCTATATTTAGTGTTCGATTTGGATAGGGCAGTCAGTTATCAATGAAGTCTGCAGCTGTTAAAAAAGAGAAGCCCACAAGGTCATTAGGATCAAAGCAGGCCTTCTAAGCTGGCATCACCATAGGATTACAAAACTTCTCCACCTTAGGTAAATTAAAAGCAGCTGGCCTTAGAAAAGAAAGAACCAGAACAGAAAACAGTGCTAGTCGTAACTTTACTGTTTGCATTGTAATATTTCTTATCTGCACTTTTTCCCCACATTGTTTTCATAAAAGTACAGAGCTTTATCAGACATACCAAGTCACAACAGAGTTAAAAATTAAAATATGAAGAGGTCTGTATTTCTTTCATATGCAGAATGTTATTTTGTATGTTATGGTGATGTGACAGTTTGAATTACAAGTATGAGAAACCAGCAAGTTGCCTCTTCATTTTTGCCATTATTGCATCATTATGGACCTCGTTTTTTCTTGTACCCGAGGTTAAACCAAATGGCAATAAAGTTATGAGATTATTTTCTAAAACCATGTTTGATTAGTATCCAAACCTAAATATCTCAAAAGCTGTCAATCATGGCACATCTAGTAGAAATGAAGTTACAGTCCAGAAGACAATGGCGGTCTGCTTGTAATGCTACTTGAGATTATTGAGCTGAAACATTGCCAGTGGGATTCACTCACTCATATCTATAAGGCCGACCAGTTACCTTCATATGTTGATTAGCTCCATCCAAGACATGTTTAAAGTCAATGAGGAAGATATTATGTAAGTGTAAACGGAAAGTGAAACATATTCTTTTGCATTGTTCAATCCCCCTTGAAAGTCGGATGTCGGAGCTAGGAACACCCGAGTTGACCGTGTTTCAATAAAACATTCAGAAAACCAATTCTGACACGTTCAAGAAACCTTTGCTGTGCTTGCTCTTTCAGAATTCAGACAATCTACTGAACAATGCATTATGCATATTCTGCACATTCAATCAGCATAGCAGCATCTCCACGGATAGCAGCTAATCAATACTGTGAGTATGACTGATGTAATGAGGCACAAATGAGACAAAGTGCTAATAAACAGTATAATACTGCAGCTTTCACTTCTATTGATGCCCGGTGCAGCCATCTTGGATTTTGAGTTCCGGGTTGGTGAGGTTCTCCCGACTTTCTGACTAGAAAATCCGACTTGTGGGGACATTCAAGTTGAAATGTCCTACTAGGAACTCATGAATACAGATTTCCTAGTTCAAATGGAAAACAGAATTTGTCTCTGACATCCAAAATATTTCTGGTTGTCACACTAGAGTGCTCAATTAGTTTATTGTAAATTTGTTGTATACTACTTAACCTCAAAATCTGCATATCCATTCTTCCCTGGTTCTGATGAACACTCCTAAGGATTTTCAGAAAGTTTTCATTTACTCAGTTTTTACAAAATAAACAAAATTCAAGTTCAGCATTCTATAGTAAGAACTTTTGGGCTATTTCTACACTTTCATTCTTCATCGCCCAAGTTGTTACCTTGGCTTACTCATATTAGCCTCATGCACTTTCCCAAGGACGACATGTTTGCACCACTTTAGTAATTTTATAGATTTGTTTGCACAGAAGCCAAGGAAAGGGATTCTAAAGAGTTAGGCAAGATATTGACACGGAAATTTTCAGCATACAATTTTATAAAATATCGATTTTGATTTTTATTTACTCTTTGTTTCACCTTGAATTGGAATCTTACCAGTAAATGCCTCAGATAGTGTGCATGTGTGAAAGAGGCTGTTGGTGCATTTTAATTAGACTGCTCCAAAATGTTTAATGGCCACTGATTAAAGGAAAATATCAAATATTATCCCGTTATTTGAAAAAGGTGATTGGGAAGATCCAAGCAACTATAGGCCAGTAAGCTTAACGTACATCACAGGTAAATTAATGGAAGGAATTTTTACGGGAAAGATTGAGCAACACATGGCAAGAACAAGAGTTTTACTGAACAGTCAGCATGGGCTCCGAAGAGAGAGATCAAATTTTACTAACATGCTGGAATTCTATGAGGCATCACATTTTAATTGCAAATATGTATGTATTTACACATGGACAACATAACTTTAGTTCGATATTTTAACATTTGACACACAGTGCTTTCAGACCCCTTCACTTTTTACACATTTTGTTATGTTGCGGCCTTGTGCTAAGACTTTTTTCTCTCATCAGACAACACTCAGTACCCCAGAATGAGAATACAAAAAGAGGATTTCAGAAATGTTTGCAAATTTTTTTAAAATAAAAAATAGAAATTTCACGCTGACACAAGTATTCAGACCTTTTGGTATGACACTTGAAATTTGGCTCATGTGCCTCCGGTTCAATTTGTAATCGTTGAGATGTTTCTATACCTTATCCGGAGATCAGCTCTGGACAATCTAAAAGATTAGGAAAGGTACACACCTGTCTATAGAAGGTGACATAGCTGACAGTGGGTAACAGATCAATAACCAAGTCTCAATTAAGAACACATGAAAGCCTACTTGTGCAAAAAGGCACCTACATGGCTCTCAGATTGTGAGAAACGAGATTCTCTGGTCTGACTGACTCAAGAGTGAACTGTTTGCCATCAGTTCTAAGCATTACACCTTGAGGAAAGCAGGTGCCACTCACTACCTCTGCAATATCAATTTAATGGTGAAACATGGTGTTGACAGCGTCATGCTGTGGCATTGTTTTTCAAGTGGTGGAGACATTGAGACTTGTTGGTGTTGAGGGAAAGCTGAACAGAGCAAAGTACAAAGATATCCTAAATGAAAACGTACTCCAGAGAGCTCTGGACTGCAGATTGGGCTGAAGGTTCAACTTCCAAGAGGACAATCACTCTAAGCACAAAGCAAAGACAACACAGGAATTGAATAGGGACAGCTCTTGGATTATCCTTGAGTGGTTTATCATAGAGCCCAGACTTGAACCCAATCCAACATCTCTGGAAAGACCTGGACATACAGTAGCTCTCCACTGGTAGTCCTCATTCAACCACAGAGAGCTGGAGAGAAAATCCCCAAGTCCAGGTGTGCTGTTGTGTCATACCCAAGAAGACTCCAGGTCATAATCACACTGCCAAAGGTGCTGCAACAAACTACTGAATAAATACTAAATATTTGGGCTGATGTGAAATTTCTGTTTTTTATTTTTCATGGAATTGCAAAAATTCCTAAAATTCTGTTTTCTCTTTGTTATTCTGGGGTATTGTGTTGATTGATGGGGGAAAATATGAATTTAAATGATTATAACAAAAGTCTGCTACATAAGAAAATGTGAACATGTTAAGGCAGGGGTGCTCAATGCATCGATCGCGATCGACCGGTAGATCGCCAAGGTAGTTCAGGTAGATCGCGTTGTATTAAAAAAAAAATTATTTTAAACGTTAGTCTATCATATATCCTCCCTATGAAATTTGCCACTTGATTGACATACAGGGCGGCCAGTCTGAGATCTCTTTTCTTGTAACACACTGGTCATCCCACACACACGATCAAATGCGCGAGCTACTGCAAAACTCTTGCTGTGATCTAGTTAGCCTTCCAATCTATATCGATTAAAGATGGGGTTTAAAAAAAATGTTTGGGGAAGGTATGGGCTGGATGTGGAATTGGAAGAGGATTTTTTTCTCTCACGATGTCACAATCGAAGTGCGTTTGTCTGATCTGTCAATCTATCATTGCTATTCCAAAGAAGGAAAATGTGGAAAGGCACTTTCGAACTGTTCATAAAAACTATGAAACTGACTTCCTTCCGAAAAGCGATCTGAGAAAGAGAAAGGAGAGCGAACTAAAATCGCAGTTAATCGGACAGCCGTCATTTTTCACTCGGCTGAATTCAAAAGCTCCTTGACTGAATTATTCGGCTCTACTTATTTATGTGAGTCAGCCTTTTCCCACATGAAGATTATTAAATCCAAATACTGTGTGACCATAAATGTATTGAATTGTTATTGTGCCATAAAGATTATTCAGTTATGCAGTACGACAACATACACTTTATGTATAAAGTATACTCAGTATATATATATATATATATAATATTTTATATATATATATATATATATATATATATATATATATATATATATATTTATATTTATATATATTATATATATAGATATATATATACAGTACAGGCCAAAAGTTTGGACACACCTCCTCATTCAATGTGTTTTCGTTATTTTCATGACCATTTACAGAACTCCATCACTCTCCTTTTTGGTCAAATAGCCCTTACACAGCATGGAGGTGTGTTTGGGGTCATTGTCCTGTTGAAAAATAAATGATCGTCCAACTAACCTGACTTCTGCACAACACAACTGCTGGTCCCAACCCCATTGATAAAGCAAGAAATTCCACTAAATAACCCTGATAAGGCACACCTGTGAAGTGAAAACCATTTCAGGAAGCTCATCGAGAGAATGCCAAGAGTGTGCAAAGCAGTCATCAGAGCAAAGGGTGACTATTTTGAAGAAACTAGAATATAAAACATGTTTTCAGTTATTTCACCTTTTTTTGTTAAGTACATAACTCCACATTATGTGTTCATTCATAGTTTTGATGCCTTCAGTGAGAATCTACCAATGTAAATGGTCATGAAAATAAAGAAAACACATTGAATGAGGAGGTGTGTCCAAACTTTTGGCCTGTACTGTATATATTTATATATATATATATATATATAATATAGCATTTTTAGTGTAGGTAGATCATTTCGACCTGCTCATTTTAAAAGTAGCTCGCAAGCCGAAAAAGTGTGGGCACCCCTGCGTTAAGGGATTGGAATACTTTTTGAATCCACTATTTGAATACACATACATCCATACAGACACTCACACACACATATATATGTATATGTGTGTGTATAAACACTAAATGATTAACACAAGATTGAAAACAATGATGCCCCAGTACTGAGCCTTTTACAGTAGGTCAGTGGGAGAGAAGCTGAATTATTTGGGCTCCAAAGACAGAAGAACAAAGGCTTGGAGCTGAAAGGTTTCCATGACCCCAAGATCGGCATGCTCGAATGATGCTTCTTTCACAAGAGGCAAGTGTTAATTTCTCATGGATGAAGCGTATTTACTGCTGAGGGAAGAACAAACTTTCTTATTGAATTTCATTTAGGAAACTGCAGGCACAGATCCCTGTTTGTTAGACTTCATCAGAGAGTCTGTTTACTCCATGTAGAGCAGAGCTGTTACATTCAAAAAAGCAGGTCTGTACTTTTCGGTGAAAAGAAAAAAAAAATCGCCGAAAATAATCTCTTTAAACTACTGCCAGACATTTTGGTCACACGTCAGACAGTGTTTCTGAACCAAGTAATAGACCTCAAAGAAGTGAAGGATAGATTTTCAAGCAAAGATAAAAGAAAAATGCAACAGCTGTGATTAAATGAAAATGCTGCAATTTGAAAGTGACGGCTTAAAAAGCATCTGACAATTACCACCATGTGTACACAGGTTGCTGCGTTCAGTGCTTCTCCTGTGCCACCTCTCTAGGAATTGACAAGCAGTGAGGTGTTAGTCTTCATAGCCTACAGGACACAAATCCGCAGCACTGCATGACCACTTGAACTTTGGATTGTGGTAATTCCAGCCCGGATCACAGATAGACACGGACTCCCAATGTACAGAACACACGTTTATTTTGCTTTTCTTCTTTACAGCACACACAGACAGTGCCCAAGTCCCAGACAATGCTCACTGTCCTTTTTCTTTTCTTTCTTTCTCTTCTGCCACCGTCACTCCTCTCCCGTAAACTCTGTCCTCTGCCCCCCGACTCCGGCTTCTCAAAAGGAGTGAGGTGGCCCCTTTTACAATGTACTCAGATGTGCTCCAGGTGCTCCATGATACCCTTCCTGCAGCACTTCCTGGTGTGGTGGAAGTACTACATGGGCACCTGGTTCCTGTTCTGGCAGCATTTCCTGGTGTGGCGGAAGTGCTGCAGTTTAAGGCTCCAGGACCCAGTAGGGTTGAGCTTCTAAGCTCTAATCCCGTGGCTCTGATGCAAACCAGGGCAGCTGCCCCCTAGTGTCCGAGGGGAGGTATTATCCCTCTCCTGGTCCTTCCATCCTCCAGACGTCCTGGCTGGGCAGGAGCCCCAGCTGTCCGCCACAGGATATGTTAGAGGAATAGTAAGAGAGGCGCTTTGCTCCTCCTGATGCCTTTGACTTGTATTCGGCATGTTCTCCAAAGCACCGTTGTGAAAGTGCTGTACAAAAGAGAAATCTCGTTAGTTTAACAGATAAATCAAATTTGGTCTCCGATGAGTTTCTGTGCCCCATGATGGACTGCTGCCAGCTTCAACCCAGAGCTCAATAAGTGAGTTAGAATATAGAAGTTGGCATTACCTGCTTGGAGACCCCAAGGCAATGCTTTAAAAGTATACAACTGATTAAAGCTGATTTTGAATAATATTATTCACAGCAAATAATGATAAAAGCGACCCACTCCACATTGTATTCTAGTGTACTGTCTAATGTGCCCTGTGATAATGCAGAATAAAAGCGGTGTCGTTATACTGCACAAGAAGAATAATTTCTTGTATATTGCTTTCACAGCAAACACTTCTATAGAAACAAACCTAAATGCCCCAGATTCTGAATTTTATTTTGATCATGTCAGTCATTTTCCAACCCGCTGTGATTTTCCAAAAGCACCTTTGTTAAAGGTGCTATGTATATAATATAGAAATTGATAAATTAAACTGCTTGGGAACCCTAATCCAATTGTCCAAAGGAAAGGCTCAATCAAAACTTATTTTACACTTTCACAGAACAAATGATAACAGAAATAAAGGAATACATTATGAAGCATTAATAGTCTTCTTTATGTAGTACATTAAAAAGATGACCCATTACTTTAGGGAGGCACAGTGGTTTGCACTGTTGCCTCAAATTTAAAAAGCCTTGTGTTCAAATCCTGGTTCAGTTGGAGTTTATGTGAAATCTGAGCATTGTTCATATCTCCGTGTGAGTTTTTGTCACATACTCCTAATTTTCTTTGGTATTTCAAAGATATTTATATACTCAGCAAAAAAGAAACGTCCTCTGACTTTCAACTGTTTTTACTTTCAGTAAACTTAATGTGTAAATATTTGTATGAACACTAAAAGAGTCAACACCATAAGACATAAACTAAAAATGTTTCACAATGTGTCCCTGAATGAAGGGAGGCTCAAAATCAAAAGTACCAGTCAGTATCTGGTGTGGCCACCAACTACTTGAAGTACTGCAGTGCATCTCCTCCTCATGGACTGGACCAGATTTGTCAGTTCTTGCTGTGAGATGTTACCCCACTCTTCCACCAAGGCACCTGCAAGTTCCTGGACATTTCTGGGGGGAATGGCCCTAGCCCTCACCCTGCGATCCAACAGGTCCCAGACGTGCTCAATTCCTTCGACGATAAACACGAATCCATCCATCACCCCTGGTGAGACAACACCGTGACTCATCAGTGAAGAGCACTTTTTGCCACTCCTGTCTGGTCCAGCGAAGGTGGGTTTGTGCCCATAGGCGGCGTTGTTGCTGGTGATTTCTGGTAAGGACCTGCCTCACAACAGGCCTACAAGCCCTCAGTCCAGCCTCTCTCAGCCTATTGCGGACAGTCTGAGCACTGATGGAGGGATTGTGTGTTCCTGGTGTGACTCGGGCAGTTGTTGTGGCCATCCTGTACCTGTCACGCAGGTGTGATATTCGGATGTACCGATCCTGTGCAGGTGTTGCTACACGTGGTCTTCCACTGCGAGGATGATCAGCTGTCCTTCCTGTCTCCCTGTAGCGCTGTCTTAGGCGTCTCACAGTGCGGACATGGCCATTTATTGCCCTAGCCACATCAGCAGTCCTCATGCCTCCATGCAGCATGCCTAATGCACGTTCACGCAGATGAGCAGGGACCCTGGGCATCTTTCTTTGGGTGTTTTTCACAGTCGGTAGACAAGTCTCTTTAGTGTCCTGCGTTTTTAGAACTGTGACCTTAAATGCCTACTTTCTGTAAGCTGTTAAGGTCTTAACGACCATTCCACAGGTGCATGTTAATTAATTGATTATGGTTAATTGGACATGCATGGAAAACATTGTTTAAACTCTTTACAATGAAGATCTGTAAAGTTATTTGGATTTTTAAAACATTATTGTTGAAATACACAGTCCTGAAAAAGGGACGTTTCTTTTTTTGCTGAGTATATATTAGGTTACCTCTAAATTGCTTCTATATGAGTAAATACTGTATGTCTTGAAATGGTCTGAAACACCTCTTCATGGTCAGTTTCTTCCTTGTACCAGTTCCTCAGTTATTGATTTGTGCTTCCTTGACCATGAACTGGGCTAAAGATATTTGTGATCATTTTTAGTTTTCATAGTTTTTCCTTTAGTGGAAGATAACAAACATGTAGAGAAAGAGGAACAGTGCAGGACTGGCTAATTATGAAAAACAAAGTACAAACCCTTATTCTTTTGTATCACAGTTGCACTTATGAGCCCCCCACAACTATACAATAATTAAAGATATGGTAACAAAAGAATTGCAACCTAAACACAAAACATAATGTTGAAAAATAAACTGCAGAGAACTACAGACAGTGAATTTCAGACTACTGATCTGACATGTCTGCATGTGATCTTTTGAAAATGCTGCTCACAGCATCAAATGCTGCTTTTGCCTACCTACTTCCAATCGATCAAATTATAAGAGCTCATCATACCTTGCATCTTTTTTTTTTTATATTCCTAAATGTTTCAGTGGTTTCTATAATTAAAGCTTCTCGTTTTCAACCATCATCCATTTCCCAATCTCATTTAAAGGCTGTCCTTCTAGATTGGACACAACAATGGAAAGAAGCATCCCTGGGCTGGATTCCAGGACATCACAGGCCATAATAGGCCAATTTGTAAGTGTCAATATTCCATAAAAGTACTCATTTGAGAAGTGGGGCAACCCTGAATAAGCAGAAAATGTACTTGCAAACCTAGTGATGAAGTAGACATTGAGCAAGCTGAGATTTGAATCCAGATTCTTGAAGCTGTGAGGCAGAAGTGGCAACCGCAGCCACACTTTATTGCCCTTTATTCCCTTCAATTTCACTTTATCAAAGAATCTATTTTGGATGAAACATTGTCCTTTTGTTCTCTTTTATTGTTAGGCAGATTTTGCCTCATCATTACAATCTGCTGACACACTGTGCAATTCTGTAGATCACTTTTTGAAATTTCCTTCTTCTTCTTCTGCATTGAGCCTACACTGTTGGTACGTCTTTGTATCCATGGCGTAAACTGACGTGCACCTCTTCAAAAATGTGATTACACGTCACAGCGACACAAACTCTACATAGACCCCTATGACTCTGATTAGCCAATTTGATAGCTATGTATTATCTGTAACGGATTTCCGTTCGTTGGTAAACATATGGAAAAGTGGAAAAATGTGACAGACAAATATGTTTGCCCACCAAAAAAAATGTTTAGCAAGAGGAGTGGTGATCCTGAAGGGATCATTCACTTTTCTTGCATACTACAAACACCTCCAACTAATGTTCAGGCATGTGCCCATGATATGGCATGACACAGAATTATATAGACTGCTTCCAATGGTATAGCCTAAGCACATAGCTGCCAAGAAGTATAAATTTGAACATGGAATGCTACGATGTTTACTGTATTTTAAGAAAAAGACCGTTGCCTCAGATCCATGGCAGTTCAGCCGCAAGTCCTTATGAGAAGGATTTTGCAGTCTTATTGGGCTTGTCACTGTCCACATTCAGTCAGTGTACGGGGCAATTAAGGATGCCAATATAATGTTAAGTTACATAGTATGTTGTGTCAAGTGTGACTGAAGGAAGTCATTGTTAAGCTACTTGATGCAATTGTGAGGATTCATCTAGTATATGGTGCACAATTCTTGTCTCTGTGTTATTAAACAAAATGTAGCATAGGAGGACATCCACAGTAAAGCAACTAGACTGATTCCAGGAGCATAGCGTATGAACAGTGTGGAAGGACTGAAGTAAAGAAAGAGGCAGTTGAGGGAAAATTCCACCCAAACTTACCTCATGTAGATGGCCGAGAAAAATTTAAATTTCATGTTTTCATATAAGACAAAGAGAACAATTGGGGTTTATGGTAACCAACTGCATGAAAAAAATCTCCCATTACTAATGTTGCATACTCCATATGTCAAATCGTCCAGTTGTATTGCCAAAACCTCCCAAACTCATATATTGTTCAATAAAATATCTCCACAAAACATCCTCACGAGTAAAAATGGCACACACTTCAGCATGCCTGTAATTTGAATTGAAGACCCACCTCCCAACTTCATTCATTGGTCAGGAGTCCATCCCAGTAACATCTTATTGATTGTTTAAAATTTCGCTTCACGTGATATTAACAAAAAGTATGCATTTAGAGACATGTACAGATTAGGGATTTCCTCCTTCTAAAGGACTTTCGAGAGTCACATGCTCCACCGTGTGGATCGTTCTGGTCTTCCGGTAAAAGATGCCTTTTTCTTAGTTGGCACTTCTTTTATAGCACAACTTCCGGCTTCTCGGAGCTATGAGGGAAGAAGAACAGGACAAAGTCAGCAGTAGCCTTCCCTTTCGTCTCGGCAGGTTATTGTGTACCTTTCCCTGCCCCTTAGAGGAGTCCTCCAATGCCCATGCGTGACACTGACTAAAAGAGAAAAGTTGAAAGTTATGTAATAAAGATTTTTTTTTAATGATTGAGAATTTTTAAGTCCCTAATCCTACATCATTTCCTGTTCCTGGGCTGGCTGTAACCACTTTCTGTGTTGCATCTTCTTTTCTGGTACCCCATACGAATAATCACAACCATGACACAATTCAGAAATCATGTCCAGAAAACAAATTTTATTTATATGCATTCATGTTGTTAATAATGTGGGTAGACTTTAAAATAAAAACAAGTCCATGCAGTGAAAGGCAGTATGGACCATGGATACATTAAGTGTCCCTAATCTTGTTTGACTGGAAATAGTTATATTTATAAGTAGGTGATTATCACATCATCTGTATGATATTTACACAGAAAGTGAAAAATACATTATTATAAAAAGTTGATAAAGTCAAGGATTACAGTTTTTTCAGTCAAGGACTACCACGATAATGAATAACTGAGATATAAAGTGAAATACATTTCAAGTAATGAGCATTTAACTGTTGCCCAATTTAAATATGACAGCAACAGATTTTCTCCCTCATCACTCTCACTTTGATTAATTAGCATGGTTGACAAATCCTAGGCAAGAACAGTGATTGCAGAGTGGGTTTGAGAATGTCAAATATTTACCAGTTAAGAAACACATACACGCCCAGGGACACAAAGTATCAGTTCGCTTATTTTAGTGAAGAGTTTTTCATTTGTTTTTAAGTTCCTTTGTGTATCCTTCTGCGCTGCCACAGTCATTAGCATTGACTGTGGTGAGTTTGTTTGCTCTTTCCCTCTCTCTACTGGCTTTCTCTGAGTAATCCAATTTACTTCTGAGATATTCTGTACATGACTTTTAGAGTGGATATGTCTGAGCAGATGCACTAGAATGAAAATATCTCTTACAATGCTCATTGAATTTAGATTACCATCATATTTTATGTTTATCTTCAAGATTAATGTTGAATTAGGGCGGCACGGTGGTGCAGTGGCAGAGCTACTGCCTCGCAGTAAGGAGACCTGGGTTTGCTTCCCGGGTCGTCCCTGCATGGAGTTTGCATGTTCTCCCCGTGTCTGCGTGGGTTTCCTCCGGGTGCTCCGGTTTCCTCCCAAGTCTGAAGACATGCAGGTTAGGTGCATTGTTGATCCTAAATTGTCCCTAGTGTGTGTGTGGTGTGTGTGCACGCCCTGCCCGTGGTTTGTTTTCTGGTTTGTGCCCTGTGTTGGCTGGGATTGGCTCCAGCAGACCCCCATGACCCTGTAGTTAGGATATAGCGGGTTGGATAATGACTGGCTGTTGAATTACTGTGTGTTTAATCTTATTTGTCTGTTTAGGTTATGAATAGAGATGGGGACTGTATGTGTGAAGGCATTCAATTTCAAAACTGTTAATTGCAACTTTTAAAAAATCTCCTTGTGGTAGGAATTTAAATGTCAGATTTTTTACCCACCAAGCTAGATACAATTCTGGATTTTTAAACAGAGAATTTTGGATGCCTTTTCATGTAGTTTGTAGGCTGACAGTGAATCACTGTCTTGGAATGACAATTTTCGATATTGTTACTGGAAGAGATGAGACCCTACTGTTGTGGTTGCTGTAAGTAAATGTAAGGTATTGCATGTAGGAAGTAGAAATGTTAGATCTGAATACCCAGTGGGAGGTTTGAAACATGAAAGTACTCCTCATGAGAACAATCTACTAATTAACTGTCTGCATCCAAAAAAGTACAGAAGCCATTAAGAAGACTATTGAAATGTTAAGGTTATAGAGCACGATGTGTAGAGTAGAAGTCATATCAGGTTATGCTTAAGCCTCTCCTGGATAACTGCATGCAGTTTTAGACTCCAAGTTTCAAAAAACAACATAAGATCACTATAAAAAGTCCAAGAAAAATCAACTAGGCTGATTCCATGAAGGTTAGGGTTAGGGTTAATGAGTTCAACAAGAAAACGGCATAGTTTTGAACAAATGTTAGAAAGTATTTCTATATACTGAGAACCATAAACATCTGTCCTTTATCCAACCCACTATGTCCTAACTACAGGGTCATGGGGGTCTGCTGGAGCCAACCCCAGCCAACACAGGGCACAAGGCAGGAAACAAATCCCGGGCAGGGCGCCAGCCCACCGCAGAGAACCATAAACATGTGGAGTAAATTACCATGGAGTCATGGAGAATAGGACTTTAGGCACTTTCAAATCTTGGCTTGATGTTATTATGGAGAAATAAGGTGGATAGGACTGGCGGGCTTTATTGGGCTGAATGTTTTGTTCTCCTCAGCATTTTTTTAATGTTCTAAAATCCCAACAATATCAGGTCAACGTCTAAATTCTTCAGTGGGTCAATGACACGTTCACTTTTCCATTAACATCTGAGCTCCCTGTAGAGTGCAGACCATCTTCTCCTCCTTATCGTTGTTCACTTTTGAAGAGATTTTAGCCATCTACACTTTTTTTTTCTCTGGGATTTAGGGAATTTTTCAAATTACAGTAGTGAATCTTTGATCAGAATGATGGTTAAAACCCTTTATAAAGATCACTGGTGCCTTGCACTTTATTCTGCGTATATAGCAAAGCATACAACATCAATGTACACCCCACAGTAATCTCAATTACACTGTGCTATGTCCTTTTCAAATCATTTTAAATTTGAACAAATATTGGTTATTAGTTAAGAAAACATCAGAAAATTAGAACAATCCTAATGTGTCAGCGTGAACATCATGTGCATTTCAAATGTGTTATTTGGCAACCTTCAATGATTCCTGCACTCTGCATATTGATGCTATTTATTTTTATATCCTCACACTTTCAGATGATGGCAGGTGGCCTCCCTCCCTCATTTCCATCTGTGTTCCTTTTTCCAATCTGCTGAATTTACCATTTCCTGGAGATTGTGATCATTTCAGTGTCCATTTGGATTGTTTGATGTGTTTGCTCTCTAAATGTAATCTTCTCTCTCTTCTTCTTTTGCTCCAGGTTTTCAAGGTCAGATGAACTCTCCAGACACCGCCGTTCACATTCAGGAGTCAAGCCATACCAGTGCCCAGTGTGTGAGAAAAAATTTGCTCGGAGTGACCACCTGTCAAAGCACATCAAGGTACATCGCTTTCCAAGAAGCAACAGGACAATGCGTGCAACAAACTGATTTACTGAACACGTGTCTCAGCTTTGGACAATAGCCAATGAAAACCGGAAACAGCAGGAATCGCTGGGAGGAGAGAAAGCACTTCTTCGTGGTACTGTGATAATTTATTGCCTGAAGAGCAAAAAAAGAAAAAAAAAAAAGAAATTAAAATTATATATATATATATATATATATATATATATATATATATATATATATATATATATATATATATATATATATAGTTCAGTATATGTTTAGCCCTGAACATGTTCTCCCCATATAAGAGAAAAATACAGTATTCTATTTTTTAAAAAATAAGCTGTATTTTAAAAGAATAAGCTGGAGCCATGTGAACGAATAAAATTAAATTCTATATTGTTATTGTTTTTATATGTATAACTACATCTTTCTACACAAATCTTAGATTTAGAATTCTAAATATCTGAATACAAAGAGAATGTTTAAATGACAGTTTAAGGAGTATGGTCGACATTATCTTATTGTCTACAATTTCAAATATATAAGGTATTTTTTTCTGTCTTTCTTGTAATACCGATAATCGCAAGTGAGTGACAAACTGAATGTGTCTGTCATAAAGCCCTGAATTCACACATTACTTCATTTTCTTGCAATCTAGTTTCGCGGCTTAATTTGCAAACGTTTTTTTCTATTTAAGAAGGACATGCAAGTTTCTTTCCTGTGCCTGCCTCTGTTTAATTTAGTGCGATCTTTTGTAAAAGGGCATTATATCAATGAGCATCCAGCAGAAATGCAAAGTGAGATCACATGCTTTGTCACACAGGTCCTGATTGGATGATCGATGGTGCCAATCATGTGCTTTTTCAGTTAGGTGTCCACAGGCCACTTTAAGAAATGGTTTCATTCAGATCAGTCAGATTAATGTTCCCAATCAGGTGTCTGTTGGAGTAACTGTCCATCAGATCTGCTTGATTAAAGTGTCCATGAGGTATATTGGAATAATTGTATCCATGTCTATTTGACTAAAGAGTTCCATTAGATATATTTTTAGAATGGTGTCCATCAGGTCAGTTTGATTTTTAGCATCCTTCAGATGTGCTTTACTTTTGATGTTCATCAAGAAAGTTTGACTAATGACAACCATGAAGGTTTTTGGACTATAGTAGCATCAATAGTTCATCAGGCCTGGATGGCTGATGAGTCCATCAGGTATTGTCTGCGTCTAACTTATGAAATCCATCACATGTGATTTACTAATGGTCCGTCAGGTCATTTTGGCTTATGATATCTATCCATTACATCAGGTTGATTCACTGTGGCCCACGAATCTGTTTGATAAGTGATATTCATTGAACCTTTTTTATTAATGGTGTCCATCAGGTCTTTGTGACTGAATTTGACCATTATGTTTATTGGACTGTATATCAGCTTGACTAATGGTGCCTCCAAAATGTATTGTAGTATATCTATCTCATTAATGATATCAGTCAGATCTGGCTGACCAATGGTGTACGTCATGTTCACTGGCACTATCTTATCTGGTTAACTAATAATGTTTATCAGATCTATTGATATCTATCATTTCCATTGTATTTACTGGTGTCCATGAAGTTTATTTGACTAATTTTGTCCAAAAGGTCTTTGGATTAACAGTATTAGTTGAGTCAATACACCTAAAGTTGTCAATTAGGTCCGGCAAATGGCATCATTTTCAGAATTTAAACTAATGGGAACTTTAGTGAGTGTAGACTTGATCATCCAGTGTTTATTGCAGTCTCCATGTTGGTTAATACTAGCTAGCATAGTTTGAAATGCTGTAGATATACAGAATACTCTCTGCACAGGATGTATATCTTATCCTTGGCCTAAGGCAACAGAAGACACACTCAATATCCAGACTCTGTTTTCCCAGCTTTAACTTGAAAGAACTTAGTTGCAGGAGATGACGCCATTAAGGCATAAAACAGAAGACTCCTGGTACCCTGTTACAAACATCAGAAGATGAAAGCACATGTAGGCCGTAAGTCAGCTCAATGTCAAAAAGCAATGGAGCCATTGGTTTTATAAAAATACCCATATGTGAATGAAATATTTAAATATTTTACAATAAAATATTGAATTTTCAGTCAGTGAAATGTGAAACATATTTATTGTGAATGTCTAACCTAAAGTATCTGAAATATTAGTTTGAAATATGTGATCTTATTAGAAAGTGCATTTCTCACTTAATTATGAAGATATATTTTTATAGTGAATTTCCTGGATCTCACTTTAAACTAATATATACTAATATCTGTATACAGGATGGACAAAAGGAGGTTTACAGTTGTTCTTATGGAAAAAGACATGTAAGGTTTCATTATTACAATAGTTTTGTTAGCTGAATAGCTTTATTAACTTTATTAAGTTGAAAGAATGTTACAATGGCACAGTGCACTTAGGTACAATCTCGTAAACACTCAAATTATTAGCATTTGTTGTTTACACATTCTAGCACTCTACTTACTAATAACAGCAACAATAATAATAATAATAAGAAGAAGAAAAATAATACAAATAAATAATACAATAATTAATAAATAAATGATAATGCAAAAATAAACTGTACTGAATGTACTTTACTGAAATCTGTAAGAATAAACTCTGATCCTCTGCATCGAGAGTAGTCAGATGAGGTGGCTTGAGCATCTGATCAGGATGCTTCCTGGACGCCTCCCTGGCAAGGTGTTCTGGGCTATGTCTCCCGGTTGGCCTGGGAACGTCTCGGGATTCCCCCGGGAAAGAGCTAGAAGAAGTGGCAGGGGAGAGGAAAATCTGGGCATCTCTGCTTAAGCTGCTGCCCCCGCGACCCGATCTCGAATAAGCGGAAGAGGATGGATGGATGGAACTGTCAACCTACTTTTGTCCACCCACACACACACACATATATATTTTACATATTTATGTATATTTTACAAAGTATATTAGGGAAATATTTATGTATTTTGGCCACTATGTCAGCATTCCTGCAAAGCAATATCAATATTAAAATATTCATATGTCCGCTATCCATTTATGTTCGTCACTCAACCTATTCAATACAGTCTATATCATTCAAGGTATATGTACATATGTATATGTATATATAAGCTTTTATTTCATTACATTTGGGTATACAGTAATACATCTTTTAAAAGGGATGAATCAAATTAAAGTAAAGCAAATGAGGAATGCTTGGAACCCCAAACAACAGAGGTCTCTGACAGAGCATAATGTAGCGCCTTGCACACCAGTCTGAGCTAATATGCAATATTCTAGACACAGAGGAGCACTCATTCTTGTTCTAAACATATCTGCCTCAGTATGTCACTTGATACCAGGAAACCTTCCAGCCTTTACACAGTACTGTTAAGACAAAAAAATGTTTCTTTTTGTTATCAGGCTACAACTGTGCCACCAATGGCTGGCAAAAATGGTGCTAATCTTTCAATTTTACCAGCCACAACTGTCATAATACTGCAAAATACCATGCTTTGTTGTTGTAGTAGGGTAGAATATTTAATCTCCGATAAGACTTTAAGCTCAGTCGTACTGTAGGTATCAATATTTGTATTTAGTCTGTGCAGCCCATAACTGAAACATACCGTAGCAATTTTCTTTTAAGTGTGAAATGTACACATATGTATTTCAGCATATATGTGCAGCATATGTAGGATTTATGTAAGTACTCACAAAGTGCGGGTATGCTATGCCATACAGCAAAGTATTCATTCCATTCAGTTTTGCAATTTTGTGTTTAAAAGCTTGTAATACCAGGTATATCTCACATCCTATGAATGTATGTAAATAAGAACAAATTGTACATATTTGCCTGTATAAGACAAAATAAAAAAACACAGATTTGATAACATATCGTAATTCTGCTATGTTTCATTTTTAGTGTAAAATGTAAACAACTGTACATAACATAACAATTCAATCTATATATATATATATATATATAAATATATATTTTGTCTTTATTGTAATGTAAATACCTTTACAAATAAAAGTGAAAAGAATTTCTGTGTTTTTTAATTACTTTTATTATTAGAGTGATCCAGTGTCCTGAGTTTGAGTTCCATGGTTGGTCCCTGTCTGTATCGGGTTGCACATTCTCCCCATATCAACATGGCTTCTCCTCTTTGCACTCCAGTTTTTATCGTCAAAGTGATTGCAATGTAGGTGTGTATGTGTGTTAAGGGGGCCCAACAAGGGACTAGTGTTCTATTCAGAATTGGTTCCTGCCTTTTACAAACTTAATTCAGCTTAGGCGGATTTAAGAATTTTATAATTTTATTTTAATTTTAAGTGACCATAGGGGCTGTATTTGTTTTTTCCTGCTTTGGCCGTAATCTGTCTAAAATTTACATTCTGTATTCATCTTTCCTTCCATATTCCAAAATTTTGAAATTTGAGCTAATTGGGTACTCTAAACTGACTTGGAGTGTGCACATGAACATGGCAACAAGTGGACTAGCTAGCATGCTCACAACATGAATGAGTGAATACATTTCATTTATGGTTACATGGTGGAATACACTGGTTTCAGAAAATATTCAAAACCCTTCTCTTTCTACACAATTTGATGCGTAGCAGATTTAACTTCAGATGCATGAATTTGCCATTTTGGCCAATCAATCTGCACTCTGTAACCCAAAATGGCAAACATGTGTTTAGAAAGGTTTGCAAATTGAAAAAAAAAATCAAACACTATAACCTCTCATTCATACATTCAGACCCTTAATTCAGTATTTTCCAGAAGCCCAGGGCATCACTGAGCTCCTGGACAGTCTGAGGTGCAACCTGGTAGTGTCAGATGGAGCAAAACATAGGTGTTCTATTGGATTTAGGTCAGGCGAGCGTGGGGGTCAGTCAATGGTATCAATTCCTTCATTATCCAGGAACTGCCTGCATACTCTTGCCACATGAGGTCGGGCATTGTCGTGCACCAGGAGGAACCCAGGACCCACTACACCAACATAGGGTCTGACAATGGGTCCAAGGATTTCATCCCAATACCTAATGGCAGTCAAGGTGCTGTTGTCTCTATGGATATGCCTCCCCAGACCATCACTGACCCATGCTGAATGATGTTGCAGGCAGCATAACGTTTTCCACGGCTTCTCCAGACCTTTTCACATCTGTCACATGTGCTCAGGGTTGAACCTGCTCTCATCTGTGAAAAGCACAGGGTGTCATTGGTGGACCTGCCAATTCTGATATTTTATGACAAATGCCAATCAAGCTCCACGGTGCTGGGGAGAGAGTACAGGGCCCACTAGAAACTGTCGGGCCCTCAGGCCACCCTCATGAAGTCTGTTTCTGATTGTTTGGTCAGAGACATTCACACCACTGGCCTGCTGGATGTCATTTTGTAGAGCTCTGGCAGTACTTATCCTGTTCCTCTTTGCCCAAAGGAGCAGATACTGATCAGTCCTGATGATGGGATAAGGACCTTCTACGGCCCTCTCCAGCTCTCCTAACTGCCTGTCTCCTGGAATCTCCTCAATGCTCTTGAGACTGTGCTGGGAGACACAGCAAACCTTCTGGCAATGACACGTATTAATATGCCATCCTGGAGAAGTTGGACTACCTGTGCAATCTCTGTAGGGTCCAGATATCGCCTCATTGCTACCAGTAGTGACACTGACCATATCCAAATGCAAAACGATTGAAAAAACAGAGAGGATGGAAAAATGTCAGCGGCCTCCACCTGTTAAAGCATTCCTGTTTTGGGGGTTGTCTCATCATTTCTTCATTAACACCAAAGCAGCCAAAACGGATTAACAACCCTCTTTGCTACTTAACGGACCAGATCAATAGCCCAGACGTTTCATTGACTTGATGCTATACTCAGATTAAAAAGTGTTCCTTTAATTTTTATATATATGCAGTTAATACAGAAAAATTACCTTCAGAGCATGTATTACAAAAAGGGAAAATTAAAAGTGAATAAAACTAAATACAAAATAAATATAACAATTGAAAAACAGTGTGAGCCCACTAATGAACTGATCAGTCCTAAGTTTGTACAATAAATATCATGAAGGCCTAGACAAGCATATAGCACCAAAAAGAAACAGAAAGTATTCTCACTGGATTCCTGACCTATTCATTTGATGCAAAATGTTGGCTCGGCTGATGTGTTTCAAGGAAGGAACCCATCCCATACCGATATTGTACTATTGTACAAGGTCAGGTATTCCTAATACTAGATCCACCTTGTACCAAGTGAACAAAAATATTAAATAAATACTGAAAAAAGCTTGACTGAAAGGCTTGACCCTAGCTCACCTTAACCATACGCAACACAGAGAAGTCTGTGACTATCTGAATGGAAATACTGACGCTTCATAATTTTTAATTGTTCAGTACTCATAATTGTGTTAAGGTTTGTGCTTACTTTATTTTGTGGAGTTATGTTTAGTAAGCAGGTTAATTTGTATTCTTTGTGATTTTATCGGTAGTTTAGTCCCATTTTGGTTTTTGTCCTGACATACAATGTCAATTGTAGGATCTATCACTGTATATACAGATATTGACCTTTCTAAGAACATCCACTCCAATCAAGTTCTAGACCCATCTCAGGAAGAAGAAAAAAAGCAAACAGGATGCACATGAGCAGACTTTACAGTGCCACAGCAAAAGCTAATTGTGTATCTTAGAAATTCATCCCTAAACTCTTCACACATCGGTTTGTGAAGTGTGCATTGAAATGATTCATTTTCACTTTTGGAGCTCAGCATGGCTTATTTCTTTTAAGGTTTGGGCAAATAAAAACTTGTGAAAAATGTTATCTTCGGAGATCATCAATGTAATTGCCTTAGTGGATTAGATAATGTATAACCCTGGTTTATTGAGTAGCCCAGTAGCATTATCGCCACACACTGAAGAAGATGGACTGTACCTTCCTGAGGTAAAGAACTCAGCAAACAAGCTTTTCAGTATCACAATAACAGTGATCATAGTTTGTAGAAGAGCATTAAAATGTGGCTAAAGAAGGTAATTCGACTTCTGGATAGATTGCCTTATATTCACCTCAAGCACACTTAGATATGATACATAATTCATACTGTATGACTCCAATGATGAAAGCAACCCTAAACCCTAAAATTTCTGCTCCCATGCTTCATAGCTGGTATGAGGTTCTTCTCCTGAAATGCTGTGTTCAGTTTGTGCCAATCAACATGATAATGATCAAATGCACTCCAGCAAATCCACCAAGGAATGGCTCAAACAGAAGAAATGAAGGGTTATGAAGGGTTCCAGTCAAAGCCTTGATTTGAGTCCCATTGAAATATTGTGGGGAGATTTGAAGCAGGCAGGACACACAGACACCATGGAACTTAAAGAATTTTGTATGGAGAAGTTATTATAAATTTCACCAAGTTGATGTCAGTTACGCAAAACGCCTACAAGATGTCACTTCTGCTAAAACAGGTAATATTATAGAATTTAAATCAAATATTTTTAATCAATAAATATATAAGTATATAAGCAAATATTTAAATGAATTTGTATCAATGGATAATTAAAAGCATAAGAAAAAGACTGAAGGTAACTAAAGGGTTAATTATGAGCATTGCCTCATCTTAAGAGGAGCCATCAAGGTAATTAATAAGGTTAAAATGAAGTAAATGAGTAACAAACACACCCTTAAAAAGTGAGAACAAATTCACGAGAAAGCCCAAACAACCAAAATATAAAGTAGTGATAAGATCAATGGGAAAACCCGTAGGACATCCCTATTAGCAAAGCAATGTTTAGAATAATGGAAGAATCAACATGTTTACAAAGTTACTGGTGGCTGTAGCTGATTGCTTAAGGTGATAGAATTCTGTACAGTATACGTATTAAGAGTCGGATGACAAGATGTATTAGATAAGGTAAGGGTAATAGGAAAGTATAAAAGGGAAAGACCATAAAAGTTCATGGACTGAGACATCTGTCCATATCTATGTGCAAATAAAGAATCATTCTGCATTTTCATCTGGTCTTTGGGAATGATTTATTTGAAAACAGAGGAACATTTTTTTTCCACAACAACAGCAGGTTCTGAGGCCAAGGATGTACTTACTTTTTCACCCATAGACCATTACATCTACTGAAATTTTTGTGTATTTATTCAAGTCCGTCACCTTTATCTGTTGGCACTGTATGCATAAAGCTCTAATGTTGCCTGTCAACGATTTCCATGGGGTGTACTTACTTTTTCACAAGACTGATATTTAAAAGTGTATGCTCAAATCTTTCATTTAATTTAAACAGAGAGGTGTGCCAGTGTTGAGCAGTGAGATAAATATATAGAACCACACCTGAAATAAGAAACGTGAAACATCATGAGCTGTTGTCTGCGATAGTAAGCACTTCATATCCTGGCCACTGTGCCTTTTACAAGAAGCGGAAGCAACTCTGAAGTGAACCAGGCAGACTGTTGCTTCCTTGTAGGGTTCAAGCCGAGAGTAATTGAAGAACTGGCAGTGGTGACCACTATTCATTTAGGGCTGAGTGTGGAATGCAAATATTTATGTGCTTCAGTCCCTCTTTTAGAGCACATAGGCTCACTTTCACTCAGTCTTTTGCTCATTTTTCGCACCCTGGGGTTGAGTTTATTGGATTTTGAAGGGAAAAAAAATACAGTCCAACGCTTTGCATTCTTAGAGCTAAACCTTTGGTAAAATTAATGATGGTGTGATAGAAGATGTGATAAAAAAAAACTGAATTAACAGAAAGTGAAGAAAGGAGTAATAATTGCTCTGCGTTTGCTTGCCTGACAGCTCAGATAGCGTCTTTATTAACAGTTTGATGTGTAGGTGTACTGATGAAGTTGAAGAAACACTTATTGCTCAGTCCTGCAAAATGCAATTTAGGCATCAAAGCTGAAGCCTCACTGTCTGTCGTCCTTCTGATTTACTCTTCTGTGAGGTTTCACTGCACTGCTTTATTCTGTTTTGCAAAATAAATAACACTCCAACTGAACTGCCTTGTGACCATGCTCACTGTGAAAGGCACCAAACAGAATAAAAATGGATCCATTGGCATGCATATAAAATGAGTGGTATCTTAGAACCTCTTTAATGTTCACAGCACACAAGGGAATTCAGCCTTATTTTGTGCAATCACAGTGCTTGTTTTGTTCCTCTCCTTAATGGATCAACATGCTTTTCACTTGAAGTAATCCCATTAGGTACATAAAAATGCATCAGTGGAAGTCTTTCTAGGAAATGTTATTCCATTCAGGAAGAGCACTTTTATGACACAGTGTGGAGGTGGAGTGTAAAATTAGCCTAAATGAGAAGTCGAGTTACTGCTAACAGAAGAACAAGTTGTACACAAGCTCTGCCCTTCTTGGCCATCATGCTGACAATATTGATCTTTGGGGATTTAACAATTTCTCAAATCTTTACGATTTGGAAGAAGAGGGTTGTTTTAATTGTAATCAAAATGACATAGCTTGTTTTGTCCCTAATAAAAATGGAAAAAGGAACCCTATAAGTAATGTTAACCCTCATTTTATTACATTAAACCATGAGGGAGGACATTAGTGAAAAGTGATGGGAGGCAAAATTAAATTAAATACACAAAAGACTTCTTTACAGCAAAAGCGGGCAAGAGTATTGGATACACTGAAGCTGAAATGCTTATCGTTATACGCATGAAGCATACAAATGAGAATCATTGAACCACTGGGTGACCAAAATGGCTGAAGTCAGTGGAATGGCATCCTCTGTCTGTCTTCTTCTTCTTTCGGCTGCTCCCATTAGGGGTTGCCACATGGCCCCTACAAGAGGGGTGCTGACAGGCACGGGATGAGTAGATATTATGCACAAAACATATGAAAAGAAAGCAAGAATTAATCCTATAGCATTGAGTGTCAACTTCAGGATAAAATATTTTGAAAACTAAAAGCAATATCAAAAAAAGTTTTAGATTCCTATTGTGTATCACGTTTTCCTTAACCCTAGGTGAAGGACCCACCAGAAAACCTGGCCTAGGGGCCCGCATTAGAATGTGGAGGCCATGGGTTGCCACAGTGGATCATCTTCTTCCATATCTTTCTGTCCTCTGCATCTTGTTCTGTTACACCCTCACCTGCATGTCCTCTCTCACCACATCCACAAACCTTCTCTTAGGCCTTCCTCTTTTTCTCTTCCCTGGCAGCTCCATCCTTAACATCCTTCTCCCAATATACTCAGCATTTCTCCTCTGCACATGTCCAAACCAACACAATCTCGCCTCTCTGACTTTGTCTCCCAACCATCCAACCTGAGCTGACCCTCTAATGTCCTCATTTCTAATCCTGTCCATCCTCATCATACCCAGTGCAAATCTTAGCATCTTTAACTCTGCCACCTCCAGCTCTGTCTCCTGCTTTCTGGTCAGTACCACCGTCTCCAGCCCATATAACACAGCTGGTCTCACTACCATCCTGTAGACCTTCCCTTTCACTCTTGCTGATATCCGTCTGTCACAAATCACTCCTGACACTCTTCTCCACCCATTCCACCCTGCCTGCACTCTCTTTTTCACTTCTCTTCCACAATCCTCATTACTCTGTACTGTTGATCCCAAGTATTTAAACTCATCTACCTTCGCCAACTCTACTCCCTGCATCCTCAACATTTCTCTGACCTTCCTCTCATTTACACACATGTATTCTGTCTTGTTCCTACTGACATTCATTCCTCTCCTCTCTAGAGCAGATCTCCACCTCTCCAGGGTCTCCTCAACTTGCTCCCCACTATCGCTACAGATCACAATGTCATCAGCAAACATCATAGTCCACTTTAAATACATCCTCTTTCTGTATGCATCCTTATTTGTTTGTACCTCATTGAAAACTTAAATTGGACAAATAAGAGAAGGGACCATGAGGACGAGAGTGCACACTAAATCTAGAAAGAATACTAATGTGGCCAAAGAAATAGAAAACAAGTCCTTAATAAAAGGGAGGGTTGAACACTTGAAGAAAATGTAAACATATTGAAATAAACAGAAGAAAACAAAATCCTGTTGCCTCTGTGCAATGTTCGATCAGTTGTATGCCTGTATTTTTGTCTAGTTTGGAGTTTATGTACCCGGAAATTCAATGTGTGATTTAGTTTTCACTTTTCTTTATAATTTAAGGGTGTTTTTTCCTTACTGACCCCATTTGTGGTGTGCGTAGTTACACTCCCATTGTCGTACTTGTTGAGTTTTGGGTCAGTGACGTAATCAGTACTTGCAATATAAATATGGCAGTGCGCAGCATGTTTAGTGACCCTTGGTGGACAGTTCTGATTAAAATTCTCAGTGTTGTTTAATCGAACCACTTATTTAGCGTTTGATTATTTTAGCGACAGATTAGAATTCAGTTCTATTTCTCTCGATCTACGTATGTCCTTGTTTTTTGCCCTTTGGTTTTGTTCGCTTTGATTTACTTCTGGCTTTTCAGGCTCATAGCAATCCTTGGACATCTCTCCTGTTCTCACTCTGGCCTTTCTCTGTGTGTATTTTCCAGAAGTACTTATTGAAAATTTTAGCAAAAATGTATGGATTTTGCACATTGGGAACACATAATTGCATCATTCAATGTATGGATTATGCAACATGAGCAACATGAAAAACTTTTTCTTGGATGTTCCAATATTATTTATTGTGTTCCAGGGTTGCTCTCCATAGATGCCCATTCTATCAAAAAGTCTGTCATCTTTGTTCTCCATGAAAACATGAGATTAAAATTCTTCTCAGACTTCAGTGCAAACTGCATGGGGTAAGTAACATATAAAGTAACATAGAAGTAACATATACAAAATTATTTTAGGGTGGAGTATTCCCTTAAGAATAATAAGGCTTTGCTTGTGTTTTCATTTTAGAAAACATTTTTTTTTTCAGAACAAATTTTGGGCTTTGATCGCGGTGTGTGTTTCTGATCTTATGGCCTACATTAGATAACATTAACAGCATTTAATTCTATTGCACATTTTCACACAAAGGATGTAGCTCAAAGTGCTATACAACATGTTAGGGAGATAGTTACATGAAAAAGAAAAACAAATTAAATTTAGATAAGAATAATAAATAGTATGCAAAACATTAAAAATTGCACACTTTCAGAAGAAAAGCGTTTATCCATCCATCCCACTATATCGTTAGACTCACTACTTCAGTTTAGCATATCCTGACTAGAGCTGCTGATTAACTGTACAGACTGCATCTCTGTTGTTAGTCATTAGCACTAAAACATAAGTAACATGATAGTTATAATTTGTTACTAACCCTCACCTATTCTGTTTCTCTTCTCGGTACTCAAATGTGGCAATTGGTGCCACAGCCCACCTGACAAGATGTTTTGCCTGCCTATGGTAAAGTCATCCCTGATGGAGGATCGCAGGAATCATGAGAAAAAGGGGTCCTATCATCGAATTGGCTGGCCCAGCACTGTTTCAGCTGTGGAATGGCCAAATGGGGGAGGCAGCTTGATGGATGAGGTCTCCAGGACTCTAAAAATATCCAAATCTTATTATGTGATATCATCTACTGTTAAATTTTGCTCTGTTCTTCTAAAATTTGTATTTTTATGCTGTATTGAGGATTTGTTCGGTTCTGTGTATTGTATTGTATTGTATTGACCCCCTACTTTTGACACCCACTGCATGCCCAACCTACCTGGAAAGGGGTCTCTCTTTGAACTGCCTTTCCCAAGGTTTCTTCCATTTTTTCTCTACCAGGGTTTTTTTGGGGAGTTTTTCCTTGTCTTCTTAGAGAGTCAAGGCTGGGGCACTGTCAAGAGGCAGGGCCTGTTAAAGCCCATTGCGGCACTACTTGTGTGATTTTGGGCTATACAAAAATAAATTGTATTGTATATCCTAACACAGAGTCACGGGAGTCTGCTGGAGGCAATCCCAGCCAACACAGGGCGCAAGGCAGGAATAAAACCCAGACAGGGTGCCAGCCCACCGCACGGCATACACACTAGGGACAATTTAGGATCGCCAATGCACCTAACCTGCATGTCTTTGGGAGGAAACCCACGCAGACATGGGGAGAACATACAAACTCCATGCACGGAGGACCCAGGAAGTGAACCCGGGTCTCCTTACTGCAAGGCAGCAATGCTACCACTGCGCTACCCTGCTACCCAAGACATTCATTCTTTATTCTTTTCTACCTTTAAATGTTACCCTGTGAAAATGAAAGAAGTATGATGTACAAAAGTTCAACTGGATCTGTAATGGCTTCAACTCTTAGAATGATTACTTATAATTATGGGGTTAAAGTGTTGTTTCACCACTAGTGGCTGGCACTTCCACTGTGGCTTGGTCTTTGTGCCAAACTCTTTATCATCAACAGGAAAAGGGCACAATAGAACATTTTCGTGTGGCCTGTCCTGGGTAGCAAGAAAAGCTTTAAATAAGACGCAGTGGGTGTGTTGCAGTTCTTGTGGAGAAGCTTGCTTTGGGTATCTGAGGTGGGACATAGACAGTGAGATGCAGCGTAACTTGGCTCCGTTGGCATTTCAAGTTAAACGGGTGTGCACACGTGTATATCCCAGTAAAATAAATCTTGTGTGACAGCCATTTGTTTTATTACTTTCCCCTATTGCTTTCATCAAGAGTGCACATACTGTGCATATACTTCAGTAGGAAATAAAATAAGGCTTTTATTTTCACGTGTTAAGGCTCTACACCATTTAATCTTCATAGCCTTGGATTTTTCGGCACTAACAGATTTTGTGTACTGCATCGCCTAATTATTATGTTGGGGAGACAATGTTGTAAGCTGCCATGGCAGCCTGACCCTGTAAAATAACGGTGGTTAGTTAAAAGAAATAAGCCATATTCAGTTTGCTATTAAGTAAATAGAGAGTATACAAAAGGTTATCTTGTCTAATTCTGTCTTTTAGGAAAGTAACAGTTACCTGGACAATAACAGATCTCTACAAGAAGATGATCCGCTGTGGCGACCCCTAACCGGAGCTGCCGAAAGAAGAAGATATTTCAAAGGAAAGTCTGTTAATTTAATTCAAAGCTAGAACTGAAGCACTCTGTTCAGTAGTGTTATAGACATGAATATAAATATCTCAAATGAGGTACAGTATAAAATACACTCAACTTGAATGTTAAAGTCCTCCAATATGGGGTCCCTGCCTGCTACACTGTCATAGCGATTAATTTACAACCACCTTACCCTTTTTTTTATTAAGCAAAGTCCTTTATTAGTGCCCCCCTTTTTCCAGAAGGCAATTTTATAGCAAAGCCCTCAATCACTTTTTTTTCCTTCTGTCATCTTACATAGTAAAATCAAGGCAACTCCTGTAGGTGATATATACTGGGAACTGTTAGCCCAGTTTCTGTTAAAAATTCTTAAAGCTTAATGTGATCTTGAAATTATGGCTATCGGTCAAAATTGCCTGTAGGGTTTTCAATGCTTGGTAGTTTTCCTAGAAAACATGAGAGCCGTGCAGAGAGCCAATGAGATGGCATTCGCAAAGGGCACAGTCAAGATAGTAAAGCTTCCTCATGCAGAGAGTTGTTATCCTTATAATTTACTGCTGGCTCATGCTGCGAGAGCAGAATAATGAACATTTCTACTTGTGTCCGGAGCCAACACTTGCACTTGATGCACGTCGTGCAGAAGAGGCGATCTGCCGATAATTGGCTTCATGGAGATTTTATCCATAAGCATGTGCAGTAGTAGATATTGGCATGTTAATGGTAAGAGCTAAAAGTACATACCAGCTGCATTTATTACTGTAAATTGCTGGAGGTTACTAAGGCCATATTCTGGCTAGTGATGAACAAAACAAGCAAGTTACGAATATCATACAGTTTTGCGAAACTGACACTAAAGTTAATTTTGCAGTCAATTTCACAATTGCAAACAGCAAAACTAACCAAAAAAGTGTTTTTCCTGGTTTGGATTTTTTTGGAGTGGAAAACAAGGAATATTGTTCTCTACCTGTGTTCTTTTCTAAAGCTGTGTAATCCATGTCATCTGTCACACTTCTGAGGAATCAATTCTGTTTTTGCCTGTAGTTCATGTCACTGTGAATGAGTACAGTATATCTTTTAAAAGATGAACATGCTGCATATGTTCCACCAATATGTGCATCAGGGCCAGTGTTTTTAGACAAGCTGGGGGTTAGGAGATCACCTTAGGAGTTCACAGCATGGTAATATTCAAAACCAGAACTGAATAGTTTGAGGTCCCTTTGAGCTTCTCATACACATGTACAGTACTGTTTATAAAATCCAAGACGATGCTGTCTATTATATGCAACTTAGGTCAGGCATTACATCAAGGTTCTGGGTTTGGCATGGCCTCTCCCAGCACCCCTCTATAACCAACTTTGTTCTACACATTACAGGGAAACTTCACTAGACAGGAGGCCATTTGATCCTTCCCATTCACTAGCAACCAATTTATCTTGGTTAAGGATTTCCAAACTTCATGTGCTATAGGGCTTAAATTTGTTTGTTTTCTGTTTCCAGTAAGTCATTAGGATAGCAATTTTCAGCAACAAAATGATCATTAATTAACTTCCGGTGCCGCATCCGAGTGGCAGCCTTTCCAGCAGCTCCGTATATGACTATCTTTTTATCTTTTTATCTCTATTTTTCTCTATATCACTGATCACTTCTACCACTTTCTTTGTGAATTTCCCCTTGGGATTAATAAAGTATCTATCTATCTATCTATCTATCTATCTATCTATCTATCTATCTATCTATCTATCTATCTATCTATCTATCTATCTATCTATCTATCTATCTATCTATCTATCATGGAACATACTATAGGAACATCCATTACACATAGCTGGCAGCTCAACAAAATGACTTTATGTGACAGGAAATGAGTCCGGTGATTTTCTTTTTCCTTACTAGAAATCATTATTTAAGCACTAAATGACAGGCAGATAAATGTGGAATTAATGCATGACAACTCTTCCAGACAGGAACTGAACATATTTCTCCTTGTATGAATGACATTATTTTTGCTGGAAGCAGCACAATTTATTTTATTTTGTGAAACGAAATACTGAGTTTTGCTGTGAATTAAATTTTGCATTGATCATTTTACTTACCATTAAAAGACGATTTTGATTATCAATTTTTTTTATCAAATGTACTTTTAGTGTAATTCAGTTAAAAAGGGCGGTGGTCAGTGTAAGTAATCACCTGTATTGGCAGTGGTTAGTTCTGCTTGCCACATTTATTTATTTTTTTTTTACCGTGCACTTCACGGAGGGCAGCATTCTGTACTAAGCACACGCCTGGGTTTAGCTATGACCCGCTAGATGGCAGCAAAAGTACTGGATCATGTTTCGGTTGCATGTTTACATCTTGAGTGTAAGTTTGACGCTAAGTGGACACCATCATAGTTAATGCTGTGGTTTTATGAATATTTCACTGATGCTTCTAATATTTTGGGTTTTATTATTATTAAGTATTCATTCAGAAAATACATAGAAGTCATTTTCGATATTTACGAAAGTGTGTCTTGTCTTTAGAGCCGTATTTCCATTGGTCAATTCAGCTAACTGCCGCCCTTGAATAACATCAGTTATGGCTCGGTGAAGAGGTTTGTCTGATGAAGAAATTTACCGTTTGCTTTGTGAGGAAATACCTTCCGACAATGAGACTGAAGTGGATTCCCATGATAGTGTCAGTGATCCTACTTTTGTAAATAATAATATGAATGATACCGGTAATGTTAGTCATGCTTTCGGCGACATATTAAATAGGAGTGACGATGAGTGTGATGTGCCAACTGTAGCTGATTCTCGCCCTTGTACGAATTCATCACCAGTGGCAACTAACTGGAGCCAACAAACAAGTGTACCACAAGTTCCAGCCTTTACACCAGAAAGTGGCATCACTCAAAATATCAAAGACAAAAGTGACCTCATTCCTGTGGACTTATTCTTTGAGTATTTTGATGAAACACTGATAAATCATATAGTTTTTCAAATGAATCTGTATGCTACTCAGAAAGGTAAATCGTTTGTTCCTACCGATGCAACTGAGATCAAAATATTTATAGGAATGAATCATACACGTGCGCATTGGAGGCAGCTAAAGGGCTTGAATGAGGGTAATTCCCAGCCATCCCGGGATGTAGTACAGTGCACTGACTCATTTTCTCGCTTTTATACAGACCATTCATGGGAAATCCCACCTGGTCCTGATGACATCAAGCCTGCTTTCGACACCTTTGATGTCACTCCGGGTCCAAACCTATGGAGGAAGACCCTTCCGGGTCTGGCCCCTCTGATGTCATTTCCTATGTTGGCCTTTAAAAGTCATCACTTTTCCCCAATCCCTTCAGTTCTATTTTGGAATCGTGCACATCAGTACTATCATTTTGCAAAGTTTGCAGCCAGGAAATAATATACGGGTGGCTGACCCAAACCTTGCTATAGCTCTTGGTCAAGTTTATAACACTTTACATGGCCATTACTGTAAAACCAAGCTACAGAGATTATTGGAGCACAGAACAAGACCTGGGTGACAGCTCTGTGTCAAAATGAATGCCTGTGAAATGATTTTGCTCCTTACTAAGCCACTTACACCTCAACGACAACGCTCTAACCGAAACAGTCCAAACTATCTATAAACTTTGTCCATTCCTTGATCATTTGCAGGCCAAGCTCTTGGTTTACTACAACCCACACCAAAAACTGGCAATAGATGAGTCAATGGTGAAAGTCAAAGGAAGATCGACCCTCAAACAATACATGAGGGACAAGCCCATAAAACAAGGGTACAAAATGTGGATGTTATGTGATCAAAATCAATACATTTAAAACCTGAGATTTATACAGGAATGAAACAAAATGCACCAAAAGTGAAGTTGGGTTCAAGAGTGGTCCACACTTTAGCAGAAGGTCTGGACGGCAAGAATCATATTGTTTATAATGGACAACTTCTTTACATCTTATCCTTTCTTCTGCAGCTTAAAGTCAAACAGGCAAATATATGTCTGCAGGACTGTAAATCCTAGAAGGAAATACTTGTTAATACTAGAAGATGAAAAGCAGCATCAAAGAGGAGAATTTGACTGCAGGGTGAGTGATGATGGTGTGGCCGTATACAGATGGAACAGGGCAGTCAATATGATATCCACATGTCAAGATCCGTCAGAAGTGTCAGCTGTAAATCGCAAAGGAAAAGATGGAACAATAACATCAATTAATTGCCCTGTCGTGCTGAAAGACTATAATGGAAACATGAACTTTGTAGACAACTTTGACAGACTGAAGTCAGACTATACCACAAAGAGGAACAGCAAGAAATGGTGGATGAGACAGTTTTTCCATTTTGTAGACTGTTGTGTAGCAAATGCCTTTGTTTTACACAAAAACCTTCAAATGGATCAAATGACTAATTAAAAACTTTTGACGGAGTGTATATAAAGGTCTGCTAGCCTCAAAAATAGTGTCAATCACCGCAGCAGCTTCCACTGCAAGTAAAAGGAGCTCTCTGGTGGCAGTCAGCTCACATAAACCTTTTGTAGACACAAGTATTCTGCAGTGAACGCAGCGAGCACCAGCCTGTACATTCAACATCTCGAAGATGTGCCTATTGCAGCACAAGAAAAAAAAAACATTGAGCACAGTGTGGATGTGCACTTTATGTAAAGTGCCCTGTGTTGGAAAGCGGGAAAGGAATGTTTTAAAAACTATCATATCTGACTAAATAGCCACTATTAGGCTTCATCCTGGGAACAACAATGACTTTTTTACTGTTTTTGAAGTGAATAGTCAATAGAGGCAAAATTAGGATTATGCTATGTACTGTTTTTTGAGTGGATAGACAATGTTAGGTTTTCTATTAGGGATAGTTTTTATTCTCATTTAATTGCTACAATTACATTTTCTTTTTGAAATAATACTGCCTTTTCAATGTTTCATTTTTTTTGCTGATGTATTAATACTAAGCTTTTTATTTTTTGAAGTCTTTCTGTTCTACAAAAATACATGGATGGTATTTCAGTTGGGCGGTGATTAGTTAAAAGGCCACATTTTAAACCTCCACCCGTTGTTTATGTGAAATTGTAAAATATGACTACAAGTGTAATGTTCCATCCATCCATTTTCCAACCCGCTGAATCCGAACACAGGGTCACAGGGGTCTGCTGGAGCCAATCCCAGGACAGGAACTAATCCAACCCACCACAGGACACACACCAAGCACACACTAGGGCCAATTTAGAAATGCCAATCCACCTAGCCTGCATGTCTTTGGACTGTGGGAGGAAACTGCAGCGCCCGGAGGAAACCCATCCAGAGACAGGGAGAACATGCAAACTCCACGCAGAGAGGACCTGGGAAGCGAACCCAGGTCTCCTACCTGCTCGGCAGCAGCGCTGCCACTGCGTCACCGTGCCGCCCAAGTGTAATATTAAAATAACAATATAATTGCATTGAAAGCCTCCTGAAATTATTTTAGAAAGATAAGATAGATAGATAGATAGATAGATAGATAGATAGATAGATAGATAGATAGATAGATAGATAGATAGATAGATAGATAGATAGATAGATAGATAGATAGATAGATAGATACTTTACTAATCCTAAGGGGAAATTCACATACCCCAGCAGCAGCATACTGATAAAAAACAATATTAAATTAAAGAGTGATAAAATGCAGGTATAACAGACAATAACTTTGAATAATGTTAATGTTTACCCCCCAGGGTGGAATTGAAGAGTCGCATAGTGTGGGGTCTCCTCAATCTGTCAGTGGAGCAGGACGGTGACAGCAGTCTGTTGCTGAAGCTGCTCCTCTGTCTGGAGATGATCCTGTTTAGCAGATGCAGTGGATTCTCCATGATTGACAAGAGCCTGCTCAGCGCCCGTCGCTCTGCCATGGATGTCAAACTTTCCAGCTCCGTGCCTACAATAGAACCTGCCTTCCTCATCAGTTTGTCCAGGCGTGAGGCGTCCCTCTTCTTTATGCTGCCTCCCCAGCACACCACTGCGTAGAAGAGGGCACTCGTCACAACCGTCTGATAGAACATCTGCAGCATCTTATTGCAGATGTTGAAGGACACCAGCCTTCTAAGTAAGTATAGTTGGCGCTGACCTTTCTTACACAGATCATCAGTATTGGCAGTCCAGTCCAATTTATCATCCAGCTGTACTCCCAGGTATTTATAGGTCTGCACCCTCTGCACACAGTCACTGATTATTTTGAGTGATTATTTGTTCCTGCCCCACTCAGGTAATTATTTAAGCAATATATGTGCCCCTCAAAGGGCTAGTGAAATGATTGTGTGCTCATAACTATCCTGAATCTTCAAAATTATAAAAAAATAACTCAACAAACTGATGTGACCTAATACACAAGCATGAATCATCTACACTCTGACATGTTGCCATGTAGACTTCTGACTGCTGACTTCGTATTGTTTGCAGTGCAGGAGTCTGCCAATGGTAAATTCTCAATGATGCTTTGAGTGGAATCATCTTCGTCAGATCTCTACACAGAAACTTGTGGACACAAGAGAGGAACCTGGACTTTTACGAATAAGATGTGTAGGGGCTTCATACAAAATAACGGCTCACCAATTTTAGAATGTCAAGAGGGACATTCGATTACATATAGCAACATCTGTCTGCAAGGCTCTCTTTGAAAAATATATGCTTGAGTATGTAATTTCAGAAAACATGGAGCAAATTGGGCAAATTGGGACAGGCTTTGTTTTTTTTTTTTGCTTTTCACATTTCTCTTAAAAGATTGATTCTGTGAAAAATGTTGAGCAGTAGTATGAACAAATTTTCAAAATGGTAGTTCTCTATTCAACCCGCCAGCTTAACATGTACCTTAAAGATACAATCACATTCTTACCATGCTGCCCCATAAACAATAAACATATAAATTTAATTCAGGCCCTTGAAATAATCTGACTGGCCTAATATAATCACAAAATTATCTCTGAATAGGTGGAGTAAGTCCACTGGTCATGAAATGGTTTACACATTTACAGAAGCGTATAAGCAAATCCACGCAAACTGAATCCATGGATAGCGAGCATTTACTGTATAATGATTATCTTTAAACATTTATCCACAATTCCTGCTTACTGTATCCATATCAACAAATTCGATGAATGCAACATTATCATCCAATCAATGCATAACATCTGGGAGTTTCTCCAGCGACTTACTAAATATGAAAAACTACATTTGTGTGCCAGGTGTGAATGTCAGTCAGTCAGTCATTCTCCAACCCGCTATATCCTAACACAGGGTCAACGGGGTCTGCTAGAGCCAATCCCAGCCAACACAGGATGCAAGGCAGGAACAAATCCCCAAGCAGGGTGCCAACCCACCACAGAGGAGTGAATGTGATTAGTGTATTCAGTGAAGTCATACATGGTGCTGGTGAACAACAAAGGACAATACTTACAGATTTTAATGCAAGTTTTAACGTCAGCCTATTTGAGTGATGCTAATACAGTATGTTAAATTCAATCAGACTTTGGCAGTGTGTTGAGCTAAGATTTGTAGTACTGCTGCCATGTAAATATTCCCTCTGCTATTGAGGACTAATATTATTATTATTTTTTTTTTAGTTGCTATTATTGGATGGGGTGGCACAGTGGCGCATTGGTAGTGCTGCTGCCTCGCAGTTAGGAGACCTGGGCTCGCTTCCCGGGTCCTCCCTGCGTGGAGTTTGCATGTTCTCCCTGTGTCAGCGTGGGTTTCCTCTCACAATCCAAGGACGTACAGGTTAGGTGGATTGGCGTTTCTAAATTGGCCCTAGTATGTGTTTGTGTGTGTCCAGCGGTGGGTTGGCACCCTGCCCAGGATTGGTTCCTGCCCTGTGTTGGCTGGGATTGGCTCCAGTGTGACCCTATGTTAGGATATAGCGGGTTGGATAATGGATGGATGGGTGGATATTATTGGATGATTGCCTGTAATTGTTGCTGCCCCATAGACAATGGTCATTATTTTTGTTCACCATTTCCTTTCTAAATCACTATAATAAATACTTTATGAAAGCTTTATATTTCTACTACTTTAGATAAATCCATCCATCCATCAAACCCGCTATATCCTAACACAGGGTCACAGGGGTCTGCTGGAGCCAATCCCAGTCAATACAGGACACAAGGCAGGAACAAATCCTTGGCACGGTGACAGCCCACTGCATAAATAAATCTGAACAAGGAATATATTCCTTCTGATTTTGAATGCCAACTAATAATTGTTAGGCTAACTGGCATGGTTGTGAGCGAGTGTAAAAGTATGCAAGAGTGAGGCCTTGCATCACCTACTGCACTGCCACACAGCATCCAAATCTCACAACTCTAAGCTGAACTAAGAAAGGTCTAAAATAGATGGATGGTTAAAGCCTAAATAAAACACAAAATAATAAAAAACAAAACAAAAGAGCATAATGCTATAAAATGATAAAAAATATAAAAACTTACAATATCAGTTGCTTGAATAAAAGACAGTAACTATCAGAGTTGGCAGATAAGCCTGTGGGACCTCCTGATGCAGGCTTGCTGAAGTCCCTTCTGTTCGTCTTATTGCAGCCACAGCATTTTCTGCCAAAGCAATAAGCCTGAACGACACCTGTTCTTGCCCTATCCTCACTCGATGAACCTCTCTTCTCCTGTAGTTTTCACTCTGACAGTCACCCAGTCTTCACTCCAAAACTGTTGAAGTTTATTCTACTTTCCTCTCAAGCCCTCCATTCTAGATAGTGGCTGTGTGCAAAGTCACTGCCTTTTATTTGCTGTACTGGAGCCGAGACAGCAGGGCAGTCTCTTTTGTAACTTTCTCCCTTGATGAAGCAGCCCAGCAACTACCAAGCATCAAAATAAAGGTATACACTTATAGGTATTTTTAAATGAATCAGTTTCCAAATATGCCTATATATTCATATAAAATTATTTGAGTACTCTAATCCAAGACCAGGAAGCAAAAAGATGACAAAACCAACACTCCATTCCACACAGGTGCCATCAATCCTTGGTCAGTTAGTGGTCCAGTGCCTCCTGAGAGCCTCACGATGTATCACAGTACTGACAGATATCACTGACTCTGAAATAATGCTATGAATATTTAACAATGGAGGTTGTCATTTGTGAGGATGGATCCACTCTAAGGTCCTATTGCATTGCTGGAAGGAATGACCTGAACAAACTGGTCATGAAACCAAGTTCCACAAAAAAGACACCTAAAAGACAGTCAATTAGGTACCTTGCCTTTCACTATATTCAAAAAGTAATATAACAAATCCATATGCAGCTCTATCTGAACAAGTCAATTACAAAATAATGATCTCACGATTTGGGAATCCAGTAAGTAAATCTCTAATTCCCAGAGTAAATTTATTTTGCCAACCTGCATTTTGTGATCACAGTAGGAAAGAACATATAACTTTCTAATTCAAATTTCAGATTTTGAAATTAACTTGAAACTTACATGGAGGTCAAGTTTTGAGGGCTCAATGAAAAGAAAGAACTGAAAATGAAGGAGATGGACCAGGAAATGAAGACCCCTATAAAGGAACAGCCAGAAGAATTATCATGGGCAAGTAGTACACAAAAATGTATCATCAAGCTGAAAGCATGAGGAAGAATTTCAAAGTCAAAAAGGTAAAGCAAAAGTCCTGGCTACTTAAAACCCTTTTCCAAAAGCTGCAAGTTGTTTTGTAAAGAGTTTTAATCCAAAACATGGATGCTAAACATTATCACACTACAGTCTTAAGTAGTGCTCGTGAAGTCAAAAGAACATTATGCCAAATAACATGAACAGTAACGAGCACTGTTGCCATAAACAACACGATCATGGCCAAAAAACAAACCCTAATAAAAAATAATAACAAGAAGAAAAACAGGTTTAATATATACACAACTAAACAAAAACTGTTCCTCATAGTCCAAAACTAAGGTTCACCATAAAGTAGTCATTTAAGAACTAAGGTTTTACAGTAATGTGGTCATCTCTTTATATATAAAATCCAAGTTCTGTCTGTCTGTATGTTTTCATGAGAGAACTACTTAACAGATTTAGATCTGTTTTTTTCTATAATTTGCTTGAACATTCCAGTTGGATTTGTAATTTCTCTCATTGCTTTAAATATCATAGTTTGGTTGCAGCACCGATTGATTTGCACAAATCCAAGAGACATGCAGCAGGCTGAGGGTAGGGAGCCGGATGGGGCCCACCTCACTCACGTGTCAGTCTCCACTCGAGTCGCTCTACCTCTCGCCTCGTCTTGAAGGGTACCTTGTCTCCGCTTAGCTAGCAATACCTGTTTGATCAGCAGACATTATTATCTAGAGATGTTAAAGAGTAACGTTTGACTTTTTAAGAGAGAGATCACAGCTACATGCTTCTCTCCCTACACGGAGGATGCTCTTCCATCAGCACTGAACACGATCAGATACAGTAGCAAGTTTGACATTAATGTGTACCTATGTTCCACTTGGCCAAAGATACCTTGCCAACTTTTTACATTTTTGCCAAAGAGATCAGAGCTACATTCTTGCCCCGATAGTAAAACCAAAAATATTGTATACTAGCAAAATACCCGCGCTTCGCAGTGGCGAAGTAGTGCCTTAAAATTTTTATTAAGAAGAAAATTAAACATTTTTAAACTGAGGGAAAATATACCAATAATTATTTATTAAGGATCTCTTTGTATACCACATTGTGAGTTCGGCCCACTGGTTGTAATATGACCAAGCTGTGCGCTGAGCTTACTCTTGAGCATGTAACGTACAGTTGACCTTGTGAACAGTAATCTTGTCTCAAATCTCACAGCTTGGATTGCTGCTGTCATAATCGGTTTGAGTTTCATGGTTTGTTTCAATTACGACAGTATTTGCATGATTTGTGTTGAAGAGACATTCGGCATCTGTCAAGTGTTGTAAGTATACAACCGGTTTCATCGATAACTTTACATCCAGCTTTTGAGAGTTTAAACATTCATAAACATCAAAGTGTCCACTACTGAAATCTTCACCTGTCAATCTAAGATGTTTAAGAGGCATTGGCGGTTGTTGAAAGGTGTAAAATATTTGGCCATTTCGGTACACTTGAAAGCGACAACCGAACAATTCACTGGCAGCCATCAACTCACATGCAGATGCATAGGTGAAGGGCTTAAGCATTTCACTCTTCTACTGCTCCTGTGTAGTATAATTATCTCCTGTACCATCATCAGTCCACACCTTGAACCTGTCCCAGTCATTCAATACATAAGACACAATGTTCCTTCGGATATCAAGAGTGAGCCTGATATGGCCGTGCAATATGTAACAAAGAGAATGGAAAAGGCAGGTGCCATCTCCAGGCATGGAAACAACTCAGTAAGTGACAGTTCTTTAATCGATGGTGATCACCTCGATAGACATATTAATGGGGGTACGGTTGGAATGATAAAGGAAATGAGAACCTGAACGATGTAATGTAAGTCCAAAATACCTACACAATAACTATAATCATAATAAATCAACAATAAAACAGTGGAGAAGCCGTGGATTAAATTAAAAGGCTGTAGATATTAGCAGGGAGACGTGAATCCCGTGGTGTAGCAAGGAAGGGAATGTAGAGACTGGAGCGACGGATAGCCTTATATAGGCAGGCAGCCAACAACGTGGGAGGCGTTGGGATGGGGGACCCAACGCCGCCTCATACGGTGACTGAGCTGCAGGCTATGGACGTATATATGTACGTAAGTAGGATTCAGTTAGTGTTGGGAACCTGCGTACCAAATTTCTTGAAGATGGGCCCATAAGTAACAAAGACCATTGAAAAGTTCAATATGGCGGCTGACAGTGGCATCATACCACCGAAATAAGTACCACATTTCAGCATTCTACATACACGGGAAGTTGGAGAATTAGTGATATTGTAAAGTTCAATATGGCGGCTGACAGTGACGTCATACCACCGAAATAAGTATGTACATTGGTTTTGGTTAGCGCAGGGAAGCCGCCTACCAATTTTCGTGAAGATGGGGCCATGAATAAGAAAGTTCGCCATGGTGGACGTTGTCAACCGTTATCGACCATTATGATCGTTACATGTAGAATTTCAAAATGAAACCTGCCCAACTTTTGTAAGTAAGCTGTAAGGAATAAGCCTGCCAAATTTCAGCCTTCTACCTACACGGGAAGTTGGAGAATTAGTGATGAGTCAGTGAGTGAGTCAGTGAGTCAGTGAGGGCTTTGCCTTTTATTAGTATAGCTCAGGAGCCCCTCAGATAAGAAAGCTGTCAATATAAATTCTTTTCAATACAAATTATTACTTTTTAAAAAAAAAATTTTTATTGATTTTTAAAGTTTGTCCTGCTTCACTACTACATGAGCAGAGCCGCCAGGGACAGCTAGTACTTTTATATTTTAAATTAACTATAGAGTAAAACTACAAATATTTTAACACTTTGACTGTAAAGCATCCAATTCTGCTTAATACCGTTATGAGACAGAATCCCCAGGGATATTTTTGCAGAAAAATTAACCAGGGGATATCACGTGAGACAGAGACATAGTGAGGAACAGATTAAGGTTGTAACCAGGAAGATTCTCAGATCAGGCAAACAAAATATGAAAACAATCCAAAAATTAAAGTCAGCATGAAAAGAAGAGTTCAAAAAATGGAATGGCACCTATCGCTTGGCCTACTTGAGTTTTAAACTAACTATACTATGGTTTTTTGTGGAGTTTATCTAACAAGGGATAGCACTTCATGGCGCCACCACCATATTGACAGTGTGAAGCTCAAATAAAGGAATGTAATAAAAAACACACTTTGTCGAATGTTTCTAAATGAATTCTAGATGATAAAAAAACTACATTTCCCAAAAGAATAAATAACTAAAGCTATTATCACAGATCTTACTGTCTGTGTGTTGAAAGATTCATGGATCTTGACTTTGCTGATGATGCTGTGATCTTCATGGAAGCAATGGAGGCTCTGATCAGGGCTCTCAAGAGACTGAGCGAGGAGTCTGTGAGTGTCTGGGCTTGCGAGTGTCCTGATAAAAACCAAGATCCAGGCCTTTAATGGCCTCTTGGGCACATTCATCAGCAAAGTGTCTGTACACGGAGAGCTTAAGAGGTTTACTTACCTTGGCAGTGACATTCATGTCTCTGGTGACTCTTCCTATGAAGTCAGTAGACAGGTTGAGAGAGCATGGGTTTCATGAGTTCGCTGGAAAGGGGTGTGTGGCTCTCCTAATATCTCTGCAAAAGGACGAATGTCCAAGTCCTGGTGCTTCCTGTCTTGCTGTATGGTTGCGAGAGACCTGGGATGAAGACTGGACTCCATCGGTACTGTGTCTCTTCAGAGAATCCTTGTACTGCTAGTTTGACTCTGACGCACATTACCTGCATTGTGAGGTGGTGTCAGTTACGCCACTACAGTCATGTGGCTTGATTCTCAGAGGTTAATCCAGATTGCAGGATCCTCATTGTTGAGGACCCGAGTGGCTGGACCAGGCTGCAGCTGATAAAAATGGTCATTTCTGGATGGTGGGATGGAAATGTGTGTCTTCCTAGGAGGTTGCCAACTGTGATCCCAAGCTGTTTTATAGTGAGGTTGGTGCGTCAACATGCCATACCAGTGGATGCTCCCCAACCTGACCTGTCTGTGTGTGTTTGTGGCTGATCCTCCAAGTAATCTGATTTGGCTTTGCTGACTCAGTAGTAGGGATGATGACATGATAAGTTATAGGTGTGTTAGGGGTGCATTTCCTGATTTTGATGACCTCAGTACTTCAACAAAACTGAAGTGAAAAACTTGCCAAGCAAAACTGGTAAATATACACTAACAAGGTGCAAACCAAGTCGCCTTCAAAGAAGGGAAGTATTAGCGAGAATATGAATGACGTTTTCACAGCGGGTAATTGGGGCCTGTCTACCATTGGTAATAGCAGACAAAATTTGAACAGGTAGCAACAAAGGTGCCTCAAAATGACAGAGTCTGGAA